>NC_086158.1:616544-922317 GCF_035149785.1 Candoia aspera | reverse complement strand
GACCTGCAACAATGCAGACTTTGGCTTGGCAGCCACGAACAGGCACCACCAGCAAGCACAGTTTCAAAGGGCGACCGCTGTACAAGAGACAGTCTCCTGCTGAACTGCTCCTACGGCAAAAGATGACTGAAAAATCGGTGCTCGGAAGAGTGAATTCAGTAGTCCAGCATGCTGGTATCTTGCACAAAACAAGTAGACAAAGATGACAGCTGTAAGAAAGTGTTTTTGTGAGGGGGAGCCTCTCAACACCAGCCAGCACTGTTTGCTCCACATGATTGTTCCCAAGTGACAAAAAAGAGAAGACAGTGCCCCCCCCCCCAAACAAAGCACAACAGAGAGATGCTTTGTAAAGAAACAGCCTTGCGACCCAGCCACCTCCCCGAAGCTCTTCTCGGCCAAGTTTAAGCCTGAAACTATAAATTACACTCTGTTTCAAAGGGCAAGTCCACATCCAGTCGTTGAGATGTAGCAACTCAAAGCCCACCCGGATTTGGTGTCCCTCTCAGACCTCTTCCCAGACCATCTTGTCAGCTCCCAACTCCTTCTAAACCATTATTCCACAGCCACTAAGGATTTCCAGACCTGGCCGATCCCCAGGAGAAGCTAAACACAGGAGAACCTTTCCGCTTTAAACGCCCTTCCACTTTGGAAGACACAGGCGGACTCACGGCTTACAAGGAACCGGGTCAGAGGGGAGCGTGGGGGCTGTCTGATCTGCATCCTCCATCTGGATGAACTAAAACTTCCGAGAGGTCACACTGTACTCACTCGGGTGATCCTCCCTGCCTCTGGAGGGCTGCGTTTGGGAGCAGAGCTAATGCTCGTGTCCCTTCCTCTTAGTTGGCAAAGAAAGCAGAGGAACTGGCAGCCAAGTTTGGATACAAGCGCCAGGATCTGTGCCCCTGAGCCCGCTTGTCATCCCTCTCCAGTCTTCCTTTCTTCTGCCAGTCCCCTCCGGCGCTGGCGGCCAAGAGAGGCGGCCAGCACCCAAACGGGGAAGGCCGCACTAAGGCACCACCCTGCCTGCGTGAGGGCCACCTCTGACACGTGCAGTGGAGACACACCACCTTGCCCACCCAACGCGGCAGCTGGAACTAGCCAGAGAAGTCCCCGCAAAGGCAAGCTGCTTCCATGCGCAGCCCAGGAAACGACACACGCTCGCTAGGAGAGAAGGTGGACTTGGAGGAGAGTTCACCTCAAGGAGAGACGCTGCACAGCCGCCAAAGCTCTGTCTTGGCACGAGGGCTCCCCGCTTGGACGCAGTAGCCAGGACCAGCCCAGCTCCCTTGTAGCTCCTGGCTCAAATCTTTTCCAGCTCTGATTTGGTGCTGTAGAGTTACTTTCCTTGGATCATTTCCGGTTTGTTACCCTTTTGCCCCGTGCCAGGATCTTGGAGCAGGAAGAGCCCCTATGCCAAAAAAAGAACCAACAATGCCACTTGCTGTCCTGGTGCCCTTCCAGGGAGACCAGACTAGGAAACCAGTGCCAGGCAGGTTAGTGCAACTTTTATTGTGAAGAATCTTGCAAGCCTGAAAGTGCTTCCTCCTCCCTCCCTCCCTCCCTCCATCTTCGGGTGAACGAGGGAGGGGCTCATCTGAGACCTTCTCACATTGCTTTCTTGGCCCAGGCTCAGGCCCCTCCTAGCTGACCGTTGCCTTGGTAGCAGCTCTTCCTCCTGCCTCTCAAGGCGTTCCCTCTGCCCTCTGCACCCAGATGCCCCACTCGCTGCCTCTCCCCTTCTGGTGAGAAGCTGCCCTGTGCTCAATCACCCGCCACCCCACTTTTTTGCATCCAAGGGGAGTGAAGGTTCCCCCCACCCCAGTTGTGGCTGGGCCGCCCTCGATGCTGCTAGGCCAATGTGAGATGCCCCCGACAACACCTCAGAAGGCTGCTTCCCCACCCAGGAGGTTCCTTACAGTTCTAGGAAGCACATGGACCTATAAGATAGCAGGTTAAATGAGCTGCATGAACAGTGCCAATCCTTCTGGTGAAAAGCCTTAAAATTATGCAAAAATCTTTAAAAGGCCATTTTTTAAAAAAAATGTGGAGGGGTTAGCAACTTTCAAAATTGGGATAGCAGGAGGACAGGGTAGGAGTTGAGATAAATAGGTGGGGGGGGCAAAAGTCTCATCTTGGGGGTCCTTAAGCATCCCCTCCCAATCGGCTTTATCTATCTATCTATCTATCTATCTATCTATCTATCTATCTATCTATCTATCTATCATCTAAGCATGTTGTTAAATAAACCTGCCTCTGAAAGAGACATCCTAAGGCAAGTCAGAAGTTATTTTGGGGGACCTATTTTTAAAATCACATGTTGGGCGCACATGATGCTGTGCTCCGTTTCAGAGACTTTTGAGAGGTAATCAAAGGAGCTGTAACTTCTTTGGGGAGAGGGGGAAAAGTCTTCCTGGTGCCTCTCCCCCTCCCAGCTCAACCTCTACTAAAATTACTCCCTGAAGGCTAGCCAGCAATTCTGCACCAAACTTTTCCACAAATAGCAAGCATTGCCCAACAGCTGCCAATTAAAGTATCTTTATTAAGCCTCATTAGATGGAGCGTTCACTACAAGATTATGCACAGCCAGGCCCTCCTTTCAAGACCTGAAGGAGGGGCAGCACCCAAAAAGTATCCACTGTTACCCAAAAACGCATTTGGCGCCCACCCGTCAATCAGGGTGTGGAGTCAAAGCTGGACCTGGAAAGGGGGGAGCGGTAAGGTTGAAGCCCTCCCCGTTAGAAAGAATGGGATTTAGGGGAGTAAACGTTTTTCCAAGCCTTCCGGGCATCTACAGCAGCCTTGCCAACCCGGGTGCCCTCCAGACTGCAGCTCCCCTTTCCCCCGCCCTGGAGGAACTCTACTCCCAGACCACTGGGGGCACAAGTTTGGCGAAGCAGAAGTCCACCCACAGCAAATTTCCATCAGTGGACCCGCAGCCTGCCTGAGCGAGCAGCTCGTTCTGCTCCGTCTGCAGAAGGGAGTCCCTGGCTCCGGGGGCCACCGGGCCCTCCCCAGGTGGGAATCCTGAGGAAGCCAAAGCTGCTTCCCACGTGGGTGTCCAAATCTTGCTTCTGGAGGCAGAAAGTTTTAGGGTTCGGATGACTCTCCCAGCCTGTCAGCACAGCCAGAAAGGGGGCGGGGCCCTGTGCCGCAGCTGCTGCGCCAACACGCAAGAGCAAAACCGCACCGTGGTGGCGGAGGAGGTGTGCCCAGGGCGGCGGCGGCAGCACCAGTCCTGCCTGCCAAGGAGCTTCCCTTTCCTGAAAGCACCCGAAGGCCAGAAGTCAATCCAGACTCTGACGAGGAGGGGGCAAGGAAGGCTTTGCGCCACAGGCTTTCACACAGAGGTGACACACGGCGCATGCTTCACACAGGCCCTGCAACGAGAGCTCCAACACCCCCTGCTCCCCAGCGACCACATGCGAGAACCCAGGCTTGGAGGGACCTGCTCTGGATTCCCAGGAGGAGAAAGAGGCAGCCAGGAGGGATTTTCTCTCGAGACCACCCGGGCTATGCTTCACATGGCCTTTGGGGATCTGGAGCTCTGGGAAACCAAATAACAGGACAGGGCGTAGCGACATCAGAAGCCGGTGGCCAGAAGATGCCCTCTAGGACAGAGGCCTGGCTTCCCCGCAGGAGCAAAGAACATGGCGTGGGTGGAAACCAGCAGAAAGCCTGCAATGGGTGCTCCCAAACCTGGTTTGGTTCACTGTCCTCCTGAGGGCTCTTTTTCTTCCCTTAAATTATGCCATCATCCAGTAATCCAGTAAACTGTAAACTCTCTGAAGTTCAGATCCAAAGAAATTCAGTGAAAGAGTAGTGTTTTTTTGCAGCAGTCACCTAACAACCACAATTGAGACTGGAATTTCAGTTGCTAAGCAAAGTGGTCATTAAGTAATCCAACCTGATTTTATGACCTTTTTTGCAGCGGTCGTTAAGTGAATCACTGCAGGCGTTAAGCAAACCACGTGGTCCTTAAATGAATCACATGGTTCCCCATTGATTTTGCTTGCTGGAAGCTGGTCAAAAATGGTGATCACGTGACCACAGGATTCTGCAACAGTCATAAATGCGAACCAGTTGCCAAGCACCCAAATTGTGATCATGTCACTGCAGAGATGCTGCAACGGCCAAAAGCATGAGCACTGGCTGTAAGTCAGTTTTTTCAGCACCGTCATTAAGTCTGAACTGCCACTAAACAAATGGTCATTAAGGGAGGACTACCTGTATTGTCATTACTATACATCCTGGTAGTTTTTGAGCTGTTATCTCTAAGGGCATCTGATTTCATATAGTTGGTGGACCAACAAGCTTTTTTTTTTTTTGCCCTCCAGCCCTATCTGTCTGCAAAACCCGAGTGAAAAGGACCATAAAGCCAACAGTATGGAGGAACCCGTACATATTGTCCCACCCCGTGGTGGGAACAAAGCCACGGGGTTTTCTGAGAGCCGGAGCTGTGGGTGGGAAAGACACAGAGCCATGAAAAGGCAGGAGGAGGAGAGCAACGCTCACCCTTGAAAGCAGGCAAATGCCACCTCAAACACACACACACACTCGAATACTTAAAAGCAGATACCTCAAGGCTTTGGAGATATTTGTCAAGTTAATCCTGTCACTCTCCAGGCATAAAGAGCAGCTTAAGTAGAGAGAAAGTGCAAAAGCCTCCCCGGCGAAAAAGCCCAGGCTGGCACGCCGCTATCCTGGCCACCAACTGCCCCTAATCTTAACAGCTCTGGAGTGGTGAAGCGGCCATAAATACCAAGCAGGCCAGATCTGGTTTGTCCTCAGGGGGGAGACCACGAGGAAATCCTGGGACTCAGGCCAGACTGGAAATTCAAAAGGACCATCCAGGAAGACGGCAACGGGCAACCAGTTCTGCCCGGTGCAAGAAAAGAACACGGGGGCTCCTGGCATCTCTTCTGGGAACCCCTCGGTGTTGGGGGACCTGTTTAGCGTGAAAGCAGAGTGTGTGCTGGTGAAGAGAGATACCTCAGGGAGGGCCTTAAAGGCAGGTTCCTGTGTGCATCTCGCCCCCCAGGAGACAAATGTCCCAATGGAGCTCCATGCGGGCTTTTCGGCCAGTCCCGTGTCCAGCCCGATGACCAAGGGCTCAGGTGAAAAGGAGACGGGAGCGGCAGTTTGACAGTCACAGGGCAGCCGGCTGATCCCTCAGGCTCAGGCCGGCTCCTCAGCCAGCTGTCGTTTCACAGGACCCTAGAAAAGTCTCCTGGAGAAGCCCTGGGGGGCAAGATGGAGGCCGGGCCTCCCACAGGCAGACGTGTCCCTCCCTCTCCCTGAGTGAAGCTGTCCCCCTTCTGGCACCAGGGGAAAGGGCTCTCTTGCCCTGGAAGAGCTTCAAGGGCCCACATCATGCCAGACCAGCCTCTCTTCTTGGAAAAACATCTCCAGAGCCAGCCTGCGTTTCCCAGGGTCTGTGGGTTGCAGAGGACCACGCCAGACCTTTGGAAGAGGAGGTGCACTGGCTCCAGGAAGGGACCCTCCCCAGACAGAGGGAGCAGATGGAGAGGGATGGGGAGCCCCCCCCCGCCCCGCCCCGCCAAACCACACCAGGGTTCATACAAGCCAGATATTTGAAGGCAGCCTTGGGAGTCCAGTTAAGCCTGAGTGAGGCTGGTCCAGGTGGGACATGGATGTGGAGGTTTAGAACATGTAGGATGCTGAATGTGGTTTAAGCATGGGTAAAATCATGAGGGTAGAAAGCAGGCAGCTGGCAGCAGGCTGAAAAAGCAGGGGGCAGAAGTATTGCCGTAATGGTACAAGCCTGCTTCCTGAATAATAAACGGTTCACACAACTGGGCGGCTGCATTCAGTAACATGCAATCACTCAATTAACTCATTTTCTGCATTTCAACAGTGCGCTGAACCGACCAAGCAGGCTGGGTTCACGCAGAACTCTCTGTTAGGAGATAGGAGAAAGGTGGTGCCTGGGCCAGGGCTGTGGGCATCTGTGCCTACTCTGCCCCTGCCAGCCAAGGCACAGCTCGCCCCCCCCCCCAGCTCCAGGACCACAAGTGGAGCACACAGAGCTGCTGCCTGGGACACAGCACCTGCTTTCCAAGGCTGATTCGCCACCCCCCCCCACCCCCCCGGGCCCGTCTCCGCGCACGCAGAGAAACAAAGAGGAAGCGGTGAGACCCCCCAATACCAGAGTGGCCTTAAAGCAACCAGCCCCCCTGTGAGATTTAGGGGTCCGTGTATTGCACGCGCCCAGAAAACAGGATAATCCATAGCATCAGGCTATGCGTATTGTGTGAATGCAGCCAGGGAACCCCTTGGCAGCTCCTCTTCGGACATTTTGAGCCAAGGCCGGTGCCGGTCAAGAGCTCTGAGCCACATAATGGAGCCCCCGGGAGTTCTCCCCCTGGATCGCAACCCTCTCTCCGTTCTTCCAAGGCCAGGGACCATGGCGCTTACTGTGCTCTTGGCAGGCGGACGCTGTGCCGCTCAACGGCCACCACCCTTCGGAAGAGCTCTGCCTCTGGTCAAACTCTCAAGCGGGTTGCGCGGCTGAGCAGGGTGTGCTCGACTCCCGGCCCTGACCGGCCCCGCTGGTGCAAGGAAGGAAAACGACAGATAGGCTGAAAAAGCTGCCTGCCCCAGGCTGGCAACAGAAAAGACCAACAAGGCCCTTGCGGATCCTGGCCTCCTTCTCATGGCTCGGTCCACACCACATCGGTAGGTTCTGGTCTGGCATCTTCTCCCCGCCTGCTTCTCTCTTTCAGCAGGCCAGACCATCACAACACTCCGCGATACGATTTACTCGTTTCGTCAGCGGACCTGGGTCTTGCTTGTTGTATGAAACCAGCCCAACTGAAGTACAGAAGGACTCCGGGGTCCCCGCAGGCTCTCTGCTTGCGAAGAAAAGGAGCTGCGACCAAATAGGGAGGCTCCCCACATCCCCCGCAGAGCCTGACCTCCTCTCACGGGTGCCGGGGGTGGTCGCGCCGTTTCTCCCAGAGGAGAAGTCCCAGGGGAGGCAGAGAGCTCCACCTGTGGGGCCCCGGCCCTGCGGCCCTCCCAAGAGAGTTCCTCGTGGGACCCACGAGGCTGAGGACTTCCTGCAAACAGGCATAGGGTGGGGGGCTCTTCACACCTCCCCCCAACACACACTCGCTGCAGGGGACCCAGCAGGCCTCCTGCCCCTCCAGGGCTCCCTGCAGACCCATCCCCTTTCTTCTTACCTTCAGCCCCCAACTGGGGGCCCAGGAGAGCCTGAGGCCACTGGGCCCCGGCCCCACTTCCACCACAGCCAACCCACGGGAGCGGGTCCATGAGCCAGAGAGAAGAGCTGCTGTCCCCATCTCCCCGCCCCAGGCCCCTCCGCTCCTGCAGCAACACAGAGCATCAGGCCAGCGATCTGCTCCTGCTGGCTCCTCCGGGAATCTGCCGGCCCCCCTCCAAAGCCCCCAAAGGCCAGCCCCGCTGAATCTCCTGACCACAAACCCCGTAACTTATCAGCCTGCCCCATCGTCCAGAACACGGCTGGGAGCATGAAGCATCACGGATCCACCACGAGAGGGCGTGCCTTCCCAGCCTCTGGAGGCCGGGCTGCTTCAACACTTTCTGCATCCACTCTGGGGGCCACCATTCATCCCCTGCGCTGCCCACAAGGGGCTGGAGAAGGCCGGTCTGGGGTGCTGGGAAAGGTCACGAGGTCACGCTGCAAGGAGAGTAGCTCACGCTGCTGCAACCAAGCCCCATCCCGGGGCTTTGGGGGGACAATTCATTCCTCTGGGCCAGCCCAGAACGCTGCCCTTCCACCACGCCCCGTCCCATTCAAGCAGGGACTCCTAACTTGTCCCCAGGCCTGGCCTGCCTCTTCGGGAGCCAGGCTGGCTACTCTTCCTTGGCGTGGCGTGGCATGGCTGTCCTTCAAGTGCGAGATTCCTGGAACATCGAGATTCATCCTGTCCTCGCCTATGAGGAGCACAAGCCAGCGAGTATCAAGGCTCAGCCCTTCGCTGGCCAGGCGGCCAAACTGGCTCTGCCTTGGGGTTTCTGCGGGGCAGCCAGAGAAAGAGCTGCGGAAGTCCGGATGCAGAAATTGATCTGCAGCAAGACAGAGCCCCTTTTTTTGATGGGCAAAGCACCAGCTTGCTGCTTCCCCCATTTCTCTCTCTCTCTCTCTCTCACACACACACACAGAATCAGCAGTGTTTCCACAGCTGCAGGGAGACAAAACGCTTTGAGCCAATGGCCTCCCTGGCCTTCCTCCCCCATTTCCGGCTGGCTGCACCCCGCTGCATGGCACTCGGGGTGACTGCCCTCTGCCACCCTCTCCTCTCTCCCCTGAGGCCTGGAGGCCTCACTGGCCAGCTGGCTGGGGTGAGGAGCCACAGGGCTATCTATCTATCTATCTATCTATCTATCTATCTATCTATCTATCTATCTATCTATCATATTTTTATCACCGTCCATCTCCCCCACATGGGGGACTCTGGGCGGTTCACAATAAAACAGTTTAAAATTAAATAAAACCATAAGTAATATAATTCATCAATAAATATCATGCAGAGAGGGCATGCTATGGACCCCGTCGGTAAGAGAATTCCATCTGGGGGTCCAGGGGGCGGGCCTTCTCGGCAGTAGCGCCCGCCCTGTGGAACATCTTGCCCCTGGAGGTGAGGTTGGCTCCATCACTCCTGGCCTTTCGGAGGAAGTTGAAGACCTGGCTCTGCTACCGGGCTTGGGGCAGGGAGGAGAAGAGTCATACTTGGGGCTGGGTAGTGCCTTGAAGTGCCCCTCCTACGCAAGGACTGAATGAGACCACAGCCATCTGGATTTTATTATATTTGGTAGGTCTGTGAAATTGTTTTATAGTGTGTTTTATATTGGAATTTTATTATATATTTGTTTTATATTGTAAACCGCCCAGAGTCCCTCCAGTCGGAGGAGATGGGTGGTGACAGATTTGTCTGATAGATATATAAATATAAATATAAATATAAATATAAATATAAATATAAATATAAATATAAATATAAATATAAATATAAATATAAATATAAATATAAATATAAATATAAAATGTAATGAGATCCAAGTAATGGCAGATCTAATTCCACCCAAAGGGGGGCAAGACTGGTTCCCGCAGGACTAGGGAACCAACCAGCCCCGAGAGTGGCCCTTCCTCTCCCCACTCCAGGCCTGGTGACAAACCAGGTCTTCAGCCATTTCCTGATGTCCAGGAAGGAGGCCAACCTCACTTCCGGGGGACGGGTGTTCCAAAGGGCAGGAGCTGCTGCTGCTGCCCGCCTCAGCTCACCCCCCAGAAGAATCGCCCGTGCTATCCGGCAGCCCAGGTTGCCGGTGTGATCTACACTTCTAGTGCCCCAGAGAAATTCGCCTGGCCTGGCTGGCAGGTCCCCCCGCATACTCAGGCCCTTCGTCCCTCAACAGCTGTGATTAGCACCTATTTCCCTTTCAGGCACTTTTATGGCTGGGGAAGCAGAGGAGCAGATGGTCTTGCTCATTGCACACATTTTGGGGATGGGGGGGTGGTATCATCAACAAAGGATGGAAAATGGGGTGGGGGCCAGGGAGAGACAGAACAGAACATTTTGGAAAGAAACAAAAGCAAAGGGGTGGAATGTGGAAGCCCAAAGATGCAGCTTTCAGGTGAGCCAACATCTTCAAAGGTTTTGGGGGAGGGGGGAAGAGGCAGGGTAAAGTGGGACCCTCACCACCAGGGCAGTGCAGCTGGAGTGGGAGCCACATCTTCACCTTTCTGGGGATGTGGGCAAGTAGGAAAGCCCAAGGCTGATGGACTGTGTCAATCATGGCACCCTCGTCCTCGGCTCCCTCCAAGTTCTCCACAGGCTGGGTTCGCACAACACTAAACCCAGGTTACCAAAACACCAAGGTCTGGTCCACACACATGAACCATATTATAGTTCAGTGTGAGGGCCTCATTCACACCAGATGTGAAGGCAAAGATACGTTAGCCTCAACCGGAAGGTTGTGTGAACCTCCTTGCAAAATGCAAAGCGAGCAAGGGTTCGTGGGCAGTCTCCCTTCACGGTGGCGGGACTCAGCCCCTTCCGCTTCATGCCCACTCCCCAAGTCTTCCGGCACAGGCCGTGGTCCAGCTCTGCCAGTGGGGTGTCACAAAGCCGTCTCCAAGGGAAGTCCTGCGGCTGCTCCCTGTCTCCGAAGCCCGATGTGGGTCTCATGCCACGTGGAAGAGGAGCACCAGCAGCCATCAGAAATGGCCCTCCAGAAGCCAGAGCTTCTGAATGTCCACCGAGGCTTGCCAAGGCCTCCTCGAGAAGAGAAGCAAGGTGGGTTTAAAGTTCCCTCTAATTATAGCCCAAACCACAAAAAATGAGGAGACACCAAAGTCCCATCACAGTGAGTGGCATGAAGACCAGGAAACAGACGGGCAGCTCATCTCACGTTGGGTAGGTGGGAATGGCTGTGTTCAAACACACCCTTACCAGCTCAGGCAAAGACGCAGCAGATGTTTTTGCACAAGCTGGGTTCAGGTTAACCTGGATTTTCTGTGCCTGGTGTGCTGGGCAAACCTACCCGTTGGTTAGATTATGGCCCAATGCACCACGTGGGCTCAGAAAACGGGTTATTTGAAGAACCGAGTTAAGGGTGTTCCCTGAATGTAGACAATGTGCCCGAATAGCAAAAGGCCTTCAGTACTACCCCCACCCCCCACCCCCAAAGGTTCACAGGGCAGCCAGCTGGCAGCAGCATGCAGCTGCTATTTCGGGTGGGGGGTGGAATCTAACCAGGGTTGGACTGGGGACCACAAGGAAAGCTCAGAGCTGTGGGCAAGACATGGAAGAAAAGACCCACGCACCATGGCAAGCCACTTCTGCACTGTGCCAAGAATGCAATATGGACATTGAGGTCACCAGGAATCCCATCTCTACCTTTTATATTTAAGAGGAGGGGAGGAGGAGTGGTGCAGCAGCTCAAATGAAAGGAATTAAAAATCAGACCAACTCTGCTTACGCCTGGCAAATAAAATGTGTCAGTCTCACAGGAGGCTACGGGATTCTTCCTGGCTTTGGGCGGCCACCAATGAAACGGCTCTCCTCCTGGGAAGCCGACGATGAAAGGCAGCCGGAAACGCAGCTGCTTCAGGAAACAGGGGCCGGCCATGCAAAACACCCCTTCGAGCCGCTTCCAGCCACCCCGTCAGCAAAAGTTTGTTTCCAGCCTTCCCTATTCAAAATGTCGCTCTCCACTTCTATAGTCTGAAATGACTTTGGGCCCAAGAGCCAGGCGTGTCTGTGAATTGCTGAAGAGAGTCCCCCCGTGGCTGCCTGGGGCCAGCAGCTGACCCTGGAGACCCCTTCGTGCACTGTATTGTCAGCAAGGGTCAATTGCCCCCCCAAGGCTCTTTACTTTTTGCTCTATTCTGGTTTACCAATCTTGTTATATTTTTTATTTTATTACTAGATTTTAAAATCTGTATCCAGATAGTCCTTGACTTACAACCATTAGTTTAGTGACCATTCAAAGTTACGATGGTGCTGAAAAAAGTGACTTACGACCAGTCCTCGCACTTACAACGGTTGCAGCGTTCTGGGGTCACATGATCACCATTTGCAACTTTCCCAGCTGACTTCCAACCAGCAAAGTCAATGGGGGAAGCTAGATCCGCTTAACAACCATGGTGATTTGCTTAACGACCACAGCAAAAAGGTCACAAAATCAGGCTCAACTCACTTAACAACTGCCTCACTTAGGAACGGACATTCCAGTCCCAATTGTGGTTGTAACTCGATGACTGCCTGTAAATATTGTTAATCCATCTCTGACATCTATCAACTGCTGACTCTCACAACCCACACGATGGATGTTTACAGCAACAAAACACAGAAACTAAAACAGAATAAAACCAAAAATAAATCCATCAGAATTATTGATCAAAATGAACAGTGTTAACATCAGATCCCACAACCAAGGTACCCCCGATTACTGACTGGTGTTCTCAAAGGTCCTGCAGCACATTATAGCATTTCTTCTTTAGAAAAATTACTCACAGGCTCACTCTGGCCCAAACACCAAAACAGTGGAGATGTTTACTCAGAATTAAAACAACAGAGAGTCTTGTGGCACCGCAAAGATGAAACAAAGCTGAAGCTTTCCCTTCCTGCGATCCACAAAACCTTTGCTGGTTTTGCTGCCAAAGACCAACTACAGCTCGGGCAAGGCTGCCCTGCCTCTTTACAAAGGCTTTATTCAGTCGGGGTGGCAACCGTGCACAGTGACCAAATATGCTTCTGATCTGTAGATCCCATGCCTCTGTACTTTGGAGTGTGACAACAAGACCTCTATGCAAGTGTGGGATCGGGGTGTGTGTGTGTGTGTGTGCAAGTCTTTGTGCCACCTGATTCAAACAGGTCCCAGCGACCAGGGCCCAACTTTCCATAGGTTGGTTACCTACATGCAGCTGCACGAGAATCCCGACTATGGGTCAAGGCGCTGGGAGAAGAGAAGCCCCATCTGTTCCAGCTGCTTCTTTCCTACAGTGAAACGCAGACGGAGAAGGGCGCAAAGCTGAGACCAGCACCAGCCTCTTCCTCCCTGGCAGAGGAAACCATCAACTCACTTCAGGCTGCAGCCTCCCCTCCCCCAAGGGAACAAAAAGGTGGCGAAAGGCAACAGGGCCGCACCCCACGGGCTAATTCTCTAGTTCTCTGAGCTGCGAAAGGAAAGGAACGGCAGCAAGCCAAACAGGCCTAGCAAGATTCTTGCCTCAAGGGGCCGAATTACGTGGGTCCTGGGGCGGAGGGGCATGGCTTGAAAGCCTGCCGCCTGGAGGCATCTCCTGGGCCGAGGGCCAAGCTGGCACCTCACCCTGCTGGCTCCGAAACAGCCTGCCTGCTGAGCCCCCCAGGCTGCACAGCTCTGCAGCAGGCCTCTTTTGAAACCAACTCGAGAAAGCGACTGAGAACAAAATCCTCCCGGCGATCAAATGCTCCAGGTCCCTTTGGCGCATCAGGGGGTCCTGGGGGCCCTCCCCCCAATGCAAAGCCAGGCTCAGACCAAAGGCAGAAGGGCTGCCGTTGAGGTAGCCGGTTGGTGCACCCCCAGGCTCAGAGCCACGACCAGAAGGGAATCAGGCGCAACCTGGAACTCGCATCCACCGGATGAAACCACCTCGAGGGAAGGCTGGAGGTGCCAGGACAGACAGAATGCGGCGCCTTTCGGCAAACCGATGCCCTCCACAGGGCCAACTTCAAGGCCCATGGCCCCCAGCTTGCATAAAACCAGGTTTGCAGGACTGCAGGCCCCAGGACTGCTGGGCTGTCTCCCAAGGGAGATGCCCGCCAAGCCCAATCCTGAACCGATGCTGAGCGCCAGCAGAACTCGGTTCACAGGCCGGTTCGGTGCTGCTTCAGCTCCCTGGTGGAGTGCCAGGCGGCAGCAGCAGCAGCAGCAGCAGCTGTAATCCAGCCATTTTCACCCAAGAAGCCCTGAACATCAGAGCAAGCCTTATCCCCCTCCAAGTCCTGCCAGAATCAGCTGCGGATTTGGACGGGGGTCAGATGGAAGTAGACCCCCTTCTGCAAACAGCAACAAAAAGGAGGCAGTCCATGCCGTGAGGGCACCTCTCTGGGCGAAATGCCACCAGCTTCTCATCTCATGTAGGCCAGCATAGCTGCTGTTTACCCAAGTGTCAGCACGGGGACCCACAAGCGCCTCCTTCACAATCCCGCCTGCGTCTGGGCTGGGCTGGGCATTCAAGTTGGCCCGGAAGGGCAGCACCCCGGCACCAAGCCTCCTCCATTGGCCATCAGTCAGGACCCAGTTTCTGGCAGGACCTACAAGCCGCCAACATAGCCCGGGCCACAAGAGTGGAAATACGGGCACACCTGCACACCGTCCATCTCTGCCCAGGCAGCCCACCGCTGCAGAAACCTGGAGTTACGAGAACCAGCTGAGAGAGAACCACGGGCCCCCAAAGGTGCCGGCTCTTCGCGCTCTTCCCCTGCCTGGCCGGCTTCCTTGCGCCCCAAAGGGCTGCAGCCAGGAAGGTGGCTTCCTGACTGCCTCAGGAGCGCTCTCTCCATGGCCAGTGCCGCTGTCCTTCCTCCGCCCAACGCACAGCCCTGAGAGGCGGGGGGGCGTTTTCTTTCCCAGGCCAGCCTGACCAGAGGGGAGGCGCACAAATGAAGCAGCTCCTTGGTGGCAGAGGAGGACCTCCTCAGGGGTGAAGCCCACCCCAACGGCTCACCCGCTCTAGGCTGCGGGGCAGGACGCCACCGAACGGGCAGCTCGGACGACAGGCACGACCGGCAGGTCCCACTCTTTCAGCCAACCCAGCCACCCGGAGCGCGCCCTGTGCGATGACGACTGCGTGCGGCAAGGAGGGCTTCCCAGAGGAGCTCCCAAGCACCCAGAACGATTATCCACTCCCAAGGCTAGACCTTCCAGTGCCAGCCGGCTTCCGTTTTCAGTCTGCAGGGAGCAGGAATCCGGAGGGGTTTCCACACGGGCCTGTCCAGAAACGGTCCGCCAAACGGGTGCAGCCTGCAACTGCAGAGCTTGAGGAAGCCAGGCCTGGATCCGTTCTCACCTCTGGTTTCAGCAAAGTTTAATCTGCCCAGATCATGCCCTTGGCACACTCCCACCTCCCACCCCGTCCCAGGCACCCTTCTCTCCTACTGATCACTCTTGGCTACCTAGGAAGGTCCTGCATTTCTTGAAAGGCTGGGCGAGGGGAAAGGGTGAGGTCCCCCTACGCCCTTCTCCCTCCCCACTCCAGACTCACAACTGACACAATGGGGAAGGGGTGGGAAGAGGCTGGCGGGCCCTGGGCACAGCTCAACAGCTCTGGAGCAACCCCTCAGTGACTTCTCAGCCCATGCTGGCTGCAAATCCTGCAACGGGAAAGCGGGGATTCTGAAACGTCTGCAATTTGCAGCTGAAGAAATCTGGCCGGGAGAGGCTGGTAGATCTCCAAAGAGAAGTAGGACTGATTAGTCCCGGGATGGGCTGTATGCTGGGCTAGGAAACTGAAGTATGTCCTGGGAGAAGGCAAGGGCAAGCCACTTCTGTGCTGTTGCAAAAAAAGCTACACAGACTTTTCCTGGGGTAAACTGGGTGGCTTCATACTAAGCTGCAATGTAAGTTGTCTGACATAGCAGGAGGTCAGAACTCAGCTCGTAAACCCTGCTTTGTAGCTTAGAACAGTGTTTCTCAGCCGTGGCCACTTGAAGACATGTGGACTTCAACTCTGGCTGGGGAATTCTGGGAGTTGAAGTCCACAGTCTTCAAGTGGACTTGAAGTGGCCAAGGCTGAGAAACACTGGCTTATAACGAAGGGAGCATCTGATAGAACCCACAAAGATGCTACATGCATGATGACATCACATAACTGAGGCTCATGACATCATCCACAATAAGGACTTCTTTAAAAAAAGCTTAATATAATGCAAGTCGTCCTCATTTAGCAACCACAATCGGGACCAGCAACTCGGTTGTTAAGCGGTGGCTAAGCGAAACCATGACTGGGCTTACAAACTGACTTCAGCTTTTCTCTGCTTTACAGACTTGTGAAGGTCTTAAAGGTGAGGGCTGGTCGCAAAATTACTTTTTCATCACAGTTGTAACTGCAAATGGTCGCTAAACGAGGACTCCCTGTATATCAGCCCCACCACCGTATCAGAGGATGTTCAAAGGGCAGAAATATTTCCCAGAGCTGGCTGTGCCTGGAAATGTGTTGCCCCCTCTGCTGCTTCCCATACCCCACCACTCAAAGCAGCTCAGACGCGAGCCCCTTTCTATTTTCTAAGAAGCAGGTCCAACACCCTTTGCATGATATTCAGACCCATGAGCACATGGCTCCTTCCAGAAGGGAAAACCTCCACCCTAGAGAGAGGCTTTCTCCTCTAATCCGCCTCCTGGGCATGTGTGTGAGCACGTGCGCCAGATGGCATAGCACTGCAGGCTGCACAAGCGCCAGGGGGCCAGGGAAACAAGGCAGGCCAGGGGAGAGTGCAGCGCATGGCCACGGAGAAAACAACCTTTAAACATAGTACCTCGGATTTAATTAATAGGGCAAGCACAGGCAAGGAGTCTACATCTGGGCATGTTTTAAAAAGAGCTTCTGATTCTGTGGAAAAGGAACAGAGAGCAGAGTTCCCTTTGCTGCTCCTGGTTTCTTGCAATGTGAAATCAAGTCTTCCTGAGTTTCTGGTCACAGGAGAGCTGACATTGTTTAGAGGGTGCCACCCAAAATGGGGGTCCATTGAGATCTTGGATGCTTGATGAAAAAGGCACAGTGGCAGAGGATGTGCACCCTCCCAGGCCACGGTTGGCTCAAACACAGCTCATTAAATAAAACACATTTAGCTGTGCTTGCAGAACGCACAACGCCAAAGCCAGACAAATCACATTATGGGTTAGTTTCTGAAACAGGATTCAGCTGCCAGGGCATGGACTATAGCCTGTGTGCATGTGTTCGGCTGCAGGGTTATGCAGCTGCAATCCTTTATCACTGAAAAATGAGGGGGAATATGACAAGCCCTCTTCAGGCACCCAAAAGGAGGCGAAGACCTTGCTCCAGTGCAGGATGCGGACCTATGGATTCTGGGCCCAGGAAAGCACAGTCTGAGGGCATGTCAGGAAGGGCATCCTGAGAGCAGAGCCATTCAGGGGGAAGCCCCTGAGCCATGGAGGGCTGGGCTCCCCCCCCCAACTGGATGGCCATCTCTCAGGGGGGCTTCACTCTGGAGCAGGCAGGGCAGGTGGATGCAAAATGTAAACGGCCTGTTTCCATTCTGGATTCTAGGATGATTAAACACAGGACTGAGGGAAACATCCTGGCCACTCTGGGTACAAAGGCTGCCCAGTGAATGGATTTTCTTCTTTCGGAGCAGCCCTGAGAATGCGCTGAGTGACTCAGAACTCTTCCACAGATTAAATTTTAACCAGTATTTTCCATGTTTCATGTTTTCCAAACTTTACAGATATATTTGCACACCACAGTCTTCTTTGAAGGTAACAGGATTTTTCCCTGTAAGTCTCAATTATTCCCTGGGCTTTGTCGATGTAAAACCTAAAGGGGTCCTGGATTTGCATTCAGCTGCTGGGAGCTGCTTGAAGACGTTGCTGTAATTTTCTCAGCCACGATATTCTGTAGCTTGTGGAAGAGGTCAGCCGAATGTGGCTAGGCACTGCCACCCTCCGAGACTCTGTCAACTTACAACCTGGTTAAAATCAATGTCATTTTCCAACTATTTGCTGTTAAAAGTTTAAGAATGCCATTCGACACTTAAGGCACCCAGCAGAAGTCCCACGGAAGCAGACGGCCTGAGTAGGTGAAGGCAGGTTGCTTCTCCTGTGACCCTTTTGGAGCCGGTAAGGTGGACTAGCAGTCAACTGAAGGGCCAGAAAATCCCAAGGCAGGATGGCCATGCACCTGTCCAGAGAGGCTGGGGGGGGGGGCGGTCTGCACATAAAGGCAACAGTAGGCAGCCCTTCCAGAGTCACAGGATCAGCTGTTTCATGGGTTAAAAGTCCCCAGACACAGATGGAGGATAAATCAGATAAATCTTCTATTAAAGAAGGCCGCAAACGAGGAGAAAAGCTGAAAAGCCACTCTCCTGGCAGGGCCGGCCCCCCCACGGCCTTTCATCTCTGGCCTGCAACCCGCCCTCAATAGCCAGCGCAGCAAGAGCAGGAGAACTGGCACAGGCAGGCGGCTGCCCCATCCTCCTCAGCGAGGAGGGGGGCCTGGAGGGATGTGAGGCATTGCAACGTTCTGCAGCCTGAGTCCAAGGCCCAGCATCAGTGCTGCCCCCCCCCCCAAGCATGGCACAGCTCTTCCTACCAGTCAGCCACTGTCCTCCAGGGGTCCCAGTGGAGCCCCTCTCCAGAGGGAGGGATGGATCACTGGACTGGGGGGGGGGGGGGTTAATTGGAGCCTGCCACCCAGCTGTCTTTTGGAGGAACCAGGTCCTCCAGCAGGCTGCACAGCTCGAGGGCACACCCGGGAGCCAAGCAGTGCCGGCCAGAAGCGCTCTTGGGCTCCTTGGGTCAAGAGGATCCCCAGGCTCTTGCCACTCACTAGCACCGACAACGGACGGTGGCCGACGGCCAGCTGGAAGGGCGGCCAAGTCACGAGGGCACGCAGCTGGCGACAGGAGAAGACATCCCCGTGGGCACCGCAGCTGCTTCAAAGCCCAGCACTGCAGCTGCCCATGAATGGCTTGGGTGGGGCTCCTTTGGCAGCACAGCAGATCTGGGGATTTGATGAGGAACAAATCAAACAGGTGAAAGGTGCAACGTCACCATCGCAGGTAAGGCTGGAGTGCAAGCATGTTCCTCTACGCTGCTTCCTGAGAGAGTCAAACTGGTGCCCCCGCCTGGCACCCCAGCCAGCCTTTCAGGGAAAAGCCCTAGCAGTGCCACTTGACACCTGCAAAGCCAAGCGGGGCCTGGAGAATTCCGAGCCAACTCCCGGGCCCCCTTGCTGGAGCAACATTTCTGGCCAGTCTGCTGGGTCATCACAGGCTCCAAAGCTAATAAATCACAAAGTCCCCTGAAAGCCAAAACAAAAGGGAGATTTGGGGGTGGGGGAGGCTGGGACCCTGCAGACAGCCAAAAGGGGGATTCCTAAACAACCGGCCCTTTTGGCAGCACCATTCCTCTCCGCCCCAGGGCCTGGGGGTGGCCACAGCGCAAGGGCCCGGCCTGCTGAAACCAAGGGCAGCCTCCGGGTCCTTTCCCCTCCTGGGGCTCAAGTGCCTTAGTGGGGGTGGGGGGGTCAGCCGATGGTGGCACTGACCCAAGGGCTTAACGTAGGCAAAGTTGGCCTCCAGCCCTCCCCAGGTTCAAAAAGGAGGGGATGAGAGGCACCCTCCCCCAGGACTGTTGCCCTCCTACCCTCTCCCTCGCCAAGCCCCCCTGCCCTTCAGCAGACTCACTCCTTGGACCAGAGCCCAAAGGAAGCCATGGGTGGGGGACTATCCCCCCATTCTTGGACCCCATTTGCTGCCCTTGTGGGACCCCGCCCCACCCCACCCCCCACACGAAGCCACTGCGTCCCCCAGGAGGTTCACGCTCAGGCAGGTCCATGGCTCAGACATTCTCAATGCCCCCCCACCTTTCATTTAAGGCTCAGTGGAGAACAGCCGTGCCCCAGAGGGGCTTTGAGTCCCTCCAGGGAGAAAGGGGGTTCAAGGTTCCCCCCATAAAACTTAGCACACTCACCACAAGGTCCCGCTTTCTCAGGAGAGGCCAAGGGGATGTCTGCCAGCCAAGGGAGCAGGACTTCCTCCCGAGTAGGGCTCTGGCCCACATCTGCAGGAACGAGCCCCTCCAGTGCAGATGCTGAGCAGCTGGTGGCCCCTCCTCCCTCAAGAGGGAGGAAAGAGGGACCCACAACAGACGGAAGCCAGAAACCAGCGGTCCAGCTGGGGGGGGGGGCAGAGGGAGGGAAGAATTCTGCCATCCCCTCCACGGGCACATCCCAGGGAGGATTCACGCAGCACGCTTAGCCACACCAGAGGCAGTTGCTGGCCTCGTGCTGAGCTTGGTTAATGCATTAACCCTGGCTTGATTGCTCAGTGTCCTGGGATAATTCACCCACACTTGGGCATGTCTCTTCACAGAGAATATCACCAGGGCAAAAATCCATGCCACGGCGGGGTTTTCAAGCAAAGACAATCCTGCCCATTCCCCTTCTCTGCCTATCATCCAGGTGTGTCTGAATGTGCACGTGTGTGTGAGAGTGCGCGAAAGAGAGAAGCCAGCAGCTGCCTTTCCAACTCCCCAGTGCCCTGTTGCATGTTGTTTGCTACAACCCGCCTGGAAATCATTTACCTGACCTCTTCCTACAGGGGTTGCAGATGGCAACTGCTTCCTCTCTTGCTCAAAGGGGAAAGGCAGCATGGCAGATTCCTGGGGGGTGGGGTGGGGAAGCAACTGGATTCCTCTCTGGTGGGGGGGAGGCAGGTGGCAGTAATCCAACTACAGCGGTTTGGGCCCAAAGCACAGATGCAACCTTGTCTTGCAAACAGGGCAGTGTTTCTCCACCTTGCCAACTTCAAGGTGTGTGGACTTCAACTCCCAGAATTCCTTTGCTGGCTAGGGAATTCTGGGAGTTGAAGTCCACACACCTTAAAGCTGCCAAGGTTGAGAAACACTGGCTCCAACAGCACCAGTTCTAAGAACAGGCTGGCCCCAGGATGGGTTGGGTCCTGAAATTTTTAGTGCTTTGATCGAAATGAACAGCTAGAAAAACACGTTAAGGCCGGATGCCTTTGGGATTGCCTACCTGTCTGAGCGGGGCCCTCCCCAGCTCCTTCCCCTGGCTGGAGGTGCAGTACTGCAGGTGGGGATGTGGGGGAGGGTCTCCCCTGGAAGCCTGGGACCCGGCCAGACTAGTTCCTCTACCTTTCAGAGCCAGAGGAAGCCTGGCGTTTGACTCTTCCATTCAGGACATCGCTGCCACGGACCGGATGTGCTCTGTTTCCCTTGGCAAACCAGCGCCTGGCTATTGCTGTACTGTGGTTACTGCTGTTTAAAATGTTAACGGTGTTGTCTATTTTTATTCTATCTTAGTGGATTGCATCACGCGTGTCAGCTCCTGATTCCGACTGCCCGCGTTACGTTCAGCTGCTGTTTTGCGAACGGCCACTACCAAGGAAGCGGTGGACGGAAGCTGCTTATCTCCCAGCCCACCCACCCGGACTTCATTTTCGCCTGACCTCTCCCATCTTCCTGAGTGTATGTAACAAGCCCTCTTCTCAAGCAGATCATGGTCCATAAAAACCTACTTCCAAAACGGTGGTCTCTGATGTGCCACAAGAACCTTTGTCATTGGCTCTCCCTTTATGGGCTGTCTCTCCCAGATCAAGTGACCGAGAGGGTGTGCACACCTTGATTATGCAGCCGTGGCACAGCTGGCATTCAACGAGGAAGAGCATACCCCCGATTCAACCCTGCGCACGTACAGAATCACCGCAACCAAAGGAAAGAACCACCAGCCAGCCGCATCGTAGGTACCACTTGGAGAGACAGAACTGCGTGCCAGAACGCCACCTTTTCTGACAAACCCATGTGCGTTTAATCCAGTAGATAAGTTAAGGCATCCCACGGAATCCTCTTGCGAATCCCCCCAGCCCGTTCAGGACTCTGGGCTGCACTGGGCACGTCTTGGGGTCAGGAGGAATCTGGGAGCATCTTTTCCAATTAGCTATAGAAATCGAATAAATAAATAAAATAAATAAATTATCCAAAAGTTGATGCCTTTGAAGAGTCCCCCTTTGGGGGAGATGGGCGGTGACAGAAATTTGAAATATAAATGAATAAATAAATAAAATAAAATCGGTCGGTTGGAAAAGGTACCCCAGACTCTTCCTGATTTTTTACCTCCATCTTTAGGAAACTCTGGTCTCCCCCCCCCTGCCCGTTCAAATGACGGGGGGATGGGAAAGACCTCCCACAGCCAGGACTGGGCTGTGGGTGCCCACATGGACATCGCTGGTCTAATGGTTGCCAGCTAATTTGGGGAGCAGGGAGGCAAAGATTTCTTTAATCAACAGCTAAATGGAAAGCGCAGCCGGCACGTAGCAAAGCACCATCTCCAGCTGTCTGAGAATATTTCAGGGCCCGCAGGGCATCCCTAGGATGCAGACCTGGCCCGTGCTTTCTCTGGAGGAGGGCCCACCTTGCCAGCAGGACAGGGTAGCAGGAAGCACCAGGGGTGGTGGTGGTGTGAGCAGCAGCTTCCCCATTGTCTTTGGATCAATGGGCACTACCTAGCTGCCCACGCCCCCAGGGTGGCATCTTGTGAAAAGGCCTATCTCCTGGGGCAGCACCCAACTTGCTCTCTGACCGTCTCTCAGAAAAGACACCCCAACCACCATTTCCCACACTGCTACTGATCCACATGCTACTGAAAGCCTCCATGACTCCTCACCACCTGTATGCCAAGTTCCCCAGAGATGTTGCCCCCCCACCAAGTCCCAGGCTACACAAGTGTGTGCAGGAAAGAAGGCAGGCCCCTCTTGGACAGCTTCAGCCCCAACCACACAAGGGTGCCAGGTGGCCTAACGCAGGTCCCCCTCCGTGGCTGGCCACACCTGCTGGCCTTGTGCTTCCACACACATCTGAAAGCCTCTACAGCAGTGTTTCCCAAGCTCAGCAGATGTGTGGACTTCAACTCCCAGGGGAACTCTGGGAGTTGAAGTCCACACATCTGAAAACTGCTGAGCTTGAGAAACACTGCTACAGGATGGTGCCAACATCCAACCTGGCTATAAGTGGCATCTTGGCAGACAGGATTCTGCTCCGGAGGACCCTCACCGCTAGAAGCCTGGCTGAAGGAAGTTCAGCCCTGGGAAAGACTTGGGGGCAGCTTGGAAAGCCAGAGGGCACGTGTGGGCTCCCTGGCAGGGCGGGGGCAAGATTCTGGGGAGGGGAAATCAAAGGTCATCCAGTCCCGCTTCACACTGGACCGACACACTGCTTGAAAGGTGCAACTCCAAATGCTGCCCGATCCAAAGCGGGGAGGCAGTTCAGGCAGACCTCCCACCTATCACAGCCCCAGAGAGCCATTTCTCCCCAAACACATCCAGCTGAGCCAAGGCGGACCCCCAGGAGTGGCAAGAGGAAACACCCTCTGCCCCAAGGGTCAAAAGGCTGGCAGGGGCTGCCCCTAAGCAGCAGAGGCACAAAAGGAAAAGCCGAGGGCCGAGGGAACAAAACCAGGGCCCGGCGCCTGAAACACAAACACAGCATTCACGTGGCCCGTGATGCCCAATTACTGAGCCTGAGAGTCCGGCTTGCACAAGCCGCTCAACAGAAGCCGGGTTCCTAGGACAGGCTGGACCACAAAGGACCCAGTCCCACTTCGGCACGGCCTGGCAGTTTGCACAAACGAAGGCAGAGTCTCCATGCACTCTGGGCCCACAATCAGGAACAAGAAACGGACATAATCACATCAAGCCCCTCACTACCTTCATGAATATGAGGGACGCACACAGAGGGTTCCCTCGTGCAAAATGTGTTTTTAAGGCAACACGCTGGTCTGAGAGAATGATCCCGGAAAAGCCACCCTGGGCACCCACGGTTTGTTGCTAGGCGTGCCAACCTGAGAACCCTGTGCTGCCCCCTCTAAGGCCTGCCAGACTTTATCCCTCTTCCAATCTGTTTGGTGTCACTAATCAGCTGACAGAGTCAGCCCATCTTCTTCGGGCATCACAGATTAAAGCCCACCACGTTTGGAAAGCAGTAGCTAGGATACCCCAATGATATAACCTGGTTACTACAAACCGGAAGACCACAATTCCACTTTTCTCCCTACCTGCAGATCCACAGAGGTTGGTTCCCCAACCAAGCATTAAGCCAGTTTCATTCCCACCCCAGTACAGCCAGTTGCAGAGATCTCAGAAATCATGGGCGCCAAGACAGGTTTTGCAGAACCATCACCGGGGGGGGGGGGGGGGCTTGGTCCTCGGAGGCGAGGAAGGGTCCGCATGGCGGGGGGAGCTCGCGGGGATCCCGGCCGCGCGACCCAACAGGCCGCTCGCTCGCTCCGCCACGCGCACCCGCCTGGACCGCCGCGCGGCCAAGGAGGCAGCCTCGGAATGACAGCGCGGGCGGGGACCGGCCCCCCCCACGCCGCGCAGCCAGGAAGGCAGCGGTGTAGCCGTGGGCCTCCCCCCACCGCCGCCCAGGTCAGGAGGGGACCTGTTTGAAGCGCAGGAATGTCCTGCCCCCTCCCTCCTCCCTCCCCCCGCCGCGGCGCTGCCTTTGTCTGCGGCGCACCAGGCGAGCCCGGGGCCGGGGCGGAGGGAGCCGCGGCCGGACCGCAGCCGGGGGGGGCGGCGCGAGGGTGACGGAGCGCTGCGGACGCCCCTGGCAGAGCCGGACCCGCCCGGCGCCTTCGCCGGGCCGCGCAAGAAAGGCCGCCGGCCCCGCCTCGCGTCCCCGGTCCCGCGCGGCCAGTCCAGCGGCAGCCCTCCCGCCGGCCGCTCGCCGCCTGCCACGGCTTCGGCGCCCCGGGCCAGCCAGGCTGCAGGCTTCGGGCTCCCGCGGAGAGGGCGAGGCAGCCCACGCGGGCTCCGCCGCACGCAACAGGCCGGCGAGCAGCCTCTCCCGGGGCGGGTCCGCGTCGCCGGCAGGCCGGGGCGCCGAGGCTGGGCTCCCTCCTCGGCGCCGCCCCGGGAAGCGCCCGCTGCAGCCCCGAGCGCCGCCCAAGCCGGCCCGGGGAGCGGCGCCCAGCTGCGGGGCCCCGGCGGGGAGGACGGGCGGCCCGGCGGCGGCGGCGCGGCTCACCCAGCATGGAGAAGATGAAGTCCTTGGCGGTGTGGATCTCCAGGGCGCGCTGGTCGTCGTACTCGCGCTGGTCCTGCCGGGCGAACTCCTGGATCAGCTTGTTCAGCTCCTCGATCCGGGCGCCCGAACGGAAGTCCAGCTCCGGGAAGGCGGCGGCCACCCGGGCCGGCCCGAGCGCGTTGGCGGCGGCGGCGGCGGCGGCGGAGCAACCGGCCTTGGTGGCGAGAGGCGGAGCGGCCATCTTCGCGCGAAGCCGAGCCGCCCCCGCCGCCCCGGAGCCGCCTGGAGCTCCACTCCGCCTCCCTCCGCTCGCGAGGGCGGCGCCGCCGGGGGGAGGCGGGGGAGGGGGACCCAACACGCCAGCGGGAGGCGGCCCGGCCGGCAGCCAGGAAGCGCCCGGAGGCGGCGCGGCGCTCGGCGCGGCTGGCGAGGCAGGCCCGGCCCGGCCGGCCCGGCCCGGCGACGCCTCCTCCGAAGCGCGCGCGCCCTGCAGCTGGGAGTCCCGGGCGGCGCCGGCACGGGCGCCGGCTCCGCAGGGCGCGAGGCCGGGCCGGCCGGGGACCCGCGCTTCCCCTGGGCGAGAGGCGCGCCAGGGGCTGCCCGGTCCTTTGGGCAGCCCCTCCGGCGGTCTCGCCGAAGCCTGGGCGGGACCGCGGGCGGGGCAAGCGCTGCTGCTGCTGCTGCTGCTGCAGCAAGGGAACCCGGGGCGCCGCAGACCGTTTCGCGGGCTTGGAGGGGAGCGCCGCGCCGCGCCGCGCCTGCCCGCCGGGCTATCTCGGCGAACATTAACCTGTGTTTCGGTTTGTGGGCGGGTGACCCCGGCCCGCCTGGCTCGGTGAGCTTCAAGGTGTTGGGAGCTTCAGGACGTGGGTTACTTCGGTCACCAGGTGCACCGTGTGCTGTAAACCTAAGCCTTGGTGGGTTTCCCCCCTTTCTTTGAGCAGAGGCGACGCTAAGCCTGCCGTTGCGCCTCCCTGAAAGCTTCTGGCTCCAGCAGATCCCGAAAGCGGAGCGCCCCTCTTCGGCCAGCCCCGCTCCCCCGCAGAAGAGGCGGGGTGCCGGCCACAAGCCGCGGTGGTGGCCCCCAGGGAAGCACCTTGCCTCTGGCCAGATGCTGGGCCAGGTCTTACCGGGGTCGTAGCAGATCTGGCCAAATGCAGGTTGGTTGCACTGTGCAAAGCCGAACACTGAACCACGATGCGCACCCTGGAGATGGATCTCCTGATGCGAGGGGGGCTGTCGCAGCCCTGCCCCATCACCAGGTTGGCAGGTAAATAGCATCCTTCAAAAAGGCTCCCTTGGATGATTCATACAGAAATAAATATTGGTGTTTCTGGAGTTGTTCCGTCTTAGCCAGGGTTAGCAAGCTAAGCAAAGGAGCCTGGCTAGTCCCTGGATGGAGACCATTAGGGAGCCCCACATGGGGGACCATTGGCTGGACTGGGGGGACAAAAAAACATCCCTGGGGCATCTGCAAGAAAACTGTGTTAGGTGTCCTTCCTCTGGAGCTGAGCTCAGCTGGAAGGACTTGACACTCTTCTCCTGCCCTGTGTTTATCCAGTGTGACACCCAAGGCTAGAATTGGGTTCACCCATTGTGCAAAACAAAGGCTGGCTTAATGAATTACTGCAGGAACTACACTTGGTTTGATTCACAGAGCACACTAAGCGGTAAGCCATGGCTTATCAGTCTTAATTGCTGGGTTTACCTAGGGCTGTGCCAAACCCAAGCCAGATACACGATGGTGTACCAAGAGGGGGTGTCATTGCAGGAAAATTAGAGCTTTAAAAGTTCTGTGGCAGCAGGACCCACTCAAAAGCAACTCATGCCCCCTCAGCACTGGGGTACTGCAATGCTCTCTATGTGGGGCTACCCTTGAAGACTACCCAGATGTTTCCATAAGTCCAGAATGCAGGGGCCCATGTATTGGGGGGCACTCGCCACCATGAATGTATGATATCCATGCTCCAAGCCCTGCCCTGGCTTCTGATTAGTCTCCAAGCACAGTGCAGGGTGCTGGCTTGTATCTTTTAACGCCACCTGCTCCTACCAGAATCAATGTGCCCCACTCTTGACCTCAGGAGGACCCATGACAGGCCAAGGAGCCTGCTTTTGCCCTGAAGATGCACTGAAGCCCTGAAAAAAATGTGAACATTTCCTTTACTTCGGGCACCTTTGCAAGAGCTCAACCACCGTTGGTCCCCCATTTCCATGAGAGATGTGCCGCAGAGTCTCGTTAGTCTCCCCTTCCTCTTTGGATGAAAGAGGAGCTTGGCCAGCTGTTTCCCTGCCCCCCTCAGCATTTGCAGCAATGAAACATAAAAAATAAGACACCCAGAGTAAAAAAAATTAAATGATAAAGCTACAAAACCAAAAAATCATAGCATAGTCATCAATCTGAGGAGAGAAAGTGGAAGCCAGACCAGGGTATTTTAGAGTCTTCCCCTATCTCAGAACAGCCTCAGCAGAGCAGGGTTTCTCCACCAGGGTCCCGTGGCGCCCTCGGGTTCCGCAAGAGGTCCCTAGGGGTTCCCTGGGAGATCACTATTTATTTAAAAAAACTATTTCAAATTTGGGCAACTTCGCATTAAAGAGTTCCATTCTTTATTTTCAGTTTAAGAACCCTGTTAATGCATATATACAGGCCTATCCATGAAACAGATGTAGTAATTGTGTAACTTTTGGCCTCTATTTGAACCTGAATGCGCAGGGGCTCCCCGAGGTCTGAAAAATATTTCACGGGTTCCTCCACGGTCAAAAGGTTGAGAAAGGCTGGCCTAGACTAAAGACACAACAAGAATTGTTTAATGAAGGAAGGAATTTACCATTATTAATGTTTTTGCAAATAACTGGAAAAATAAAAAGAAGGAGGGGCCCTGAGGAAGATGACGGAATTTGAAGTACTTACACAGAATCAAGATAATTTTTTTTAGGATGGATTTACAAATTGTTCCTTAAATATAATATGGAGACAGAAAAAATAAAAAATTAAATGATAAAATGGATGCAAAATTTCAAAGAAGCAATAACAGTGGAACAATGGGAAGATATATGGAAACAATCAGTACAATTTATACCAAGTTATAGTCTGAGGGCTAAAAGAGACATTATTTTCATCACAGGAGACTGGAATGCTAAGGTGGGCAGTCAAAAGACACCTGGAACTACAGGTAAGCATGGCCTGGGAGAACAAAACGAAGCAGGACATAGGCTGATAGAATTTTGCCAAGACAACTCACTCTGCATAACAAACACTCTGTCCTAACAGCCAGGAACCACGCCGAGACAAGGAGTAGGTCTCTAGTGCTTTATTACTGCTACATTAGAGAGAAAATCCTAACAAACTGAAGAAGCGTGGGAAAAACCCAGACAGATAAACCCCAAAGGTTAAGGCGGGTCTGATCTGTGTCTCTTTGAATGGCTGCTTAACTCCTCAGTACTACGCATGCGTTTTCCCCCCTGGATAGGGGCCCCCTCCTGCTCACCATCAGTACTCAGACATACTCTCTTCCAACAATCTAAGAGACGGCTTTATACATGGACTTCACCAGATGGACAACACCGAAATCAGATTGACTACATCCTTTGCAGCCAAAGGTGGCGGACATCTATACAGTCGGTAAAAACAAGACCTGGAGCTGACTGTAGTTCAGATCACGAACTTCTTCTTGCACAATTTAGGATCAGACTAAAGAGATTAGGGAAGACCCACAGATCAGCTAGATATGAGCTCACTAATATCCCTAAGGAATATGCAGTGGAGGTGAAGAATAGATTTAAGGGACTAGACTTAGTAGATAGGGTCCCGGAAGAACTCTGGACAGAAGTCCGCAACATTGTTCAGGAGGCGGCAACAAAATACATCCCAAAGAAAGAGAAAACCAAGAAGGCCAAATGGCTGTCTGCTGAGACACTAGAAGTAGCCCAAGAAAGAAGGAAAGCAAAAGGCAACAGTGATAGGGGGAGATATGCCCAATTAAATGCAAAATTCCAGAGGTTAGCCAGAAGAGATAAGGAATTATTTTCAAACAAGCAATGCGTGGAAGTGGAAGAAGACAATAGAATAGGAAGGACAAGAGACCTCTTCCAGAAAATTAGAAACATTAGAGGTAAATTCCAGGCAAAAATGGGTATGATCAAAAACAAAGATGGCAAGGACCTAACAGAAGAAGAAGAGATCAAGAAAAGGTGGCAAGAATATACGGAAGACCTGTATAGGAAGGATAACAATATCGGGGATAGCTTTGACGGTGTGGTCAGTGAGCTAGAGCCAGACATCCTGAAGAGTGAGGTTGAATGGGCCTTAAGAAGCATTGCTAATAACAAGGCAGCAGGAGACGACGGCATCCCAGCTGCACTGTTCAAAATCTTGCGAGATGATGCTGTCAAGGTAATGCATGCTATATGCCAGCAAATTTGGAAAACACAAGAATGGCCATCAGATTGGAAAAAATCAACTTATATCCCCATACCAAAAAAGGGAAACACTAAAGAATGTTCAAACTATCGAACAGTGGCACTCATCTCACATGCCAGTAAAGTAATGCTCAAGATCCTGCAAGGTAGACTTCAGCAATTAATGGAGCGAGAATTGCCAGATGCACAAGCTGGGTTTAGAAAAGGCAGAGGAACTAGGGACCAAATTGCCAATATCCGCTGGATAATGGAAAAAGCCAGGGAGTTTCAGAAAAACATCTATTTCTGTTTTATTGACTATTCTAAAGCCTTTGACTGTGTAGACCATAACAAATTGTGGCAAGTTCTTAGTGGTATGGGGATGCCAAGTCATCTTGTCTGCCTCCTGAAGAATCTGTATAACCACCAAGTAGCAACAGTAAGAACAGACCACGGAACAACGGACTGGTTTAAGATTGGGAAAGGAGTACGGCAGGGCTGTATACTCTCACCCTACCTATTCAACTTGTACGCAGAACACATCACGGGACATGCTGGGCTTGAGGGATCCAAGGCTGGAGTTAAAATCGCTGGAAGAAACATTAACAATCTCAGATATGCACATGATACCACTTTGATGGCTGAAAGCGAAGAGGAACTGAGGAGCCTTATGATGAAGGTGAAAGAAGAAAGTGCAAAAGCTGGCTTGCAGCTAAACCTCAAAAAAACCAAGATTATGGCAACCAGCTTGATTGATAACTGGCAAATAGAGGGAGAAAATGTAGAAGCAGTGAAAGACTTTGTATTCCTAGGTGCGAAGATTACTGCAGATGCTGACTGCAGTCCGGAAATCAGAAGACACTTAATCCTTGGGAGAAGAGCAATGACAAATCTCGATAAAATAGTTAAGAGCAGAGACATCACACTGACAACAAAGGTCCGCATAGTTAAAGCAATGGTGTTCCCCGTAGTAACCTATGGCTGCGAGAGCTGGACCATAAGGAAGGCTGAGCGAAGGAAGATCGATGCTTTTGAACTGTGGTGCTGGAGGAAAATCCTGAGGGTGCCTTGGACTGCAAGAAGATCAAACCAGTCCATCCTCCAGGAAATAAAGCCAGACTGCTCACTGGAGGGAATGATATTGAAGGCAAAACTGAAATACTTTGGCCACATAATGAGAAGACAGGACACCCCGGAGAAGATGCTGATGCTGGGGAGAGTGGAGGGCAAAAGGGAGAGGGGCCGACCAAGGGCAGGGTGGATGGATGATACTCTAGAGGTGACGGACTCGTCCCTGGGGGAGCTGGGGGTGTTGACGATCGACAGGAAGCTCTGGCGTGGGCTGGTCCGTGAAGCCACGAAGAGTCGGACGCGACTGAACGAATAAACAACAACATAGTCTGAGGGAAAATTGGTATAAAATGTTCTACAGATGGCATATAACTCTGACAGCAATTACCAAGATGGATAAATCATCTAACAATAAATGTTGGAAATGCCACAACAAAGATGCAATGTTTTATCTTATGTGGTGGTGTGCAAAACAACCTCAAAAGTACGGGAAAGAAATACATGAAAACATTCAGAAAACTATGAAAATAAAATTTGAATTAAAACCACAAATATTTTTGTTAGCTATGGCCCCAGAGAATATTAATGAAAGGCATCGTAATGATCTCTTAATCTAAGGTATGTGCTAACAGTCGCCAAGAATCAATCTGGCACAACATTGGAAAAGGGAAACCTTGCTGTCAATACATGAGTGGGAGACTAAAATTGAAGAATATGCAGCAATGGAAAAAACTACAGGCAATCAACCCAGCAGCAAATAACAGCCCAATCAAGGAACCCCCAAGGAGAGAACTGTTGCAGATGCTGGGAAAGCCTTTAGCCCAGGAGAGGTCAAAAAAGTCACACACCAAGCATTCTATAAAAATAATTTATTTACAGAAAGCAAAAACAAAAACAAAACATTTAAAGGACTTAGCTCTCATTGAGAGCTACCTGGCTTGCTACATGCCGGCAGAGAGAAAAAGAAGAAGTGAGAAGACAAGTCCGGGCAGGTCCTCCCCCCAGGCTATTTTGCATGAAGCACGTGAGAGGAGACAATCACTTGCAACCTTTTCACCCAGCCAAATGATTAGGTATAAAAGTAGCTTAATCTGTTAGTAGGGAAACCTTAACACTCCCCTTTTTACACTACAGATTAAGATGCAAACCAATCTTCTCTGACTTTATATGTCTTTCCATTCACATTACCATTATCTCCCCTTTGGTTTAACAGAAAGTTACCATTTTTCTTCCTGTGTTTTTCCAAACCTAGGTTGTTATAATTCCAAGGCTTTTTAATGTGAAATGGCTTTTCATGCAGGCTTCAAAATCAAGCCTTTGTTTTTCTGTTGATGTGAACAGCAGCAAATCATCAACATAAATGCACAGATACATACAGCCTTGTTTGTCCTTCTTCATATATACACAGGGATCTGCTTTTCCTTTTTCAAAACCAAAATTCTGCAGTTTTTCATCTACTTTTTGGTTCCAGGATCTAGCAGCTTGTTTTAACCCATAGATTGACTTCTGCAGTTCACAGACTAGATTCTCCCCTTTTTCATAGCCAGGGGGTTGCTGCATGTATAATCTGTGGTCTAAAATCACCATAGAGAAATGCAGTTTGAATGTCATAGTGGTTAACTGACATTCCCTTGAGTGCAGCAACTTTTAACAGTAATCTAATTGATTCACCTTTAGTAACTGGTGCAAAAGTCTTGTCAAAGTCTAAATCTTTCCTTTGAGTGAACCCTTTTGCAACCAACCTTGCTTTATATTTTTGGATTTTGCCATCAGCATCCCTTTTCAGTTTGAAAACCCACCTACAACCCAGACACCGTTCATTGGGAGGTAGATTTACCAGTTTCCATGTTTTATTTTCTTTCAAGGATGCTAATTCCTGTTGCATGGCAGAATGCCAATTTTGTGCAATCTCAGGTGGTAAAGCATTCACTTGTTCTAAAGACTCAGGTTCTGTGAATATGTGAAAAGCCTTTACTGTTTCAGCCTGAAAACGTGATGGAGGAACGCCTTTATTACTCCTCTGAGATCTGCGAGGTAATACAGGGCTTAAATTTTGACTCCTATCACTTTCCTGAGAAGCATCTATCTCATCAGACAGATCTTCAATTTGCTTTTCTGGTTTAATGTCCTCATCAGGCAAAAGATCACCATCAGCAAGTCCTTGCTGTTCTCTTGTGGTGGTCAGTTCAACTGGAGAGCTAGAATTTAATCTCCCCCAGTTTTGTTCAGCAAAAGAAGCGCTTTTGCTAATTATTAATTTCTCTCCCATTATGAACCTGTAGCTCCTCTGGCTTTGTTCATAGCCAACAAAGATGGCTTTCTTTGTTGTGGGGCCTCCTTTCCTTCTCTGCTGTTTTGGAATGTGAACCCATGCAGTGCTACCAAACACTCTAAGATGGCTTACCTTTGGTTTCACACCATAAAACAAATGGAATGGAGTGTCCTGAATCATAGAGTTATACAACCTGTTCTGAACATAACAAGCAGTCGATAAAGCTTCTCCCCAGTACTTAAAACATAATCGTGAATCTTTTAACATGCATTCCATCGCATTTTGCAAGGTTCTGCCCTTTCTTTCAGCAACACCATTTTGCTGAGGGGTGTAAGGGTTAGAAAGAATTTGTTCTATCCCTTTTTCCACTAGGAACCTTCTGAATTTGTGAGAAAGGTATTCTCCTCCTCTATCACATTGGAGTGCAGATACAGGCCTAGGGAATTTTCCATTTGCCCATGTCACAAAACTTTTAAATTTCTCAAATGCCTCATCTTTATGTTTTAAGATGTAGATAAATGTGTATCTTGAGAAATCATCAATGATGGTCATTGCATACCTTGCTTGTCCAAGACTTGGAGCAAAAGGACCAATAATATCAGAGTGTACAATTTCCAAAGGTCTAGTTGTAACTCTGTCACTGTGCTTACTCACAGGAGCTTTTAGTGTTTTGCATTCTTTGCAAACTACACAGTCTAAGTATTTATCACAGGGTTTTATCTTTAGGTCAGCACACAGCTGTGGCATTTGTGCTATATACTTGATATTAGCATGACCAAATCTCCTGTGCATCAGGTGTACACATTGGTCATGATATGGTGTGTTGCCAACTGCAGCCTTGCAGCTTGGCTTCCTTGCATTTTGCACTATGTACAAGGAGTCTTTTAACATACCAGTAGCACACAATTTCCCATTTTTACGTATCTCACAACCATTTTTCTTAAATGTTATGATATACCCTGTTGCAGCCAATTGTGCCACAGATAAAAGGTTTGATTGTAAATTTGGCACATACAACACACCTTTTACAGTTTCTCCCAAGCAGGATAAATACAAGTCACCTTGTCCCATAATTTTGGTGACAGACCTATCAGCCAAAGATACACTTTGTCTTTTAGTTTTAGACAGTGACACAAAAGAGCTTTTACAATTACATAAATGACAACTGGCCCCAGAATCTAACACCCATACATCAGAATTACCCTTCTCAGCAACCTGTGCAATTTGGGTTGTCTGAAGAGCCTTCTTCTGTGTTGCCCTTGTGTTCTTCTGCTCTGTCTTTCTACTCTTGGGTCTCATGGCACAGTCTCTTTGCAAATGTCCAGCTGAACCACAAGTGAAGCATCGCTGGCTTGCTAGCGCTGTGGCCTCAGGTTCCTTTCCCTTCTTTTCCCTAATTTTCTGGTCTTGCAGCTTTCCAGAAGAGATGGGGGGGGATCTTTCCTCTCTCTTCTCCCATTCAGCGAGTAAGCGCTGTGTAACATACGATGGGGTGAGGTCTGCTTCAGGCATAGCCTCCAGGGTACAAATCAGCATGTCCCACGTTGCATTCAGTGAGGACAGGAGGATATAGGATTTTGTGAGAGGTGTAAATTCCATTCCTCTCTCCTGCAACTCAACAAACAGCTGCTGAATATAATGCAGGTGCTCAGGAAGGCTTTCTCCTTCTGCAAGGTAGGCTCTGTACAGCTTTTTCGTCAGAGTAACTTTACTCCCTGCTGTTGCCTTTACATATAAGTCTCTCAAAGCGTCCCAAAGTTGCTTTGCAGACTGCATGCCTCGCACGTGGACTAGCTGATTGTCCTCAACTCCCAAAATAATGGTGGCTCTAGCCCGCTCATCCTGTCTCAGCCATTCAGCATTGGGATTTTGGGGGTTTTGCTCACCAATTTGCAGCCAAAGATTCTCTCTGCGAAGATACATTTCCATCTTCAGGGCCCAATTCAAATAGTTGGTCTCTGATAGGCGCTCCAGAGGCATCGCTGAGGGCTGGGAGGCAGCCATGGCTTCTTCCTTCTTTTGCAAGTCACCTCAGCTAGCTTCTAAGTCCTGCAGACTGGCAGTTGCTGGAAAATCTCCAGGTGGCTCCAAAGAAAATCTTCACAGGTCTTTGCTACCTGCCTTTAAATTGTGCATGAGGTGTGGAGTTGATCTCTCTTTTCTTTCTGGGTTTTACTGCGTTGTTTACTGGGCACATAACCTGTTGCAGATGCTGGGAAAGCCTTTAGCCCAGGAGAGGTCAAAAAAGTCACACACCAAGCATTTCTATAAAAATAATTTATTTACAGAAAGCAAAAACAAAAGCAAAAACATATTTAAAGGACTTAGCTCTCATTGAGAGCTACCTGGCTTGCTACATGCCGGCAGAGAGAAAAAGAAGAAGTGAGAAGACAAGTCCGGGCAGGTCCTCCCCCCAGGCTATTTTGCATGAAGCACGTGAGAGGAGACAATCACTTGCAACCTTTTCACCCAGCCAAATGATTAGGTATAAAAGTAGCTTAATCTGTTAGTAGGGAAACCTTAACAAGAACAGCACCCCCACCAACCCAAGCAGGGCAAGCCACGGTCTATAAACTGAGAGCAAGGCCCTCTCCCTCCTCGCACTGAAGATGTTGCCTAGTCTGGCAATGAAACGTCTGCAAGGAAACAACAAGGCTCGGAGAGCACCCAGGACTCCACTACAGGTAATCCTTGCTTAATAACCATTCGCTTAGTGATGGCTCAGACTTACGATGGTGCTGAAAAAAACAACTTATGACTGGTCCTCACATTTGTGACCATCGCAGCGTCCCGTGATTGCCATTTTCAACCTTCCCAGCTGGCTTCTGGCAAGCAAAATCAATGGGGAACCGTGTGATTCACTTAATGACCACATGGTTTGCTTAACACCCACTGCAAAAAAGGTAAAATCGGATCAGGTTCGCTTAATGACTGCTTGGTTTAGCAACCAAAATTCTGGTCCCAATTGTGGTCGTTAAGTGAGGACTACCTGTACCTATATTCACAGCAGAAGTCTAACTGAATTCCAGCAGGAATGGTTCCCTTATATACAACATGTCACACAGCAAGGCAAGCTAAAACACTTAGAATTTGTTTTTGAAGAGAAAGAGAAACTGTTAAAAATAATAATAAAATGATCCAAACAATGGATCAAATGAGAAACAATGTTCAAAGTAAAATAAAAAAAATATTCAAGCAGCTATTAGCTGGGAAAAAAGGCAGGGGTGGGAGAGGAGGGTTATCAGAATGCCCTTTTAAAAGTGTTTTATATTTTGTTTGTTTTGCCTTTTGCAAAATATTTTACGTATCTTTTTCCTTTCTCTTTCTTTTTGCTTTTTTTGTTTAGCATGTTTTACTTAAAAAAAGGATGTTTAAAAAAAGCAAAAAAAACCTCAGTAGATTTTTAGGTTACATCTTTTCAACAAGAAATAATATTTTAGAAATGACCTTACTGATTTGTGTTGTTGGAGATGCAGTGAAATTAATGCTTTATTTAAATATATTGTTCCATTTGGGTAAGAAGCAATTACATGCATTAACTCAACTTTGAGATTTAATATTTTCAGACAGTCATGTTCTTTTGAAGTTTACCACACGGGAGGTGACATCTGAGCAAAGAAAATGGATTTTCTGTACCTTACTTATAGTCCAAAGACTTACTGTTCAGCACTGGAAAGACCAACATGTGGCTTCAAGTATTCAGCAGTCTGCAGAACTGAATAATATAGATTAGCTATGGATGACTGTAGTGAATTATTTATTATTCAAATTTAATTACCGCCCATCTCCCCCAAAAGAGGGACTCTTATGGCTTCCATTTACTGATATATGTAGGGCTATAAATATAAGCCTGTATGTTTTTGTTTCTTTTTTTAGCTTTCTTTTTCTTCTTTTATAATTTTGTGTATTCTTCTTCTCTCTTTCTTTTTGTATTTAGTTAATTAAATAATAATAATAAAAATGCTCAGGAAACAGAAACCCTCAGATGGGCAGTGTTTTTATTATGGCCAAACAAATACCAGAAAAAACACACAAGGTGTCAAGTTCTCTGGAGCACAAAAGAATTAAAACAGCAGGAGGAAGAATGGGGGGAGCACGGGGGGTGGGGTGGGGCTGGGGGCTGGGGGGTGGGAACGGAAATACCAGTTTTAAACCTTTAGTGGCATACAGATAATAGGAATGGTGTGAAAGGCTCCTGGCTGTTTAAAATCTTTAGTGCTTCTTCAGGGGTCTCCAGATTTGTTCCACACTCTGGAGAATGCTTAACTTTTTCCTCTCTTAATCGTGGCTTGTCTACTTCTGTGAGAGTTAAAACAGCTTGGCAGGATGCCCACTGCCAACCCTCTTTCCTTGTCCAGCAGAACAAAGGCGCATGTGTGGCAAAATGTTATGCTCAAGTGACCGGCTCCTCAGGCCTTCAAATGAGCAGCACACGCCCAGGCCCCTCCAGCTTTCTCATGGATACTCTGATTCCCTCCCTCCCTCCCATCCGTTGATCCATCTCCTCCCTCCCTCCTTCCCCTCCCTCCCTTCCTTCCATCTCCCTTCTCCCTTCTTCCTCCCTCCCATCCTTCCATCCGTCTCCTTCCTCCCTCCCTCCCTCCTACCTTTCCCTCCCTCCCTCCTTCCCATCCATCCATCTATCCATCCATCTCCCTTCTCCTTTCTCCCTTCTTCCTCCCTCCCACCTTTCCCTCCCTCCCTCCCTCCTTCCATCCATCTCCCTCCTTCCCTCCCTGGATTGAGCTTGAGGCCCGTGTGTTGGGTGGTAGGGAGAGGATGGAGGGATGTGGGGGGGGGGGCAGTGTAGCCGTCGTAGGAGGAGATCCATGTTAGTCCAAAAGGGCCTTGTAGAAAGCACAGATTCTTTCATCAGGTAACTACTTTGGAGAAAAATGCAAAAGTGACAGAGGTTTTGATACACTTGCACACATCCCTCTGTGAACACAGACTGGCTGTGTTCACAATAAGCCCTTCTGTAGGCTTGCTTGTTCCCACTTAACCCAGAGATGCCATCCGGTTGTGGGTCTTCCTTTATCCGCTGGAATCTAGTTCTTTCTTAAATAGCTCTGCCAGTGGACTTTTTAAAGTGGCTAGGTAGAAATACTTCAGCAAAGGATCGTTACCTTGTCGTGGTGCTGGAGCTTGAGCACCTCAATGATGCCATGAGCTAAACCGTGAAGGGCCACCCAAGATGGGAAGGTCATGACAGAGAGGTCAGACTAAATGCGATCCCTGGGGAAGGTAATGGCAACCCACCCCAGTATTCTTGCCGTGAAAACTAAATGGATCAGTACAACCAGAGATATGTCGGTATACCATCGGAAGATGAGACCCCCAGGTTGGAAGGTGGTCAAAATGCTACTGGGGAGGAACAGAGGATGAGCTCAACTAGCCCCAGACGTGATGACGCAGCTAGCTCAAAGCCGAAAGGACGGCTAGCAGCTGACGGTGCTGGTGGTGAACGGCGAATCCGATGTTCTAAGGATCAACACACCATTGGAACCTGGAATGTAAGATCTATGAGCCAGGGCGAATTGGATGTGGTTCTTGGTGAGATGTCAAGATTAAAGATAGAGATTTTGGGCGTCAGTGAACTGAAATGAACTGGAATGGGCCATTTCACATCAAAGGACCACCAGATCTACTACTGTGGACAAGAGGACCACAGAAGAAATGGAGTAGCCTTCATAATTAATAGTAAAGTGGCTAAAGCAGTGCTTGGATACAATCCAAAAAATGACAGAATGATCTCAATTCGAATTCAGGGCAAGCCATCTAACATCACAGTGATCCAAATATACGCCCCAACCACAGATGCTGAAGAAGCTGAAGTAGAGCAGTTCTATGAGGATCTGCAGCACCTGCTGGACAACACGCCTAAAAGAGATGTTATTTTCATCAAGGGAGACTGGAATGCTAAGGTGGGCAGTCAAATGACACCTGGAATTACAGGTAAGCATGGCCTGGGAGAACAAAATGAAGCAGGACATAGGCTGATAGAATTTTGCCAAGACAACTCACTCTGCATAACAAACACTCTCTTCCAACAACCTAAGAGACGGCTTTATACATGGACTTCCCCAGATGGACAACACCGAAATCAGATTGACTACATCCTTTGCAGCCAAAGGTGGCGGACATCTATAGAGTCGGTAAAAACAAGGCCTGGAGCTGACTGTAGTTCAGATCATGAACTTCTTGCACAATTTAGGATCAGACTAAAGAGATTAGGGAAGACCCACAGATCAGCTAGATATGAGCTCACTAATATTCCTAAGGAATATGCAGTGGAGGTGAAGAATAGATTTAAGGGACTGGACTTAGTAGATAGGGTCCCGGAAGAACTCTGGACAGAAGTCCGCAACATTGTTCAGGAGGTGGCAACAAAATACATCCCAAAGAAAGAGAAAACCAAGAAGGCAAAATGGCTGTCCGCTGAGACACTAGAAGTAGCCCAAGAAAGAAGGAAAGCAAAAGGCAACAGTGATAGGGGGAGATATGCCCAATTAAATGCAAAATTCCAGAGGTTAGCCAGAAGAGATAAGGAACTATTTTTAAACAAGCAATGTGTGGAAGTGGAAGAAGACAATAGAATAGGAAGGACAAGAGACCTCTTCCAGAAAATTAGAAACATCGGAGGTAAATTCCAGGCCAAAATGAGTATGATCAAAAACAAAGATGGCAAGGACCTAACAGAAGAAGAAGAGATCAAGAAAAGGTGGCAAGAATATACAGAAGACCTGTATAGGAAGGATAACAATATCAGGAATAGCTTTGATTGGGTGGCCAGTGAGCTAGAGCCAGACATCCTGAAGAGTGAGGTTGAATGGGCCTTAAGAAGCATTGCTAATAACAAGGCAGCAGGAGACGACGGCATCCCAGCTGAACTGTTCAAAATCTTGCGAGATGATGCTGTCAAGGTAATGCATGCTATATGCCAGCAAATTTGGAAAACACAAGAATGGCCATCAGACTGGAAAAAATCAACTTATATCCCCATACCAAAAAAAGGAAACACTAAAGAATGTTCAAACTATTGAACAGTGGCACGCATTTCACATGCCAGTAAGGTAATGCTCAAGATCCTGCAAGGTAGACTTCAGCAATTAATGGAGCGAGAATTGCCAGATGCACAAGCTGGGTTTAGAAAAGGCAGAGGAACTAGGGACCAAATTGCCAATATCTGCTGGATAATGGAAAAAGCCAGGGAGTTTCAGAAAAACATCTATTTCTGTTTTATTGACTATTCTAAAGCCTTTGACTGTGTAGACCATAACAAATTGTGGCAAGTTCTTAGTGGTATGGGGATGCCAAGTCATCTTGTCTGCCTCCTGAAGAATCTGTATAACCACCAAGTAGCAACAGTAAGAACAGACCACGGAACAACGGACTGGTTTAAGATTGGGAAAGGAGTATGGCAGGACTGTATACTCTCACCCTACCTATTCAACTTGTACGCAGAACACATCACGGGACATGCTCGGCTTGAGGGATCCAAGGCTGGAGTTAAAATCGCTGGAAGAAACATTAACAGTCTCAGATATGCAGATGATACCACTTTGATGGCTGAAAGTGAAGAGGAACTGAGGAGCCTTATGATGAAGGTGAAAGAAGAAAGTGCAAAAGCTGGCTTGCAGCTAAACCTCAAAAAAACCAAGATTATGGCAACCAGCTTGATTGATAACTGGCAAATAGAGGGAGAAAATGTAGAAGCAGTGAAAGACTTTGTATTCCTAGGTGCAAAGATTCCTGCAGATGCTGACTGCAGTCAGGAAATCAGAAGATGCTTAATCCTTGGGAGAAGAGCAATGACAAATCTCGATAAAATAGTTAAGAGCAGAGACATCACACTGACAACAAAGGTCCGCATAGTTAAAGCAATGGTGTTCCCCGTAGTAACCTATGGCTGCGAGAGCTGGACCATAAGGAAGGCTGAGCGAAGGAAGATCGATGCTTTGGAACTGTGGTGTTGGAGGAAAATTCTGAGAGTGCCTTGAACTGCAAGAAGATCAAACCAGTCCCTACTCCAGGAAATCAAGCCAGACTGCTCATTTGTGGGAATGATATTGAAGGCAAAACTGAAATACTTTGGCCACATAATGAGAAGACAGGACACCCCGGAGAAGATGCTGATGCTGGGGAGGGTGGAGGGCAAAAGGAAGAGGGGCCGGCCAAGGGCAAGGTGGATGGATGGTATTCTAGAGGTGACGGACTCTGTTGGTAGATTGTTGGGAAAGCCTTTGGCCTAGGAGAGATCAGAAAAGTCACACACCAGGCATTTCTATAAAAATTATTTATTTACAGAAAGCAAAACAAATTTAAAAGGCTTCTGCATTCTTGCAGGCTCTTAGAGCAGCTACATGCCTACACAGAAGGGAAACAGAAACTAAAACAAGTCCTAGGCAAGTTTTTCCCCCCAGGTGCAAAAATTAACATTCAAAAAGGGGACAGTTGAATTCAACCTCTGCACCCAGCCAAAATGATTAGTTACCATAGTAACCTTAATCTGTAGTAGAAAACATTAACAGGCTCATCCCTGGGGGAGCTGGGGGTGTTGACGACTGACAGGAAGCTCTGGCGTGGGCTGGTCCATGAAGTCACGAAGAGTCGGAAGCAACTAAATGAATAAACAACAAGGTAGAAATAATAGACTAACTTTCCTGCTCTTTGGAGATGTGAGTCTCCCCTTTTTCAGCAGCCAGGGAGGGAGCCCGGCTCGCTCTTTGTCATCAAAGGGGAGAATGAGTCAGGCTCTCAGAGACATATATCTTGGCCACAGTTCAAATCTGACAAGGTGCTGTAAAATAAAGGTCCCTTTCTTCTCTTCTGTTCTTTTAAACAAAAGCTATAAAGTTGTTGGCAGATGCTGGGAAAGCCTTTAGCCCAGGAGAGGTCAAAAAAGTCACACACCAAGCATTTCTATAAAAATAATTTATTTACAGGAAGCAAAAACAAAAGCAAAACATTTAAAGGACTTAGCCCCCTTTGGAGCAAGCCTTACTCGCTACATATCGGCAGTGAGAAAAAGAAGAAGTGAAGAACAAGTCCGGGCAGGTCCTCCCCCCAGGCTATTTTGCATGAAGCATGTGAGAGGAGACAATCAAATGCAACCCCTTCACCTGGCCAAATGATTAGGTATAAAAGCTTAATCTGTTAGTAGGGAAACCTCAACACTCCCCTTTTTACACTATAGATTAAGTTGCAAACCAATCTTCTCTGACAACTCTTTGTATCTTGGTACAGGAAGAGGTTTGGTTAAAATATCAGCAATCATGTCTTTTGATTCACAATATTTTAACATTATTTCTCCTTTGCTTATCATATCTTTGATATATTGATATCTAATATCTATATGTTTTGTTCTACTTCTGCAGGCTTCAGATTTTGCCATAGCAATGCAAGCTTGATTATCCTCATAAACAGTTATAGGCTGGTTCACTTCCATGCCTATGTCTTTTAACAAATGTTTAAACCATGTAACCTCATTACAGGTTTGTGTTAGAGAATAAAACTCTGCTTCTGCAGTGGAAAGAGCAACAAGTGTTTGTTTTCTAGAATGCCAGCCTAAGCTAGATCCAGCAAATTGAATTAAAATCCCAGAAGTGGATTTTCTGTCACTGACATCTGCTCCCCAATCAGAATCGGCAAAAGCCTGCAATTTCTCAGTTCCAGAGGCATTTAGCATCAGGCAATAATTCTTTGTTCCTTGCAAATACCTCATTAACCTCTTCAATGCTGCTTTTCCAGTAGATGTAGGCTTCTCTACCTGTCTACTTAAAATGGCCACAGAATTTGAGATATCTGGGCGAGAATGATTTGCAATGTACAGTAAACTTCCAATTGCAGATCTATAGTTCTCTGCCTCAGTTAATTGAGTTTCTCCTGTATTTTTCTGAAAATCTATTATCATCGGAGTAGAGACTGGTTTACAGTCTTGCATATTAAAATCTTCTAGGAGCTTTTGAATTTTACTACGTTGGTTTAACAGAAAGCTACCATCCTTGTCTCTGTGTACTTCCAAACCTAGGTAATTGGTCACAACTCCAAGGCTTTTTAATATGAAATGGCTTTTCATGCAGGCTTCAAAATCAAGCCTTTGTTTTTCTGTTGATGTGAATAGCAGCAAATCATCAACATAAATGCACAGATACATACAGCCTTGTTTGTCCTTCTTCATATATACACAGGGATCTGCTTTTCCTTTTTCAAAACCAAAATTCTGCAGTTTTTCATCTACTTTTTGGTTCCAGGATCTAGCAGCTTGTTTTAACCCATAGATTGACTTCTGCAGTTCACAGACTAGATTCTCCCCTTTTTCATAGCCAGGGGGTTGCTGCATGTATAATCTGTGGTCTAAATCACCATAGAGAAATGCAGTTTGAATGTCATAGTGGTTAACTGACATTCCCTTGAGTGCAGCAACTTTTAACAGTAATCTAATTGATTCACCTTTAGTAACTGGTGCAAAAGTCTTGTCAAAGTCTAAATCTTTCCTTTGAGTGAACCCTTTTGCAACCAACCTTGCTTTATATTTTTGGATTTTGCCATCAGCATCCCTTTTCAGTTTGAAAACCCACCTACAACCCAGACAGCGTTCATTGGGAGGTAGATTTACCAGTTTCCATGTTTTATTTTCTTTCAAGGATGCTAATTCCTGTTGCATGGCAGAATGCCAATTTTGTGCAATCTCAGGTGGTAAAGCATTCACTTGTTCTAAAGACTCAGGTTCTGTGAATATGTGAAAAGCCTTTACTGTTTCAGCCTGAAAACGTGATGGAGGAACGCCTTTATTACTCCTCTGAGATCTGCGAGGTAATACAGGGCTTAAATTTTGACTCCTATCACTTTCCTGAGAAGCATCTGTCTCATCAGACAGATCTTCAGTTTGCTTTTCTGATTTAATGTCCTCATCAGGCAAAAGATCACCATCAGCAAGTCCTTGCTGTTCTCTTGTGGTGGTCAGTTCAACTGGAGAGCTAGAATTTAATCTCCCCCAGTTTTGTTCAGCAAAAGAAGCGCTTTTGCTAATTATTAATTTCTCTCCCATTATGAACCTGTAGCTCCTCTGGCTTTGTTCATAGCCAACAAAGATGGCTTTCTTTGTTGTGGGGCCTCCTTTCCTTCTCTGCTGTTTTGGAATGTGAACCCATGCAGTGCTACCAAACACTCTAAGATGGCTTACCTTTGGTTTCACACCATAAAACAAATGGAATGGAGTGTCCTGAATCATAGAGTTATACAACCTGTTCTGAACATAACAAGCAGTCGATAAAGCTTCTCCCCAGTACTTAAAACATAATCGTGAATCTTTTAACATGCATTCCATCGCATTTTGCAAGGTTCTGCCCTTTCTTTCAGCAACACCATTTTGCTGAGGGGTGTACGGGTTAGAAAGAATTTGTTCTATCCCCTTTTCCACTAGGAACCTTCTGAATTTGTGAGAAAGGTATTCTCCTCCTCTATCACATTGGAGTGCAGATACAGGCCTAGGGAATTTTCCATTTGCCCATGTCACAAAACTTTTAAATTTCTCAAATGCCTCATCTTTATGTTTTAAGATGTAGATAAATGTGTATCTTGAGAAATCATCAATGATGGTCATTGCATACCTTGCTTGTCCAAGACTTGGAGCAAAAGGACCAATAATATCAGAGTGTACAATTTCCAAAGGTCTAGTTGTAACTCTGTCACTGTGCTTACTCACAGGAGCTTTCAGTGTTTTGCATTCTTTGCAAACTACACAGTCTAAGTACTTATTACAGGGTTTTATCTTTAGGTCAGCACACAGCTGTGGCATTTGTGCTATATACTTGAAATTAGCATGACCAAGTCTCCTGTGCATCAGGTGTACACATTGGTCATGATATGGAGTGTTGCCAACTGCAGCCTTGCAGCTTGGCTTCCTTGCATTTTGCACAATGTACAAGGAGTCTTTTAACATACCAGTAGCACACAATTTCCCATTTTTACGTATCTCACAACCATTTTTCTTAAATGTTATGATATACCCTGTTGCAGCCAATTGTGCCACAGATAAAAGGTTTGATTGTAAATTTGGCACATACAACACACCTTTTACAGTTTCTCCTAAGCAGGATAAATACAAGTCACCTTGTCCCATAATTTTGGTGACAGACCCATCAGCCAAAGATACACTTTGTCTTTCAGTTTTAGACAGTGACACAAAAGAGCTTTTACAATTACATAAATGACAACTGGCCCCAGAATCTAACACCCATACATCAGAATTACCCTTCTCAGCAACCTGTGCAATTTGGGTTGTCTGAAGAGCCTTCTTCTGTGTTGCCCTTGTGTTCTTCTGCTCTGTCTTTCTACTCTTGGGTCTCATGGCACAGTCTCTTTGCAAATGTCCAGCTGAACCACAAGTGAAGCATCGCTGGCTGGCTAGTGCTGTGGCCTCAGGTTCCTTTCCCTTCTTTTCCCTAATTTTCTGGTCTTGCAGCTTTCCAGAAGAGATGGGGGGGGATCTTTCCTCTCTCTTCTCCCATTCAGCGAGTAAGCGCTGTGTAACATACGATGGGGTGAGGTCTGCTTCAGGCATAGCCTCCAGGGTACAAATCAGCGTGTCCCATGTTTCATTTAGTGAGGACAGGAGGATATAGGATTTTGTGAGAGGTGTAAATTCCATTCCTCTCTCCTGCAACTCAACAAACAGCTGCTGAATATAATGCAGGTGCTCAGGAAGGCTATCTCCTTCTGCAAGGTAGGCTCTGTACAGCTTTTTCGTCAGAGTAACTTTACTCCCTGCTGTTGCCTTTACATATAAGTCTCTTAAAGCGTCCCAAAGTTGCTTTGCAGACTGCATGCCTCGCACGTGGACTAGCTGATTGTCCTCAACTCCCAAGATAATGGTGGCTCTAGCCCGCTCATCCTGTCTCAGCCATTCAGCACTGGGATTTTGGGGGGTTTGCTCACCAATTGGCAGCCAAAGATCCTCTCTGCGAAGATACATCTCCATCTTCAGGGCCCAATTCAAATAGTTGGTCTCTGATAGGCGCTCCAGAGGCATCACTGAGGGCTGGGAGGTAGCCATGGCTTCTTCCTTATTTTGCAAGTCACCTCAGCTGGCTTCTTTGTCCTGTAGACCGGCAGTTGCTGGAAAATCTCCAGGTGGCTCCAAAGAAAATCTTCACAGGTCTTTGCTACCTGCCTTTAAATTGTGCATGAGGTGTGGAGTTGATCTCTCTTTTCTCTCTGGGTTTTACTGGGCTGTTTTACTGGGCCCATAACCTGTTGGCAGATGCTGGGAAAGCCTTTAGCCCAGGAGAGGTCAAAAAAGTCGCACACCAAGCATTTCTATAAAAATAATTTATTTACAGGAAGCAAAAACAAAAGCAAAACATTTAAAGGACTTAGCCCCCTTTGGAGCAAGCCTTACTCGCTACATATCGGCAGTGAGAAAAAGAAGAAGTGAAGAACAAGTCCGGGCAGGTCCTCCCCCCAGGCTATTTTGCATGAAGCACGTGAGAGGAGACAATCAAATGCAACCCCTTCACCTGGCCAAATGATTAGGTATAAAAGCTTAATCTGTTAGTAGGGAAACCTCAACAAAAGTTACGCTAAAAATATCTTTAGGCGTATTTGTCCATCTGTCTACCTCCTCCACCCACTACCCAGACTTGCTTCAGATTTATTTATTTATTAAATTTATATCACCGCCCATCTCCCCCAATGGGGGACTCTGGGCGGTTTAAATAAATTAGTACCTGACTATCTAACTCTGGGCAGTTTACAATAAATAAATTTCTGAAATACCTGACTATCCAAATGATGAAACAGAATAAATTGTACTCATGGCTCCTGTTTTGCTTACCATTCCTGGACCAGAAAGTGCTGAAGGCAGCAATTTACCCCTTTGTCACCCCCAGGCTACTGCAATTTGCTCCAGGTGGGGCTGCACTTAAAGATGACCTGGAAGCTGCAACTGGCACAGAATGGAGGTACTGGCTGGCTGACTGCACTAATCACAGTAGCACCTGGTAGATGTTGCTAACATTACCTGGTCTAGCCAGGAGGGGACCCTACAGGCCCCCAGACTTCAGGAAACCAAGGGGGTTAGTTCCCAGAGGATGATAGCAGCAGCCCCTTCACTGAGGAGCATCTTGCCCGCTAAGGTCAGGGTAGCCCCTACCATTTTATCCTTCAGGAAGTTGGTGAAAACCATCCTGTTTCACAGAGCCTTCAGAGAGAGAAAGCTTTTTTATTGGGGAACTGCAGTGAATATATTTTTAAGTTTATATTTAGGTAGATGGTCTCCTTCTTTTAATGCTCGGAGCCACCTGAGCCTTGATGATTAGGTGGCATATAAATCACTGGAATAAATACACAAATGATGATGTTGGGGAGGGGTCCTTGCAAAAGGTCCCCTTGGAGTCTGAAGGCTGGTGCCTCTGACCAGCCTGGGGCTTTGAAGACCTGGATGAAATTGGCCAATGTGAGCCGTGCAGGGCAAACCAGAGAGAAATCATGACCAGATGAGCTGCTTTATTGTAAGGTTCCAGTAACAGAATCTTGGAAGTCTGAAATTACATCTCTCCCCCATTCCCTTTACAGCCTGAGAAACAAGGGAGGGTCCCTTCTGAGCCTCTTGCCCCTCCCACTATCCAGCTGTGGGCTGAGCTGTCTCTTATCTGACCATTGCCATGGCAGCGTCTCTTTGCCCAGTCTCCCAAGGTCCTTCCCACATGCCATTACAACCAGACAGCTTCTCTGGCCTGGATGGCTGGGACTCATGGAAGCTGTGGCTGAACAAGCGAGATGAAACCATAGGGCCAGGCCTGATCAGTGCTTACCCAGAAGATCCCCTTGGGACCCCATGAGAGGGGCTTTGATTTTAATTAATAAAAACTCTGGGCTGGCAGCCATAGGCATAATTCTATATGAAAATTTACATTCCCTTAAAATATCCAATTAATTTAAATGTTTCTGTATAACATTAGTGAAACATTTTATTTATGCATCAGATCTATTTGCATAATTAATTTTTTAGATGTAATCTGGTATTTTGCATAAGGTAATGTGAGTTACACCATGTCTGTGGTGTGTATAATAAGAAAATAATGTGATGCAATTGTTACGTGAACTGCTATAATCAAGAGCAAGAAAATGAGATGACATTTTCTCCAGGGTAAAAATACCATGAAGCGTTCGGAGGGAGGGAATTGCAGGAGATACTTTTACACTCCAGTTGTAATTAACTTACCCAGCAGATTATCTTCAGGTAGCAATCTCTGTTCCTACTTTACAGATTCCAACCAGCCCTCCCAGACAGATGCCTGTCCAGCCTCCAGGTGTGCACAGCCAGTGAAGGGGAATCAATGGCTCCTTTGCTACACTGAACTAGTGTTAAAAAAATTTCTTACATTCATTGGGAGTCTGCCTTCTGCTAACAAATCCATCCTTCCATCTTCTGCAATAAGGGAGGACAATTCTATAACTGACATCCTTTCAGGTATTTGGAGAACTATCACATACCACCCCTCCCAACTGTCTCTTCTCAGGTCGAAATATGCCTGGAGCCAGAGTTCCATTCAGAGCTAGGCTTCCTGAGGCTCGAATGCAGAGAATGTAAACAGGCAACCGATGTTTGGGAACGAGTGTGGAGAAAATAAGGCAAGTTTTCTGTTACTTCATGGAGAACATGGCAAGATACCAAAACTGAGTCCAAGGGAAAATAAAGTGGGAAAATATATAAATACAAAATATAAAATGGCAACCAAGCAACATAGCAGAACCACCAGAAGGGGATTCTCACTCAGTTCCTGGGGGAAGAGCCAGGTTTTAACAGCTTTCCTGAAGGTGAGGAGAGTAGGGACCTCTCATACATCAGGGTGGGGAGGGAGGATCATCCCAGAGAACAGGGGCAATGACAGAAAAGACTTCCCAGGTCCCTAAGATGACAAAATTTTAAAAGGTTAGGGAGTGTGTCTGGCAGGCAGATGTTCCTGGGAGAGGGCGGCCCTCAAGTACCCTGGTCCTATGCCACGGAGGGCTTTAAAGATGATAACCGGCACCTTGAATGGCACCTGGAAGCCTACAGGAAGCCAGTACAGCATGCGGAGTAGCACGGGCATAACAAGATGTACCCAAAACTACACGCACTGCTGCATTCTGGACCAACCGAAGCTTCCAGGTCGTTTTCAAGGGCAGCCCCATGTAGAGCATGTTGCAGCAGTCCAAGCAGGAGGTGGCCATGAGGGACCTTGAGTAGGGCCTTCTGGTCCGGGAATGGGCACAACTGGCGCACGAGGCGCAGTTGTGCAAAGGTCCCCCTTGCCATCTGCTCTTTACTAGGGATGTTTGAACAGAGGGTAGATGACCTTTTTCAAGGACACTGTACTGGTAGATTCCTGGCTTTTAGGAAGTCCATAAAAATATGGCTGTTTCAAGCCTTGGGGGCTGGAATGCTATGACAGCCACCTTGGTAAGGAATGAGGCTTAATTTGGGGCCACAGATGGCTGTCTTCCTAGTTCTTTTTTTAAAAAAATTTCTCTAAAAGCTATTCTTCAGCAAAGGATCGTTACCTTGTTGTGGTGCTGGAGCTTGAGCAGCTCAATGATGCCATGAGCTAAACCGTGAAGGGTCACCCAAGACGGGAAGTTCATGACAGAGGTCAGACTAAATGTGATCCCTGGGGAAGGTAATGGCAACCCACCCCAGTATTCTTGCCGTGAAAACTAATGGATCAGTACAACCAGAGATATGTAGGTATACCATCGGAAGATGAGACCCCCAGGTCAGAAGATGGTCAAAATGCTACTGGGGAGGAACAGAGGATGAGTTCAACTAGCCCCAGACGTGATGATGCAGCTAGCTCAAAGCCGAAAGGATGGCTAGCGGCCGATGGTGCTGGTGGTGAACGGCGAATCCGATGTTCTAAGGATCAACACACCATTGGAACCTGGAATGTAAGATCTATGAGCCAGGGCGAATTGGATGTGGTTCTTGGTGAGATGTCAAGGTTAAAGATAGAGATTTTGGGCGTCGGTGAACTGAAATGGACTGGAATGGGGCACTTCACATCAAACGACCACCAGATCTACTACTGTGGACAAGAGGACCACAGAAGAAATGGAGTAGCCTTCATAATTAATAGTAAAGTGGCTAAAGCAGTGCTTGAATACAATCCAAAAAACGATAGAATGATCTCAATTCGAATTCAGGGCAAGCCATCTAACATCACAGTGATCCAAATATACGCCCCAACCACAGATGCTGAAGAAGCTGAAGTAGAGCAGTTCTATGAGGATCTGCAGCACCTGCTGGACAACACGCCTAAAAGAGATGTTATTTTCATCAAGGGAGACTGGAATGCTAAGGTGGGCAGTCAAATGACACCTGGAATTACAGGTAAGCATGGCCTGGGAGAACAAAATGAAGCAGGACATAGGCTGATAGAATTTTGCCAAGACAACTCACTCTGCATAACAAACACTCTCTTCCAACAACCTAAGAGACGGCTTTATACATGGACTTCCCCAGATGGACAACACCGAAATCAGATTGACTACATCCTTTGCAGCCAAAGGTGGCGGACATCTATACAGTCGGTAAAAACAAGACCTGGAGCTGACTGTAGTTCAGATCATGAACTTCTTCTTGCACAATTTAGGATCAGACTAAAGAGATTAGGGAAGACCCACAGATCAGCTAGATATGAGCTCACTAATATTCCTAAGGAATATGCAGTGGAGGTGAAGAATAGATTTAAGGCACTGGACTTAGTAGATAGGGTCCCGGAAGAACTCTGGACAGAAGTCCGCAACATTGTTCAAGAGGTGGCAACAAAATACATCCCAAAGAAAGAGAAAACCAAGAAGGCAAAATGGCTGTCTGCTGAGACACTAGAAGTAGCCCAAGAAAGAAGGAAAGCAAAAGGCAACAGTGATAGGGGGAGATATGCCCAATTAAATGCAAAATTCCAGAGGTTAGCCAGAAGAGATAAGGAATTATTTTCAAACAAGCAATGTGTGGAAGTGGAAGAAGACAATAGAATAGGAAGGACAAGAGACCTCTTCCAGAAAATTAGAAACATTAGAGGTAAATTCCAGGCAAAAATGGGCATGATCAAAAACAAAGATGGCAAGGACCTAACAGAAGAAGGAGAGATCAAGAAAAGGTGGCAAGAATATACAGAAGACCTGTATGGAAGGATAACAATATCGGGGATAGCTTTGACGGTGTGGTCAGTGAGCTAGAGCCAGACATCCTGAAGAGTGAGGTTGAATGGGCTTTAAGAAGCATTGCTAATAACAAGGCAGCAGGAGACGACGGCATCCCAGCTGAACTGTTCAAAATCTTGCGAGATGATGCTGTCAAGGTAACGCATGCTATATGCCAGCAAATTTGGAAAACACAAGAATGGCCATCAGACTGGAAAAAATCAACTTATATCCCCATACCAAAAAAGGGGAACACTAAAGAATGTTCAAACTATCGAACAGTGGCACTCATTTCACATGCCAGTAAAGTAATGCTCAAGATCCTGCAAGGTAGACTTCAGCAATTAATGGAGCGAGAATTGCCAGATGCACAAGCTGGGTTTAGAAAAGGCAGAGGAACTAGGGACCAAATTGCCAATATCCGCTGGATAATGGAAAAAGCCAGGGAGTTTCAGAAAAACATCTATTTCTGTTTTATTGACTATTCTAAAGCCTTTGACTGTATGGACCATCACAAATTGTGGCGAGCTCTTAGTGGTATGAAGATACCAAGTCATCTTGTATGCCTCCTGAAGAATCTGTATTAATGACCAAGTAGCAACAGTAAGAACAGACCACGGAACAACGGACTGGTTTAAGATTGGGAAAGGAGTACGGCAGGGCTGTATACTCTCACCCTACCTATTCAGCTTGTACGCAGAACACATCATGCGACATGCTGGGCTTGAGGAATCCAAGGCTGAAGTTAAAATCTCTGGAAGAAACATTAACAATCTCAGATATGCAGATGATACCACTTTGATGGCTGAAAGTGAAGAGGAACTCGGGAGCCTTATGATGAAGGTGAAAGAAGAAAGTGCAAAAGCTGGCTTGCAGCTAAACCTCAAAAAAACCAAGATTATGGCAACCAGCTTGATTGATAACTGGCAAATAGAGGGAGAAAATGTAGAAGCAGTGAAAGGCTTTGTATTCCTAGGTGCAAAGATTACTGCAGATGCTGACTGCAGTCAGGAAATCAGAAGACGCTTAATCCTTGGGAGAAGAGCAATGACCAATCTGGATAAAATAGTTAAGAGCAGAGACATCACACTGACAACAAAGGTCCGTATAGTCAAAGCAATGGTGTTCCCCGTAGTAACATATGGCTGTGAGAGCTGGACCATAAGGAAGGCTGAGAGAAGGAAGATCGATGCTTTTGAACTGTGGTGCTGGAGGAAAATCCTGAGAGTGCCTTGGACTGCAAGAAGATCAAACCAGTCCATCCTCCAGGAAATCAAGCCAGACTGCTCACTTGAGGGAATGATATTAAAGGCAAAACTGAAATACTTTGGCCACATAATGAGAAGACAGGACACCCTGGAGAAGATGCTGATGCTAGGGAGAGTGGAGGGCAAAAGGAAGAGGGGCCGACCAAGGGCAAGGTGGATGGATGACATTCTAGAGGTGACGGACTCGTCCCTGGGGGAGCTGGGGGTGTTGATGACTGACAGGAAGCTCTGGCGTGGGCTGGTCCATGAAGTCATGAAGAGTCAGAAGTGACTAAACAAATAAACAACAACAAAAAGCTATTAGATTATTATTGTTGATATTATTTGTTTAAATCTGAATTAGGAAAAAGGGAATTGTATGCCACTCAGTCAGCTTTGATTGGTGTGGCTTATAAGCCTTGTAAAATAATAATAATAATAATAATAATAATAATAATAATATAAAATAATTTAATTATTTGGGCATTGCCTGTTCTCTGAACACCACAGTTGTATTACTTAACCCAGGCTTAGTGTGCTCTGTAAAGGGAGAGGGCTAGGAAGTGTGGGGAAAGACTTCCAGATGCTGATGATCTCAAGGGAACTGCCAGCCAACCCACCCACCCACCCCCATCGTGTAAAGACAGGGACTTGATCTTTAAAGGTTTTGAGGAGCGGGGCGCCTGGGAATGTGGAGGTCTCTGGCAGCCAGTCCTAAATGGGCAACTCCTTCCTCTTCCCAACGCCCAGCCCACTCGCTGCAAGGTTTCTGCCACTCTTGTCTCGGGAGGCTGCAGTGCCACATCTGCCCTTGCTTCGGGGCAGGGGATTCAAGCTCTTCCCAGCTGCAGAGCCCTGGAGCAGAAGCTGGCCGCCACCTCCGGGATGCCTGGCGGGGCTTTTGGCTGCGGGGTCCTTGGCCTGGCTGCTCTCAGGGCGGGAGATTTAGCCTTTCTCGGGACGCGATAAGCAGTATCTGGCCGATCAAAATCGGTTGTGAAGAGCTCCCCAAGGGTCCCTCGAAACAGAGGCCATAAATTGGCCAGATCACTATAAAACTGGTCTCAAGTCATGCACATGGAGGCGAAACAGTTCAACACGTCTCTGCTAAGAGAGACGGAGCTGCTGCAGTCATCCACCGGGGACGAGGTCTTGAAGTCGTGGCTCAGAGAAGACACTGTGTGGTTTGCATAAGACACTTCACCAGGTCAATTAAAAGCCTAATGGTTTAGCTTCAATCTCCTCCGCCCCCTTACAGCTTTGCATGTTGTTTGCATTCTGCCTGATCGGCTAGTTTGTGGTTCTGGGTTATTTCATTAACCAGGTCAAACGCGTCGTGTGTCTCCAGCCAGCGTGTGGCCGTGGTAAGAAAGACAGACTCCATGCAGGGAGCCCTTAGGGAACAGACTGAACAGAAAGCTCCCCAGGGCCGCATGTTTCTCTGCAAATGTGTGGGGCATGGACGCATTGGCAGCTCTGGTTCCCACGAGTCAAGAAAGATAGTGCAGAATCGGGACGGAGGCAGGAAAGAGTAACCAGGACACCCCAGGGGCTGTACAACCCCGTGACAGGGAAGTCTCACTGCATTTGGAGACTTTTCCACCTAGAAAGGGGGCAGTAAGCAAAGGGAGACACACCCAGAAGTTACAAAATTATGCCTGGAGCCACTCAGTAGTAAGAAGTGCTATGCTGACTGATCTTTAAAAAGCTTAGCAGGGCCAGACCTTTAGCACTTGGATGGGAGACCACCAGAAAATTCCAGATGGGGAGCTAGATTGGAAACCATCCTGAAAGAAGGCAGGCTAACCACTTCTGTGTTGTTGCTGAGAAAACAGCATAGTTAAGTTCCTATAGCCAGACTCCATGAGTCAATTTTGCATCAAGTCTTTGCCACGTTACTGTAGTTGGCCAAAGGAATGGCCTTGCAGGACAGGAGGAAGAGCTGCAACCGAGACAATGGTCAGATGAACGAAACCCAAGTCTGGGCCAGAACTGTAACCCGAGAAAACACCTCATGTGAGACCCTCCCTGGTCCTCACAAAGGTACTGCTGTCAAAAGGTGTTTAGGTACGCCATGCATCTCCCTGGGGCAGAGAGAGGGTGGAGGAATAAGCAGGGATCACCCGGGCAGCACCCTGTCCATCCCTTCCTTTTCTTTTCCTTTTCGGTGCCCGGTTGGAGGGCAGCCCAGCCAACGTGCCTATCATCAGACAGGCTCAAGGAAAGACAGCCCAGGAAATCCCAGGGTGGAAGGCTCGGCTGGGAAACCAGAAGAACACCCCCAAAGCAAGAGCTAGCCACTTTTGCGTTGTTGCCAAGACAACCGCATGGACGTGTCCACCAAGTCTGTGCAAAACAAGCTCGCCTACTCAGTGGGAAAGGCTGGCGGTAGGCCAGCGCTGACGGTGGGCCCGGGGCAACTTGCGTTAGCCCCCACTTTTCCAAGGTGGTTCAGTGGATTTGGGGAGGAGCAGGAGACTGGCCCTGCACTGCAACTTTGGAGGCAACCTAGCCTGGCCAATTGCTCCATGGGAATGGGGAACCCCACTTCTCTGGCCAGCCTGGCTCCCCCTCCCATCACCTGCTCCGTTGGCTTTGCGGATGCAACTCAGGACAGACCCCGTGCATCACTGCTGAATTGGGCCATGTGAAGATGGAGCTTCTCATGGAGGCAGCTGGCTCAGCTTGATTAAAGCTCATGTTGGTTAAGTATTTGGGGCTTAGCATGTGGTGTGATCCAGCCTGCTCGGATAGTGGGCACACTGTTTTAATCCAATAACAGGATTAAGCCTGTGGCCGGTGGATCAGACTGGAAAAGGACTTGAAGTGCAAGCGAGAAAAATGGTGGCGGGGTGGGAGGGGTCTGAACAGGACAGTGGAAACTTCCCAGCAGATTATTGTGGTAGCTTTGGCTGTCCGAGGGGGACTCAGGAGGTTCTGTTTTCTTACACGAAAAAGGAAAATCAAGTATGGCAGGAAAAAGGCCCTTCTGTTTCTGGAAAGGTTGTATTTACCCCTACCTTGAAGAAGCTGAAAGAGTTCCTTGTTGGGTGTGTGTCTGTGTGCCTGGACGTGTTGAGTGATATAACCGGGGTGGAAAAATTTAGAGCTCCTCTGCGTAGCAAACCTGAATCTCCATGAACAGTTCAGAGGGGACAGACATCAGGGAGGGTCAGAAACAACTATCACAGCAATGCTGGTCACACTTGCTGATTCAAGGCTGGCTAGTGTGTGTGTGTATGTGTGTGTTGCTCTCCACTCCTCCTGTGGCCTTCTACCCAAGGAGCCACTGCTGCCCTCCCCACTCGGCTCCACCAAGCCTGGGCCACAGATTAACATGAGGATGCTGCTGGCAAAGGGAAGCCCTTCCCCGCCTTGCCGCCAAGGACCGGGGCCCTGCGGAGCCTCTGGCGTGTTTAGACTTCCCCACGTTTCCTGGCAGCCGAGGCCAAAGAGTGACGGGCTGGGCAAGGCAGAGATCTGGGTCCTCCCAGCGTCATCACATACATTTCCCAGAGGTTTGGAATAATCCCCTTCCTGCAAAAGCGGTTTGGTTGCCTGTCTCCCCCCCCCCCCCCACTGTGAATCATTCTTGGGCAAAGGGATTCTCGTGAATAGCCCCTTTCGCTGCTCCTGCACCACGCAGGGCATAACTCCGGTCGCTTAATGGGTTCTGAAAGACAGATGGCTTTATTTGCATTTAATAGCTGTGGCTTTGCTCCCCCCTTCTGAAACAAGCCTACAGCTGATTTCATTCTTTCTCTGCTTTCTCGTATGGCTGCTTGGGAAAACAGCTGTGGGTGCCGCGCTTTAGAATGATAGTTATTGTAAATCTAATCGGCTTTACTTGGACAGGAGGCAGTCGGTGCTACAGGTAGTCCTTGCTTAACGACCACAATTGGGACCAGAATTTTGGTTGCTAAGCAAAGCAGTCATTAAGCAAATCCAACCCAATTTTATGACCTTTTTTGTGGCAATTGTTAAGCAAATCACTGCGGGTGTTAAGCAAACCACATGGTCTTTAAGTGAATCACCCGGTTCCCCATTGATTTTGCTTGCCAGAAGCTGGCCGGGAAGGTCAAAAATGGCGATTGTGTGACCACAAGACGCTGTGACAGTCATAAGTACGAGAACGGGTCGTAAGTCTTTTTTTCAATGCTGTTGTAAGTCCCAACCATCATTAAATGAATGGTTGTTAAATGAGGACTGCCTGCATTACAATTCTGAGCGATTTCTGGAGGAATTGTTTCTGGGTTATCTGTTGCAGTCTTTGAGATCTCAGGGGGCTGTTTGGGTTTTCCTTAGGAAATAACGGGAAGTATGTTCCTCTGGGGGGTTCGATAAGATCCCTCCTGGACTGCTCCAAGACCAAATCGTTGCTCGCTTTGAACTCTCCCGTTTATTTGAGGAAGAGTCTTGGTGGTACATGGGGAGCTGTACAGTAGATAGGCTCAGTCGAAGGTGTCATGTTTAGAAAGAAGAAGAGTAAAGTAACATTCGTTGTTCACCTTTAGAAGGTCAGCTGGAATCTGCATCCCCCTAATTCAGTTTTGAGAAAGGCAAACTTCCGCCAACCGTTGTGAGCTGAACAATAAATGTTATTTCTGTTACTCTTGTTTCTAGACACGACACCTTAGACTGCTATTTCAGTACAGCAGTCTTGCTGTTGATCGGCCAGTGTCTCGACCTGGGTACGGGCCTTCCCAGGAAAGAGAAGTGCAAATTCCTGATAACTTTTAGAGCACTGTTTCCACACATCTTAAAGTTGCCACGGTCGAGAAACTCTGCTGTGGAGGATACTCGGGCTTGGCTTGGTGATTATTTGCTAGGAATACAGTTGTCTGGGAATATGACTTAGGTAAATGCTCAGAGATCTTTCTCCTGGCCAAATGAGCTACCCGACTCCTAGTAACGTCACCAGATTACACTTCGGCCGCTTGCTTTCTGCACTGGAAGCAACCGCTCTTTCCAGCAGTCTCTTGGACTACCGGAAGAGAGCCATGGGAGAAGATCCAGAGCTTCGCCCGGATTCGCCCTTGCACCCGGCTCCCTCTCTTCTCCCACGACCTTTGGAGACCCCTTGGAGATGCCACCCTCTCCCTTGATCCCCCCTTCCTCAGGCATCAGCCGGGAAGAGGGACCCTTGGCCACAAGGATCCACTGACGTGGAGGAGATGCCGCCACTAAGCTTCGCTCACGGGTAAGGACCATCCATCAAACCGCTGCAACCCACGCAGCGGCATCCTTGCGCTGGGGTTCTGATGGGGGCCCGCTGGACCCCTCAGCCCCGCCCACCAAACTGTTTCTTCCATTGTGCAGGAAAGAGGAGGGACCACCCGCTTTCCTACGTTCCACCTCCACTCTGCCGGGATTATGTCCGTCAGTGTTCTTCAGACTTGGGAAGTTTAAGATGTGTGGACTTCGACTCCCAGGATTCCCCAGCCAGCCAGATTTATAGATAACGTAGTTGTTGTTGTTATTCGTTTAGTCGCTTCCGACTCTTCATGACTTCATGGACCAGCCCACGCCAGAGCTTCCTGTCGATCGTCAACACCCCCAGCTCCCCCAGGGGCGAGTCCGTCACCTCTAGAATATCATCCATCCATCTTGCCCTTGGTCGGCCCCTCTTCCTTTTGCCCTCCACTCTCCCTAGCATCAGCATCTTCTCCAGGGTGTCCTGTCTTCTCATTATGTGGCCAAAGTATTTCAGTTTTGCCTTTGATATCATTCCCTCAAGTGAGCAGTCTAGCTTTATTTCCTGGAGGATAGACTGGTTTGATCTTCTTGCAGTCCAAGGCACTCTCAGAATTTTCCTCCAACACCACAGTTCAAAAGCATCGATCTTCCTTCGCTCAGCCTTCCTTATGGTCCAGCTCTCGCAGCCATATGTTACTACAGGGAACACCATTGCTTTAACTATGCGGGCCTTTGTTGTCAGTGTGATGTCTCTGCTCTTAACTATTTTATCGAGATTGGTCATTGCTCTTCTCCCAAGGATTAAGCGTCTTCTGATTTCCTGACTGCAGTCAGCATCTGCAGTAATCTTTGCACCTAGGAATACAAAGTCTTTCACTGCTTCTACATTTTCTCCCTCTATTTGCCAGTTATCAATCAAGCTGGTTACCATAATCTTGGTTTTTTTGAGGTTTAGCTGCAAGCCAGCGTTTGCACTTTCTTCTTTCACCTTCATCATAAGACTCCTCAGTTCCTCTTCACTTTCAGCCATCAAAGTGGTATCATCTGCATATCTGAGATTGTTAATGTTTCTTCCAGAGATTTTAACTCCAGCCTTGGATTCCTCAAGGCCAGCTTGTCGCATGATGTGTTCTGCATACAAGTTGAATAGGTAGGGTGAGAGTATACAGCCCTGCCGTACTCCTTTCCCAATCTTAAACCAGTCCGTTGTTCCGTGGTCTGTTCTTACTGTTGCTACTTGGTGGTTATACAGATTCTTCAGGAGGCAGACAAGATGACCTGGTATCCCCATACCACTAAGAACTTGCCACAATTTGTGATGGTCCACACAGTCAAAGGCTTTAGAATAGTCAATACAACAGAAATAGATGTTTTTCTGAAACTCCCTGGCTTTTTCCATTATCCACTGGATATTGGCAATTTGGTCCCTAGTTCCTCTGCCTTTTCTAAACCCAGCTTGTACATCTGGCAATTCTCGCTCCATGAACTGCTGAAGTCTACCTTGCAGGATCTTGAGCATTACCTTACTGGCATGTGAGATGAGTGCCACTGTTCGATAGTTTGAACATTCTTTAGTGTTTCCCTTTTTTGGTATGGGGATATAAATTGATTTTTTCCAATCTGATGGCCATTCTTGTGTTTTCCAAATTTGCTGGCATATAGCATGCATTACCTTGACAGCATCATCTCGCAAGATTTTGAACAGTTCAGCTGGGATGCCGTCGTCTCCTGCTGCCTTGTTATTAGCAATGCTTCTTAAGGCCCACTCAACCTCACTCTTCAGGATGTCTGGCTCTAGCTCACTGACCACACCGTCAAAGCTATCCCCGATATTGTTATCCTTCCTATACAGGTCTTCCATATATTCTTGCCACCTTTTCTTGATCTCTCCTTCTTCTGTTAGGTCCTTGCCATCTTTGTTTTTGATCATGCCCATTTTTGCCTGGAATTTACCTCCAATGTTTCTAATTTTCTGGAAGAGGTCTCTTGTCCTTCCTATTCTATTGTCTTCTTCCACTTCTGCGCATTGCTTGTTTAAAAATAATTCCTTATCTCTTCTGGCTAACCTCTGGAATTTTGCATTTAATTGGGCATATCTCCCCCTATCACTGTTGCCTTTTGCTTTCCTTCTTTCTTGGGCTACTTCTAGTGTCTCAGCAGACAGCCATTTTGCCTTCTTGGTTTTCTCTTTCTTTGGGATGTATTTTGTTGCCGCCTCCTGAACAATGCTGCTAACTTCTGTCCATAGTTCTTCCGGGACCCTATCTACTAAGTCCAGTCCCTTAAATCTATTCTTCACCTCCACTGCATATTCCTTAGGAATATTAGTGAGCTCATATCTAGCTGATCTGTGGGTCTTCCCTAATCTCTTTAGTCTGATCCTAAATTGTGCAAGAAGAAGTTCATGATCTGAACTACAGTCAGCTCCAGGCCTTGTTTTTACCGACTGTACAGATGTCCGCCACCTTTGGCTGCAAAGGATGTAATCAATCTGATTTCGGTGTTGTCCATCTGGTGAAGTCCATGTATAAAGCCGTCTCTTAAGTTGTTGGAAGAGAGTGTTTGTTATGCAGAGTGAATTGTCTTGGCAAAATTCTATCAGCCTATGTCCTGCTTCGTTTTGTTCTCCCAGGCCATGCTTACCTGTAATTCCAGGTGTCATTTGACTGCCCACCTTAGCATTCCAGTCTCCCGTGATGAAAATAACATCTCTTTTAGGCGTGTTGTCCAGCAGGTGCTGCAGATCCTCATAGAACTGCTCTACTTCAGCTTCTTCAGCATCTGTGGTTGGGGCGTATATTTGGATCACTGTGATGTTAGATGGCTTGCCCTGAATTCGAATTGAGATCATTCTGTCATTTTTTGGATTGTATCCAAGCACTGCTTTAGCCACTTTGCTATTAATTATGAAGGCTACTCCATTTCTCCTGTGGTCCTCTTGTCCACAGTAGTAGATCTGGTGGTCATTTGATGTGAAGTGGCCCATTCCAGTCCATTTCAGTTCACTGACGCCCAGAATGTCTATCTTTAATCTTGACATCTCACCAATAACCACATCCAATTCGCCCTGGCTCATAGATCTTACATTCCAGGTTCCAATGGTGTGTTGATCCTTAGAACATCGGATTCGCCGTTCACCACCAGCACCATCGGCCGCTAGCCGTCCTTTCGGCTTTGAGCTAGCTGCGTCATCACGTCTGGGGCTAGTTGAGCTCATCCTCTGCTCCTCCCCAGTAGCATTTTGACCGTCTTCCAACCTGGGGGTCTCATCTTCCGATAGTATACCGACATATCTCTGGTTGTACTGCTCCATTTAGTTTTCACGGCAAGAATACTGGGGTGGGTTGCCATTACCTTCCCCAGGGATCGCATTTAGTCTGACCTCTCTGTCATGACCTTCCCATCTTGGGTGGCCCTTCATGGTTTAGCTCATGGCATCATTGAGCTGCTCAAGCTCCAGCACCATGACAAGGTAACGATCCTTTGCTGAAGAGATAACGTAGATAGGATGATAATATCAGCGAGCTGGAATAGCAAATTGACTTTTTTTTTCTTCTGAGGTAAGGACCCCTTTGGATTTTCCCCATTAACTACTTAAATATCTCACTCACCCTGGAATTGGCTACCCCGCTTCAGGGCCCAGCCAGGCCTCGGTAATAAACACTGGGTCTGCCCGCTCTTCAGTGATCAAATCACACATGAGGGGGGCCTTGTTGTTAACTGACCTGGCGTTAAGCAGCAGCAGCCGGAGACCAGGGCCCCCACAAGCCTGCTGTCCAGAGCCTGGGTCTGAGCACAGAGGGCCAGAACATGCCACCGGTAATAAACACCGGGGCGCCTTCCCCGAAGACGGCCCACCCTCCGGCTCCCATCATAACGTCCCCAGCCTGTCACCACCTCAACAGGCTGCCCTGCCCTACAATCCCCAGGGTCTCTGAGTCCATTTGCCCCCAATCCTGGACCCCTGGAATCCCTGGCTTGAGGTGGGGGTGAAGATCCCTCCATTCATCCACACTACCATGCACACCATCAGTCATCCCCAAGGCGATGGAGGGCCCCCCAGCACGCCCGCTTTCGCTCTCGGTGCTGCCAGGGCTCAACCACTGCCCACGCACTCACTGTGCCCCCCGACCTCTCTCACTGGTCGACAGGAGGGGCGCTCCCTCCACTACTCCTCGCCCCCCACCTCTCACTCAGGAGGGGAGTGCCTCACATACATCTTCCAAACCCTCATCTCTCACACCTGGGAGGGGTCCCGCATTCACCTTGGAGGGACCCCAATAACCCCCTCCGTGTCTAAGCAGGTTAGGGAGGGATGGCCGGACTTTAATTCTGGCTCCACGGCCCTGCCGTCCAGCTGTTCCAAGGCCCCAAAGACCCCCAAGGGACCCTCCCAACGCCACTGCCGGTACCTGGCCGGAGACTCCAAAAAGTCCCCCAGACTGGCAACGGGGCCCAAGAGGGACCAGGGCCTGCTGCTCCCCACTGCTGAGGCCTCCACGCACCGAGGCCCGCAGCACCCCCAGAGTTCATAGCGGCGCCAAGCCAGTCCGTTGTCCCGAGGCTCACCGCGCCACCCAGGCCGTCGCGCCAAGATCACCAAGGCCAACAAGACCAGTCTGCTACACTGGCCTGCGGAGCCACTCAGGCCTACACCAAGGCCTGCTGCGTCACCGGACTTCACCGCCACGCCCACTGCACTGTCAGGGTTCCCCGCACTGAGCCTGTCCAAGCTGCGCTGGTTCCCTGCACTGAGCTGGTCTGCCCCTCCAATACCGGGCAAGGCCAGTCCACCGTGCCAAATTTCACCACACTGCCCAGACCCACCACGCCTCTGAGGCTGGTCCTCCACCCCAAGGCTCACCACGCTGCCAAAAATCCACTGTGCCACTGAATTTTGCCGCCGAAGCTGGTTTGCAGTATCGGGGTTCACCACACTGCCAAATTTTGCCACCACGTCTTCCCGCTGGGGTGTCTTGCCCCACCTACTTAGTCCAAGGGGCTCCGGCAGAAGCTCCTTTTGCATTTCTGGCAATGGGGGTTCTGACAGAAGGGCCATTGCGCCACCAAGGTCCATCACCTCCCCCACTCTGTCCAGGGGTTCCGTCCGCCCCTACCCTGACTCATCAAATATGAGGTCAGGTATGAGGCCAAGACCCTCCAATCTCCCTCCCAAAACCTTGACTAGGAAGGCAAGGCTGGGGGAAAGAGGTCCAAAGATGTTCGGCCCCTTCTCCTTAGAGCAGCAAACGGCGTTCTCTCATGGTGGCCATCTTGGAATAAAGTAGAATTCGTCTGTCTGGTTGTGCTTCCTGCCTGGACTACCTCCCAAGGCTGACATCAATCTTGCAAGATTTCTCCCCATCGCCTTTACAGCGCAAGATACAAGGGAGGGTCCCTTCGGAGATGTTTACCACACCCCATTCCTGCTGCAGGCTCGGCTGCCTCTTATCCAACCATTCCCCTGGCTGGGGCTCTTCCCTCTGCCTCCCAAGGTCATTCCCACATACCATGACAGCACAGCCACCAAACACCTGTGTCTGAACCTGTAGATGAGGATTCAAAGAGCTGCAGGTCCTAGTGCGGCACATGTCATCTCTGCTCCATGAACTTCACTGCTGAGATTCAGCCTCGATCCCTGATGTTGTGGCACCAACAGACTGTGATGTAATGATTGCCTATTCCAATAAAAGGAGTCTCATCAGTAATTACTAGAGAAAACTAATTTATTGAATGAATAGTATGCAAAGTACGAAGAAAGCTGAGAATGAGCAAAAGCGCGCCAAATACAAACTAAATACCCTCGCTTCAAACCCAATCCCGCCCCTCGCCCCACCATAGCAACCACCCCCTCCCAGATGTTGGCAACCGTCACACATCGGCCTGGGAAAGTAACCTTGAAGACATGTCATAACCCAAACATACATTCCTGCAGAACAGCAAGGAGATTACAGCCTGGCACGGCTGAAATTCCCCTCCCCGCAAATGACAGACACGGAACAGGAGAGTGACATGTGAAACGTTACGATGTATTCAAACCATTGGAACGATGAACATGACATATCGCCCCCCTTAAAGAAACTAAACTAAGCAGCAAGTTCATGCGGCTAGGCAGAATAAAGACGGGCGAAGTGATTTTACAGTGTGGGACACGCATCAGCACCTATACATAGGAAGACACGCATCAAAGAATCCACATGTGAAACGCTCCCATTCATCTCTACACAAGATCTAAGCACTGGCATGAAAATTTTCACAATGCAGATATTAGCATTGAACATTGCGATCATGACAAAACGCAAGGAACAGGTTACAGTGGTTAAACAGCATATAAATGCAAAAGGCTAAACAGCATGAGAATGCTAAAGCAAACCACAGAGCCCCGCCCCTCCACTCAGTCCGGAGGGACATGCTTCCAGCAAACAAAGCCCTGAAACCCACCCCTATCTCGCCCGAAATCCAGGATTTCTCGCTGATCGCCAGCCTCGCTCGGTGGGTCCACCTCCTCCGCCCTCAGTGCGATGAATGCGTCGCCTTCTTCCTCGGGCCCCAAGGCGGGCTGTCTCACCTCGGCCTCTCCGCTGCATCCCACCCGACCGCCGCCGCTCTCCACGCAGCCCAGGCCCCTCGAGGCCGCACCCTTCTTGGCGCTGACACAGGCAGGAACGATGGCTCTCTCCTGCCGCGCTTGCATCCCGTGGAGCAGCGCCATCTCCAGCCACAGGAAGTTCCTCATCCAGTCCCGCTGCGCCTCCGAGCGCTCGCACCGCAGCTCGGCTTCGGTCAGCAGGAACACCCACCACTCCAACGAAAATGCCGACGTGCCGCCCTCCTTCGCCGGAACCATGCAGCCACGCCGCGTCCCAGCCCGGGCCATCAAGGATGCCAGCCACTCCGGGGACCACACCGGGGCGCCGCTCTCCACCTCCAAACCCATCCCCGACTCCGGAACATCGCTACCGGCCACCGCGCTGAGGTCGCTCCCCCGCGACTCTGCCCGTTGCGGCCTGACCCGCCGATCAGCGAATTTCACCTCCGGAAATGTGGGGTATTGGGGTCTCCAGGTGGCATGAGCTAGACCCGACCGAGCTTCCGCCACGCCGTCCCCGCTGGAGCGCTGTTGGGCCCCGATTCCTCCATCCATTGTTAAAGTCATCGCTAGCTCTCCCCTTCACCAAAGGCTTGGATGGGGGCTAGCGGAAAATTTCATTATGATTCTCAGCTTTATGTAATGATTGCCTATTCCAATAAAAGGAGTCTCATCAGTAATTACTAGAGAAAACTAATTTATTGAATGAATAGTATGCAAAGTACGAAGAAAGCTGAGAATGAGCAAAAGCGCGCCAAATACAAACTAAATACCCTCGCTTCAAACCCAATCCCGCCCCTCGCCCCACCATAGCAACCACCCCCTCCCAGGTGTTGGCAACCGTCACACATCGGCCTGGGAAAGTAACCTTGAAGACATGTCATAACCCAAACATACATTCCTGCAGAACAGCAAGGAGATTACAGCCTGGCACGGCTGAAATTCCCCTCCCCGCAAATGACAGACACGGAACAGGAGAGTGACATGTGAAACGTTACGATGTATTCAAACCATTGGAACGATGAACATGACATGTGAGCAACATTTCACAGCAGACAGGCAGGCAGGAGGCTTTGGCCAATATATCATATAGGCTGGAGCTCCACCTGCTGTTGGAAAAAATACACATTCCCACCTTAGAAAAGGAAGCAGATATCCTACTCTGCCTATATTTTCCCTTTGTTACCAGCTGTCATGTGGCAAAGGGAACTACACAATAAATGGCTATAACAGGATCGGTAGCCTTATTTTTGGTTAATTTTCTTCAAAGTCTCTCCCTGGAATCTGGGCTGACATCAGATGTGCAGCTCAAGCTACCCTCTAGCAAACCACAGGGATGCTGCAAACCAGGGTCCGCTGATGCAAATTCCAGGTGGTTTCCAAGCAGTCAGGGCAAGTGGGCGATGGCGCAGCGTCTTTTTCAAGCTAACACAGAAGGTGCAGCCGGAGCTGCAAGGTATTTCAAGCAACTCAGCCACGGTGGAAGTTCCCATAACGCATGAGAGGCAGGCAAGCGCATCAGTGGGTCGGCTCCTGCTTGGCCAATTTGCTGCTGACAGCAGTGGGGAGGCTGCACGTTTCCGCAGCCACTCCATCTTCCTTGAGTGGGGAGTCTCGTTCCTGCCTGTCCTGCCAGGGCATTCTTCCCAGACTGCCCCCAGCACATCGCAACCACAGCCATTGTGCCACCTGGCAATGGCCTTGCTCCTTGGCTCCTTGGCGTCCAGATGGGCATGCAGCAGCAGCCTGGCATTAGGAGTTTCCCCCCCCTCTTCTGGTCTGGCAGCCCTGCTGAGGGGCTCGGGTGACTTGCGCACCAGCACTGTGGCTTCTTCTGGGCAGCTGGTGGGTGCGGGTGTTGAGGGGGCGCGTGTGAAAGTAGGAGCCTTCTTAACGGTTTGTGGGGGGCCTCTTGGATGGGGACCGATGCTCCCCGGCTGGCCAGCCTGCTAGTCTCCCAGGGCCAGCCTATGTGGGGCCCCCAGACAAAAGGCAGGCTGTTTCTCGACCGGGGTGGCTTTTCAAGGGGTCATCTGCACATCCTCCCTCCAGCCCACCCTTGATCTTCTCAAGGTCAGGTAGGAGAGTGCCTTGCTCCTACCTGGGCCGTACCTTCCCAAGATCTAGAGAGGGTAGCTCTGGAAGCATGCCTCTGGCTAGGCCTCAGGCCAGGATGGACAGTTGCCCACATGAGCATTTGGTGAACTGGAGTCACAGCTAAGCCTCGCGCCACCTGGGCCCTAAAAAAAAGACATTAAACATCTCTTGCTATCATTAGCTCAGTTACGATAAGAGGAAGTTCCTCAGCTTCCTGCCCCTTCCTGCTGCGTTTCTGGAGTTCCAAGTGGGACCCTGGACTTATCAGTCCACCAGCCTGCAAACCAGTCATGAGACATTGACGGAATCTGTTCTGCAAAGCAATGGCAGGTGAGGATGGGCTTCTGGCAGATTGCCACAGGAGAATTCTGCCCCTCCACCCCTTTGCATTCTGCTTACAGGTACAGTGCACCTCTGCAGGGAATTAATAACCTTGTCAGAAATGCGTGGAAGTGTGTGTGTGGCGGGGGGGGGGGTGCCGACTCCAGAGGTGTCCACCTGGTGTGATTGAAACTCTGCCTGTCTTTATGTACTTTTAGGTGCACTGCAATAATGGACAGATTATTGGACAGATTATCAGTGTGGTAAACAGGGTGGGCTCACTTTGTAGAGGGGAAGGGTGCACAGTCATGCAAAGTAAACAAAACTTTAACAAGCCACGCCAGGCTCTTCTCTGGAAAATCGTGGTTGCACTATCTAAGTCTTCTTCCTCATTTCCTTATTGCTCAAGTATCATGACCTCGTTGCAAGGCACAAAGAGCCTCACAACGTAGATCATGATCATTAAGAAATAGAGGAAGGAGATAATTAAACCAGGGATTAACACAAGCACCCAAAAGCACCCACACCCATGGACCCATAGATGGCTGAAAAGAAGGACATCGGAAGAACGGAGATAAGCCGCACCTGGTGCCCTGGAGGACACAACCGAATCCGGGGGACAAAGGAAGACACCGGGAAAACGCCCAGGCAGCCATCTAGGGTCCCATCAAGAGGAATCAGGACAATGCAGGGTGGAGGAGCCCGGGGCACTACAAGAGGGTATAAAAGGGGCACCTCCACACCATCTCCCCCGTTCCCGTTTTTCGTTCTGTCAGCCATCATTCCAATAAACCAGAAATCCTTAATATCCATTAAGTGAGTCTGTGTCTTATTGCGAAGCGAGACTGACCCTGACATCAAGTCTTCTTCATTCCAAGAGCCAGGCGTGCCCAGAGCTTCAGAGAAAGCCCATGATTTCAGCAGTGTCACACAGGTCACCCTTTGTTATGGAATGTATAAAAATACAATCAAAGTGGATGGCTCCTTACAATTCAAGGAACCCTTCCTGTGTCATTCTTGTCCTGACAGAAAGGCTGTGTGACTCGGGTGTGGCTCACAAACCCAATCAGTTAGGAAGCCAGACCATCTCTGTTTGATCTGATGATGTCAGCACTTGTGCAATGTCTGTGGATGGCACACACCTTCTTCACACTAGCCTGTGCTTTAGGCTATTGGGGTGGGGTGAGCCCTTGGGTGGGCCAGCTCCATTCTCACTCAGAGTGCTTTAAAACAACAAATACTGGAAATTATTTCAAAGTGCTGTGGACTTGGTATGCACGTCAGTGGTGCATAATCGGTTGTTTGCCTATCTGTCACAAGGGATGAATGATATGCCCTTTTGCCAGGGCAGTTTCCATTTGCCAGACACACACACACACACACACACACACACAATGGCTGAGAAGGAAGATGGCACTGGGCTGACTCACCCAACATGGTGCCTCTTCTTAGATCACTGTGGAAGGCATGAGAGGGAAAGATTTTCTCAGGGAGGAGGCTATGGAAGAGATCTCCCTTGCAAAGTGGACGTTGCATGGGTAAGAACCCCTCAGAACTGGTCATAGCCTTGCATTTTTTCACTGGTACCTGAGCCAGACCTCCTGTTCCTTCTGCCTGTCCTTGGAGGCCCCACAGGCTCATCTGGAAATGTGTTTTTCATGAGGAGTATTTGGGAGGTGGAGCAGATCAAAGAAGCAGGTCCTCTGGAGAAAAGTCCTCTGATGCTCATGTCCCGTGTATGACTTTCCCAGAGGATCAGGAGGGCCTGACAGCTGCAAACAAGTGGGCACTTGACCAGATGACCCTTATTCCCCATGTGGCCTCAGGCTTTGGGATCTGACCACCTTCACAACTTATGTGCTATGGGAATAGAATAGCCAGAAAAATTTAAGGCTTAAAAATTTGCACAGCAAGCAACTTCATTGCTTTTGTGTAAGTGGAGCTCTAGTTATCATTGGTGGAAGGGAGATGCACACAAAGGAGAGAGGAAATTGGGATGGATGAAGCCCTCAGCCCCTTCTCCCAAATCTTTTCCATCATGTCCTTTTCCCCTGATCTCTGTTCACTCCAAGTCTTCCATCTTCCCACACTAAAGTATTTGCCAGGCTCCTGGGTGGACCTCCTGGCTAGAGGTGCAGACTGTGCAGAGATGCCTCAGAGACAGCCCAACACACAGTGGCAGGGTGTCAGATGCAGGCAGGAACAGCACACACTGAACGGCACAACCAAGTAGCTGGCGTTGTGTATGGGAACAACTGCACAGCGCATGGGCTGGACCCTCCCAAGTCCAGATGGGAGACTCCACAGAAGGTCGTGGAGAATGGCAGGGCTAAGATCCTGTGGGACTTCCAGATCCAGACGGACAGGCAGGTCCTGGCCAATCAACCGGACATCGTGGTAGTAGACAAGGACCAGAAGACCGCGGTGGTGATAGATGTAGCGGTGCCAAGGGACAGCAACATCAAGAAGGAGGAGGCTGAGAAGCTGGAGAAGTCCCAGGGCCTGAAGGAGGACCTAGAGAGGATGTGGAAAGTGAAGGCCAAAGTGGTTCCAGCGATGGTAGGGGCACTCTGGGCTGTGACCCCCAAGCCAGGAAAGGGGCTCCAACAGACCCCAGGAGCAACCTCAGAGCTCTTTGTCCAGAAGGGTGCAGTGATCCTGCGCAGAACCTGCAAACTCCCAGGCCTTGGTAGAGGACCTGAGGCTGAGGAAGACACACACCACCCATAGGGGTGAGAAGGGAATTTTATACACACATGCACACACTATATATATAATTTTAATTAGAAGTTTTTTTTAAAAATAAGAATAACCACTACAACAAACTAAATTAGAACAGAAAAATTGAAAAACAAAGAAATAACAGAAACAGCTAAAAATGCAATAGAAAATAGAAAAAAAGAGCAAATTATAAAGATAAATATAAAGACATAAAGAAGTGGCTTCCAATGTTCTTCACAGCAGTTATAAGTAAAATTATATTTTAACCTCTCTCCCTAAAGTTACATCATGACTCTCTTCTTTCTATAATCCTGTCTAATCATCAAAGCCATAAATCACAAGTTCATTTTTTTTTCATAAGGGGTTGCCAGTTGCCAATAAATGTAGAAATTGTCTTTTCTGTTATCAAAGAAGTCGATTTATCCATCTCAGCAAGATCTGTCAATTCCACTGACCATTCCTCCATAGTGGGAAGTGCGGAATCTTTCCATCTTTGTGCATATAATAATCTTGCCGCGGTAATCATATCATTTTCTTTGGTAAAAAACTACTTATCCAGTATAGATTAAACATTTTAAATTTAAATTTCACTAATATTAAATATTTTAAGCTTAGTTTAATATATTTGCTGGATGGCCAAGGCTTTACCTTTCTTTTTCAAAAAGGCCTAGGGCAGCCCTCATAAAATGATTTAAAAAAACCCATATAACTCAACCATGCCTTTTACTGCTTCATAACACCCACTGGTTTCTGTAGGGCCCAGCTATAGGCTGAGAAATCTGCGCTGTAGCTGAACTTTACTCTTCATGTTGTAAAAAAGAAATATTAGAACAATCTGGATGTATAGTATGCCCTTGGATGCCCTCTTCGTTCAATTTATAAAACTTATGGAAGAAAGACAGAATAAGGCAATAGGCTTTGTAAAAGAACTAGAACATTCTGGGTCCATACATAAAGATTAACATCCAGTTGACACCAGAATTTTTTTTGTTGGGACTTATGGACAGTCAACCAGTAAAGACTCATGGAAGTCTGCTTTTATATATGGTAACTGCAGCAAGATTATTATATGCACAAAGATGGAAAGATTTGGAAATACCTACAATGGAAGAATCGTTGGTGAAGATGACAGAAATGGCAAAACTGACTTGTTTGATTAAAGAAAAGACAAGAGGTACAATTATTAGTGACTGGAAACCCTTTATGGACTTTTTGTTAAAGATTGAAAAAAAAATGAACTGGTGATTTATGGATTTGATGATTTGAAAGGGTAGAATATGGGGGGAAGGAAATCATGATGTAACCTTAAAGAGGGAGATCATACAATAAATTTATTTATAATTGCTGTAAAGAAGATCGGAAGCTGCTTCTTTATATTTTTTCTCCTTTCCTTTTCCTTTTCCTTTTCTTTTTTCTCTTTCTTCTTCTTCTTTAATCACTATTTTTCTTTTTTTGTTTTCTTAAATTTGTATCATTTTTACTATGGTATAAAATTCCTCCATAAAATTAATAATCAAAAGAATAAGGCAACAGGCAGACTGCACCACTGGAAACCAGCACTTGCAATTTAAAAAGTTAAATTATGAGTATCACCTGTACCAGTGAATCACATCAGCAGTTCATAAAACAACCCATTTCTAAAAATCTGTTCTGAAGAGCAACATACACATTTTTAAAATGAAGTAAATAAAATATCCAATCCATTAGACTTTCATGTCCCCATATCTTAGCATACAATAAACTAGTTGGAAAGGTCACCATGTAAAATGACAGAACTTAAGGGACAAAGGGACAGTTTTGCTGGACACCCGAGACTTCAAAAGCTGCCATCCCAGATACAGTTACCCAGGAGGAAGTTCGGCTGACGTGTTTCAACATTTTGCGGGTGACCACAAGTAGCGCCTCCGCCCTTCCAGGTAGCACATAACAATTCCCACAGACTAAAGATGCACAGATATTTTCGGATTGCCACTGATGTCTCTTGCAAGCACCAAACGCCTGGATTTCACCCAAACAAAATAAAGGGAACGGGGGACTTCCCATGACTTGAAAACAATGTTTCTGTTGGTAAATCAGCATTTTTGCACTGTTGTTCATATTCAATTTGCCGTCCGCTGCAGCTGTGCCATCTTTTTCACAGGCTTTATTACTTAGGCAGGTATTCCATATCTGACATTGGTGCATTCAGATTTGTTTCATAAGGGAAGAACTTTTGCTCTTTTCTCTGTTAAGTTTCATTCTGTTACATTTGGCCCACTTCTCTAACCTCTCCAGATGGATTTATTTATTAGATTTAGAGGCTGCCCAACTCCAGAATGACTCTGGGTGGAGCACACTAAAAATAAGAACAATAAAAGGAAAACAATAAAAAGAAAATCTCAGCAAATACACATCCTCTAACAAAACTCATGACCAACAGGAGTCCACAACCTAGCTGCCCCAAGGCCTGAGAGAACCTCACTGGGACTTTGAGATCATCAAGGAGGAGCTTCATGGATCTCCAGGCGCATAGCATTTCAGAGGGCAGGTGCTGCAACTGAGAAGATGTGCTTCGTGGCTCCAGTGGATAGCATTGTTTGATTCTGGAGACCCAAAGCACACGAACTTTGCCCAATTTGATGGGCAGAAACCATGGGAGATAGGTGGTCCTTCAAATAACCAGCCCCTAGGCCGGGAAGGGCTTGTAGATGAGAGCCAGCCCCTCGAATTGCACCCAGAACCCAATTGGCAACCAGTGCAGTTCATGGAGCAGACATGTCACATGGGCATACAGAGGCATGCCCAGCACTGCCTGGGCTACTGAATCCTGAACCAGCTGTAATTCCAAGTGGTCTTCAAGGGCAGCCCCACGTAGAGCACATTACAATAGTCCAACCATGAGGTGACTAGGACATAAGTGACTGTCTGGAGAGCCTCCCAATCTAGGAATGGGCACAACTGGTGCATCAGATGTAATTGGGCAAAGACCCTCTTGGTCACTGCTGCCACCTGCTCTTTGAGCAGGAACTGTGAGACCAAGATGACCTCCAGGTTCGTGCACCAGTCTTGAATGGGGAAGTTCACCTTGATACTATACCATTGTGAAAGCTGTTTCTGCCTTCTAGGGGACTAGTAACACTACTTTATTTGTATTATCTGAAAATTTGATAAGCGTTCCCTCCACCTCTTTATCCAAATCATTAATGAAAATATTGAATACTAGAGGAGCTGGGACCGATCCTGGTGGTTTCCTACTGTGCAAGGACACTTTGAAACAATTTTTGAGCCAGGGAGGGAGGGAGGGAGGGAGGGAGGGAAGGAAGGAAGGAAGGAAGGAAGGAAGGAAGGAAGGAAGGAAGGAAGGAAGGAAGGAAGGAAGGGAGGGAGGAAGGGAGGAAGGGAGGAAGGGAGGAAGGGAGGGGAGGTCATTCTTGGGGAGGTCATCCTTTTGGAAGATACACAGTACTAGGAGAGGTCAGCCAATATATGCCATTGTCTACCATCTGCTGGCAGGAACAGCAAGAGACGTCTTTTGGATCCACATCCTGGTGCCTGGTAGTTTTCATCCCCCTGAGGCATACAACTGACCATGCTGGCAAATAGGAACCCTCTGCAGGGTTTTGGTCTGCTCCAATGAAGACAGGAGGAATTCAGGAACAGACTCTGCTGGTATTTCTGCTGGGGGAATTCACTGCCTTTTCATTACTGGCAAGACAAGGTTCTGAGAAGTAAGAGGGATGTCCAAGAACAAGCGAAGTCCATCCAACTAGGGCTACAAGGGGGGGTGGCAGGGCTGGCAGTGGGTGCTGTGGCTGGCAGCATCCTAGAAGGGCCTGCGGAAAGGCCAAATGGCCCGTGGCTTTCAATCTGGAACAGCTGGTTCTCAGCTGGAAATGGGGGATGAATTGGACAACATGAGGGCATGGCAGAAAAAAGTGTCTTCCTCATGTGTTCATGCCATATGTAAAGAAGACAAAGCATTTGATTACGTGCCATCGAGTCAACATCAACCACATAGACAGACTTTCCCCATAAAACTTCGCCCTGCAGAAAAACCCACCTATAAAGTCTTGATAATTGACTGAGAAATATGACTATGAGTCAGTTATTGTCATGAGTGCTGTTGAGCTAAAGTCATCAGCGCAATGGCACACATGACAATGACAAGGAAATAGGTGAAGGGGTACAAGTTAAGTAGCCATCAACCTACAACGACTAACGGCCAACAAACAATAGCCAAATGAATCACGGAGCCACCCAAACCATCAGCGGCAATACAACGGGGATCGCCCAGCTGAAAGCAATCAGCAGAGGAATGGAAACCTGATGATGGGCGATCCCGGAAACACTCACCCACCGGCAGGGCAACGCATGGGACAAAAGGGGGGTGACGTGACCGTGAGCGAGGGGGCGCTGACCGGCGCGGGGTATTTAAACCCCGCACCGGCGCGCTCCTGTCACTCTCAGCTTTTTTCTACCAACGCTGTACCTGCCCTGTAATAAACCAGAGCCTGATTCGCAAACCAGTGTCTGAATGTTATTCAGAGGGAGGCAGCGCATGACATAAAGCTGAGAGTCATAAACTCAGCCTCGCCGAGCCCCACCGGACGACAACGAGCCGCGGGAGGAGTAGACGGCGAGAAGACCAGCAAGATGAGGCCGGAACGGCGCGGGCAAGGAGGGCGAGCCGCGCGGCAAGAGACAGAGGAGAACCGACCAAGGCCAGAGGCACCGCGGACTCCCGGAGCCATGGACGCCCACCCCACCCGACCCGAGCCTCAGCTCCAACCCCAAGGGGAGCTGGCGACGGAGGCAACCCGACCGCGGGAGGGAGCAGCACGACTTCCGAAACCAGCGGAGGACCCCGCGCCCCACATCGCACCCCAGCAACGGGCGTGGAGCGACAGCCCCACGGCGCTCAACACGGAGGAGGACGACGGAGACACCCATCAGACGGCGGAGGAAGCGGACCCGCGGCAGAGGGACGATGAACCCCGCCGGCAACCCACCCCCGAGGACGCGCCAACGGAACCGGCCCCAGCGGCGGCGCGGGCTGTGGACGAGGAGGCACGAGCTGAACTCGCGGCCATGCGGGCTCAGCTGACGGAACTCCGGACCATGCTCCAGGCGCTTATGCCCCCCGCGCCACCCAACGACGTCCCCGCACAAGCCCACACCCCGAGCGAAGCATCGAACCCACACGGGCCAGCGGAGGGCCAGCAGACGGCACAGGCGGCCGACACCACACCCCGAGAAGCGAGAGGCGGGGCCGCACAAAATGTCCAGGCCCCAAAGGACTTCCCCATCTTCTTCGATGGGACCCCCACAAAACTCTCGTTTTTTGTGACCAACGCTAGGGAGTTCATGGGGAGGCACGGACACTCCTATGACTCCGAGGCCGACAAGATCGCCGCCGTGGCGATCAAACTCCAAGACAGGGCGGCGGACTGGTACGTCCAACTGTACGAGTCCAGCTCCCCCGCCCTCGCCACCTTCCCTGCTTTCATCAAAGAGATGAAAAACTACTTCGAAGACCCCCTGGCCAAAGTACGGGCGAAAAGCGCACTCCAAAGACTTAAACAGGGCACCCGCACGGTCCCTGACTACGCCCTGGAGTTCAAAGCCCTCGCGGGGAAGGTCAGCGACTGGTCCGAGACCACCCTGCTGGAAATCTTCAAAAGGGGGCTCAACCGCGACGTTCTCCAATGGGCCCTCTACCGCGACGACCCAGAAACGTTACACGGGTGGATCCACCTCGCGGGGAAAGCCGAACACGCGCACCGCACCTTCCTCATGACAACCACGGAAGACACAAACGATGCCGGGAAAAAGGTACCCGCACCACACGGGGGGATGGCCGGCCCCATATACCCTAAAAAGAAGTTCAACCGGGAGCCCTGCAGGAGGTGTGGCAAATTAGGGCACAAGACGGCGGATTGCTTCGCCAACCGACCGCCGACCAGCGCGCCCAAGCCCACCCCGAAAATTAGCCCCAAACCACCCAACCCGGGGCCGCCGCCTCACCGCCGAATGACCGTGGCCACAGCGACACCGAAAGAGGGCTGGGACGCTTACTGGGGGGAAGAGGACAATACCGACCCCGACCAGCCGGCGGGAAATGCTCCCCGCCTGCTCTGAGACGCGTGGCGAGGCAGGCGGTGGGACAGCAACGCGGACCACCTCAACGAAACGACAAAAGCTCCGTAATATTGGCAGCAATTCAACTCTCTACCGGCAACGGAGCCACCACGGCCGCGGCACTAGTGGACTCGGGGTGCTCAAAAAACCTCATCCACCCCGACCTAGTCGCCAAACTCGACCTCCGCTGCTTCCCCCTCCCCACGCCGCTGGCATTCCACCAGCTGGACGGCTCTACAGCGGGAGGAAAACCAGCCACGCTACAAACCGAGCCGGTCACCCTGCAAATGGGCACTCACACCGAGCGCACATCGTTCGTAGTCACGCACATCGGACGGCCCATTGCAGTCCTGGGGATGCCATGGCTCGCGACAAACAACCCGCGGATCAACTGGGCGACCCGCACCTTCACATTCGGCGACGGCGAGTATCGAGCACCAGTACCAGCTGGCAAAAGCAACCCCACGGTAGGACGAGCGGAGGCGACCACACAAGACAACGCCGCTACCACAGCAGACCTACCAGAACAATACGCCGACTTCTCCGAGGTCTTCGGAGAGGCAGAGGCTGACCAACTACCCCCCCACCGCAAGACGGATTGCCGGATCGACCTACTGCCCGACGTCCCCTTACCTCGACCAAAAATCTATTCGATGACCCCGAAGGAGATGGCAACCCTCCGGGAGTTCATCGATAAAAACCTAGACAGGGGATTCATAGAGCCAGCATGCTCACCGGTCGGAGCCCCCGTCTTATTCCGGGAGAAGAAAGACGGGACCCTACGGCTCTGCACCGACTACCGGGGCCTAAACGCGGCTTCCCTGTCCAACAAATACCCCTTACCCCTGGTGAAGGACATGCTCGCCCACCTGTCCACGGGCAAAGTCTTTTCCAAATTGGACCTTCGCGAGGCGTACTATCGCATCCGAATCAGGGAGGGGGACGAATGGAAGACGGCGTTTAACTGCCCCCTAGGCGCTTTCCAGTACAAGGTACTGCCCTTCGGACTCGCGGGGGCCCCTGGGGTGTTCATGCAGCTCATCAATGAGGTACTGCACGAACATCTGTTTAAAGGGGTCCTGGTCTACATCGACGACGTCCTTATTTACACAAAAACACACAGGGAACACGTAACCTTAGTCAGGCAAGTCCTCGACAAGCTCAGAAGGGCGCAGCTCTATGCGAAGCCTACAAAGTGCGAGTTTCACAAAGAGCGCCTAGACTATTTGGGGTATCGAATCTCCGGGGACGGCATCGAAATGGACCCCGCAAAAGTCGAAGCGGTGCTAAACTGGGAGCGGCCCCGCAACAGACGGCAACTACAGAGCTTCCTGGGATTCGCGAATTTCTACAGGTCATTCGCCCAGGGGTTCGCTGAAATAGCCCTCCCCTTAACGGACCTCCTCAAAACCAAAGGGGTGGGGGACACCCGACGCGCCAAGAACCCAGGCACAGTGCTGAATTGGACTCCCGCGTGCCAGACCGCATTCGACAAGCTGAAAGCGCTGTTCACTACGGAGCCAATCCTCGCGCACCCGGACCCAGAACGGCCGTTCGTGGTCCAAGCCGACGCCTCAGACTTCTCCCTGGGAGCCATCCTGCTACAGAAAGACTCCACGGGGCTCCTGAAACCATGCGCCTACCTGTCAAGGAAGTTCTCCGAGACAGAGAGGCGATGGCACGTCTGGGAGAAAGAAGCCTTCGCGGTGAAATCGGCACTAGAGACATGGCGACACCTACTCGAGGGAGCCACCCAACCATTCGAGGTCTGGACGGACCACCGGAACCTCGAGGCCCTACGAACGCCTAGACGCCTTAGCCCAAAACAGGTCCGATGGGCCCAATTCTTCAGCCGCTTTGATTTCCAGCTGAAGTTCATGCCGGGCAAGAAGAACTTCCTGGCCGACGCCCTCTCCCGACTGCCCCAAGACGAAGAGCCCGCCCCAGACACCATTGGGACGGTCCTATCCGCCTCGCAACTGGGGATGGCCGTGACCACCCGAAGCGGCGCACGGAGGCAGCTCGACGCTATGGCGCAGCCGACGGCGGGACAACCGGCGACGGAAAGAAGCCAACCGCAACTACCAGGGGGAATGCGCACGGACCTCGCCGCCGCCCTCAAAACCGACCCCTGGTTCCTGGCGAACCCCGACAAGGTAACGATGGCGCAAGACCTGGCATGGGGGGAAGGCAGAATCTACGTCCCGGACTCGCAACGCCAGGCGATCTTGCATAGGTCACATGACGCCAAGCAAGCGGGACACTTTGGGTTCCTCAAGACCCTACACCTAACACGGCGCCAATTCTGGTGGCCCGCGCTCAGGCGAGACGTAAAAACCTACGTGGCGTCCTGCCCAACGTGCGCTAGGGCCAAACAGGCACCAGGCAAACCCGCGGGGCTATTGCAACGGGTGGCAGAACCCTCCCGCCCATGGGAGGAAATCTCTATGGATTTTATAGTGGACCTCCCACCCAGCCAGAAGAAAACGGCCATTTGGGTGGTGAAGGACTACTTCTCAAAGCAGGCCCACTTCATCCCCTGCACGTCGGTCCCATCCTCACAACAGCTAGCCAAACTCTTCCTCATCCACGTGTACAGGCTACACGGATGTCCCGCACGTGTGGTGACCGACAGGGGCACACAGTTCACCTCCAAATTCTGGCGGGCCTTCCTGAAGCTGACGGGGACCCAACAGGCCCTATCTACGGCTTGGCATCCTCAGACGGACGGAGCCACTGAGGTTCTTAATGCCACCTTAGAGCAATTTATACGATCATATACGAACTACCACCAAGACGACTGGGCTGAACTGCTCCCGTTCGCCGAAGTCGCATACAACAACGCCGTCCACACGAGCACGGGGAAAACTCCGTTCGAAGTAGTCTCGGGGCGCGACTTCGTCCCCATACCGGAGCTACCTCAACCCCCGGAACCCCAGGTGGACGCCAGCGACTGGGGACGGAAGATCGCGGAAGCATGGCCAGTAATCACGGCGGCGCTGAAGGAGACACAGGCTGCTTACAAAGAGCAGGCCGACAAGCACCGGCGCCAACAACCGACGTTCCAGGCGGGGGATATGGCCTATCTATCCACCAAGTTCCTAAAGTCAACCCAACCCTCGAAAAAACTGGGGCCTAAGTACATCGGGCCGTTTCAAGTCACGCAAATAGTGAACCCGGTAGCAATACGCCTGGACCTGCCACACAACCTCCGGAGACTCCACCCGGTGTTCCACACCAGCCTCCTAAAACCGGCAACCACCTCCCGATGGCACCCAAGCACGCCACAGCCCGCACCGCTAATGATCGACGGGCAACACCACTTCGAGATAAGGGACATCCTCGACTCCCGCAAGCAACGAGGAACTCTATACTATCTGGTCAGGTGGAAACACTTCCCCCACCCGGAATGGGTGGCGGCGCACAACTTTAATGCGCCTGACCTGACCAGAGCATTTCACCGGGCATACCCCGACAAACCGCAACCAAGGTCAGCAAAACCAAACCCCCCCCCGCAGGCCCCCCCCCGCCTCCCGTGCCCCAAGGGAAAGGGCCCCCCCCAAGCCCGCGACTTGGGTGGACCTTCCCCCCCCCGGGACTCACTCCCCCCGCCCCGGGCCCACGGGGTGGTGACAAACGATCGCCAGCACCCTCCCCCCGCCCCCCGGCCGCGGGGGAGTGGCAAGCAAGTCAACAGGGCAACCTGGGGACAACGCCCAGGAGACACAACAAAGGCGACGCACTCTAAATAAGAAAAGAAGGGCCCTACCTGGAGCTGAGAAGCACCCGACCAGCCACGCCTCTCGCCTCGCCGAACTGAGCCAAACAAACAGGGTGTGGTTGGAGCATGCGCACGCCAGGTCAGAACCCGAGCATGCGCACCATGGACACACCCTGGGAAGGCACGTGGTAGAGGGAGGAGCAAAGGGAGGGGCGACAACTACTCCGGCGGGAACTTTGAAAAAAAAAAAAAAAAAATGTGGCGTTTTGACAGCTCCACGGGGAAAACCCAGAAAACCGGGGGAGAACACTATTCGAAAAGGGGGCAGTATGTCATGAGTGCCGTTGAGCTAAAGTCATCAGCGCAATGGCACACATGACAATGACAAGGAAATAGGTGAAGGGGTACAAGTTAAGTAGCCATCAACCTACAACGACTAACGGCCAACAAACAATAGCCAAATGAATCACGGAGCCACCCAAACCATCAGCGGCAATACAACGGGGATCGCCCAGCTGAAAGCAATCAGCAGAGGAATGGAAACCTGATGATGGGCGATCCCGGAAACACTCACCCACCGGCAGGGCAACGCATGGGACAAAAGGGGGGTGACGTGACCGTGAGCGAGGGGGCGCTGACCGGCGCGGGGTATTTAAACCCCGCACCGGCGCGCTCCTGTCACTCTCAGCTTTTTTCTACCAACGCTGTACCTGCCCTGTAATAAACCAGAGCCTGATTCGCAAACCAGTGTCTGAATGTTATTCAGAGGGAGGCAGCGCATGACAGTTATGAGTATTTCTTGGTTTCCTGTTTTCCTTGGCAGGAAGGACAAACACTGATTTGTGGCCAATAAAGATGTCAGCTCCTTGAGGAGGAGGACAGCCAGGAGGTCCAAGACAGGGGAAGCTGCATGGAGAGCCTGGCAATGGTGGGGGCAGCTCTTTCAGGGATTCCTCCCTTGTTCCAGCTACTATGCCAAGTGTCCTGTCCCACAGCAGTCTGGGAATGAAGTCAGTAGCCTGTAACTGATAAGCGGGAGCTCTGAGCCAGTCTGTGGGCAGAGCTTTGGGTCAGTGTTCCCAGCTCTAACCTTCTAAAGATGTTGGACTACAGTTTCCAACATGGCCAATCTGACTGCTTGACTGTTGGCCACCAGGTTGGATTTAACTGCCACCTCACTCAGTGCAGCTCTGCCCAACTCAACAGATTTTAGACCAGGTCAGCCAGGCCCAGGGAGGGGCAAATCTAGCCATCAGCCTACAGGTTCAGCTCTACCAGCATTGCCAGTGACCTGAGGGGTTCCCTCAAGGGCCAGTGTAAGCCAACCTCCTTCGTTCATGTCTCCGCCTGGCAACCTCTCAGACATTCAGACCAGCCGGGGGAGGGCAGGGGGGAGAAATGCGAGTCTTTTCTAGGTTCGGCTTATGGTCACTCGCTCACACGCTCATGGCCTGTTGAGGCACGCGGATCTTGTCAGCCCCCCTGGCTTTCCACCTGGGTTTTCCAGAGAGGTGCGGCTTGAGCAGACAAGACCCACCACAGCCCTAGTCAACAGCCAGGAATTAATTAGGGACACACACAAATCGCTTCCAGCCAAACACTGAGGCACAACAGGTTCCTTGGAACACAGGGGACCCAGTGAATTTAAAGCAGCAGCAAAACTTTACTGGTTGCAAGGCACATTTGCTCTTTCTCACACACACACACACACGTGCTCATCCACACTTACCCACACACTAGGCTCACTCTCACTCAACTGGGCTGCCAGGCACTAGCTAGAGGGACGGAAGCCACCAAGTCTGGACCCAAAGACGACTCCAGGAGTGGGCAGACCTCAGGACCCCTTTTTATCCCTAAAAGTTCTTGCTTCGTTGATTAGCTGGGGTTGGGAGGTTCTCCATGTGCTCAGGCCCAACTTCCTTTGTCTGGTTCAGGTGACACTTTTTCCTCTGTTTGCTTAACAACTTTGCTTAACAAAGGAGGGATGCTGGGCAGTTTACAAAAACAGGGTTTAAAATTCCATACCAATATAAAATACAATAATAAATAGACAGTAAAAATATAAAAAATATAATAAAATCTTCAACCTAGTCTCACAATTCCTGTGCAGGAAAGCCTTTTCTCTGGTGCAGAAGGACAACAAAGAGAAAAGTCCAGGTGCTCATGGGGTCTCTTGCTGCTGGGGGTGGTCTCTGAGTCTTGGCAGGAGGAAGTCAAGAGTCTTGGAACATAATTTAACCTAACATCTTTAACATTAAGAGATTTCCTCATAAATCTACTGGCATATGGTAAAACCTTATCCCAGGAGATGCCAGTGATGCCCAAGACCATATCAGTCAGCAACTCCTCACATTTTTCATATTATCTACGAAGATAAACTGATGCCCATCCTTTCAAATACGTTATTTGGGGCATCCAATAAACCTGAAATAAAATCTTTTGATGAATCAGTTTTATTTATTAATTTAATTATTTAATTAATTATTTTTTATCCTGCCTTTATCATTTTTATAAATAACTCAAGGTGGGGAACACACCTATTACTCCTTCCTCCTCCTCTTTTCCCCACAACAGCAACCCTGTGAGGTGAGTTGGGCCGAGAGGGAGGGACTGGCCCAAGGTCACCCAGCTGGCTTCCGTGCCTAAGGTGGGACTGGAACTCACGGTCTCCTGGTTTCTAGCCCAGCACCTTAACCACTAGACCAGACTGGCTTTAATCTTAACTCCGATGAAACTGATTTTGTTGTTGTTTATTCGTTTAGTCGCTTCTGACTCTTCGTGACTTCATGGACCAGCCCACGCCAGAGCTTCCTGTTGGTCGTCAACACCCCCAGCTCCCCCAGGGATGAGTCCGTCACCTCTAGAATGCCATCCATCCATCTTGCCCTTGGTCGGCCCCTCTTCCTTTTGCCTTCCACTCTCCCTAGCATCAGCATCTTCTCCAGGGTGTCCTGTCTTCTCATGATGTGGCCAAAGTATTTCAGTTTTGCCTTTAATATCATTCCCTCAAATGAGTAGTCTGGCTTTATTTTCTGGAGTAGGGACTGGTTTGATCTTCTTGCAGTCCAAGGCACTCTCAGGATTTTCCTCCAACACCACAGTTCAAAAGCATCGATCTTCCCTCTCTCAGCCTTCCTTATGGTCCAGCTCTCGCAGCCATATGTTACTAGAAACTGATTTAACATTCTTTAAGACATGCAACCCTGATGTTCCATGATCAGATGCTGCTGTGCTTTAGTTCATGAGAAATGAATTATAAGAGCTCCCTGTTGCTCTTGGAGGAAAAATACTAAAAAAGGTAATAAATCAATATATCAAACGTTGCCTTGGAATCTGCAGGGCAGAAACAGGGTCTTGCTTGCTGCCCTGCATGGGGTGTAAAATACCAACACAGGAGCCTTGTGCAAAATGGAAAACAAGTAATGTGTCCTTCAAGTTGAGTTTGACTTGGCCATGCAGTTTTCTTGGCAACAATTCAGAACAGTTTTGACACTGGCTTCTGGACACCATTTTGACTTCCCAGTTTAGCTTCCAGCCCTGGGAGTCCATCCAAGGGCTCATCAGGAGTGACCCTGCTTAGCTTCCGAGCCAAAAAAGGTTGGGCATCTGCTACCCCCCGTTTCTGCAAAACCACTAGACATGGGGGTGGGGAGTAGCTTCCCTTGTTTGCCCCTGCAGAAGGGAACCCCAGAGGCAGCTTCAGGGTGGTACTGGGAGGGGTACAGTGAGGCAGTGCCCTCTGCCAGGCCTCTCTTGCAACAAGTAGGGGCTGGAGAGATCCACAGGCTGCCTGCTGCCAATTCAGGGGAAGGGGCTATGCTTCTTTTTTTTATCATCAGTGCCATCCTCTCCCATCCTGATCCCCTGTGAGCACCTGCCTGCCAGCGAGACAGAGGTGAAAAGGTGGGTCTCCCTGCCCAGCTCTCCCCAGAAACAGTACCAGCTTTGGGTGAAGACAAAACTGGCCAAGGGTTTAGTCCAAGGAGCTTGGAAAGTCATGAGTTGGGAGCAGCCAGAAACCCCATGGAACGACTTCCGGCAACACGAAGTCTGTTAACACCGGGATGTAAAAGACGGAAGTGATCCCGATAAGAGGGCTCTGTGAACCTTTGATCGGGGAGTCTGACACCCCGTGGTCCTCCCTTAGTCAAGCAGGCTTTCTGTGCAGCGTTTGGTTTGTAGAGGGAAGGTCAACTATTAAAAGCAGGGATGCGTTTCTGAGACTCTAGTTTTAATAACATATAAATAGCTGGGCCAGAGGACTATTTACTTTTCTGCTGACTATGAGGAAGTGATTGATTTTCTCTCCCTTTCTTGAAAAAATGGGTCTCTTCCTCCTCCTCCTCCTCCTGGTGAGATGTCACCCTGGCCAGCAGTCAGCTCCTCCTGCCAAGGCTCGTCTTGGGATCCTGAAACCTGCTTGGGAAGCAAGGCGGGGTAGGTAGTGCCAGCACAAGCTCCTTGAAGCATCCTAGTGACAAGGCGCCTGCATTCACAGAACACACTCAGACGGGTTACTGAACTAACCATTTTCTGGGCTCATGCAGTATGTTAAACCAGTGTTTCTCAAGCTTGGCAACTTGAAGGTGTGCACGCTGGCTGGGGAATTCTGGGAGTTGGTCCACACACCTTAAAGTTGCCAAGGTCGAGAGATGCTGCATTAAACCATAAAACAGACATACTTGCTAAGCAAAAAGGAAGGTCCACCCTAACCAGGGTTCACTGGCTATTTTGAAAGCAGGCAAGCATCCTCCCACAGCAACCACACGGCTCTTGGTGGTTGACAAGATATACACAAAACATAAAACATCTGTGGTATGAGGAAGACAAAAGCTGTGGCTGGCTGAGGAATTCTGGGAGTTGAAGTCCACCCATCTTAAAGTTGCTAAGGTTGAGAAACACTTTACCAGTAGCTCTGGCTGGTACAGGTTGGAGGTTGCGTTACCATGGAGATGAACTGGGATGCCAAGATTATGAGTGCATCTCCGGCACATTGTTTTCAGAAGAGATCCCCTTCCTTCTGGGAATCTGGTTTTAGGAAAGGATGCTGAGATTCTGATAATATTAGATTATTGGCAATTCTTTCAGCAATTCTTTCTGAAGATCATGGAATGGCTCTAGTTTGCATTGTTGGATGCAGAAACATTTTTGGAACTATTTATGGAAATAATTGATTTCCCTGAAGTTTTATTTGCTGGATCAAAATTATTTCGCTAGTCATCCTCTTAGTTACAAATGGGATTCTTCCCCATCTTCACTCCATTAGGATAGTTTGTAGAACTTACCATGGATGTCTTTGAGCTCCTTTTACAGGGATGTCCACAAGGTATGATTAAAAAAAAAAAAGGTCAAGCAGGAAGCTGAGATGGCCATCATTTTGACCACATCCTGCAGACCCCTCTGTCCTTTTCCATTTAATCTGGGGCTGGAACCTTTGCTTTGCTTATTAGGTATACAGGAGCTAGAACTGAACATAAATTATTACTGATTGTGTGCTGATAGCACTTTGGGCTTTCTAAATTATAATCAAGGCTCACTACCTAATTTTGTGGAGATTGTCCAACAACCTGGTAAATATTCTGGTTATACAATAAATTAGAGTACATCTAATACCTTGTCAATAGGCAGTAAGGTTTTATGGAAATTTGTAAAAATGGGGTTTTGCTTTTTGGTTTGGATTCTATTAAATATTTGGGAGAAAAGGTTTCTAGAAAACATCTTTGTTGGTAGATCTGAATATTTTAAATTGCATATAACAGAGATCATGATAACATTTATAAATGATTGCTATATATTTTAAGAGGGAGGTATATCTTAATTCCACTTTTTAAAATGGAATTAAAACCTATTTTTAAACCTATTGACAAGTTCATGATTAAGTTTTTCAAGAATATTCAGACTCCAGAATTCTTTCTTTCAAAGTTCTTATAAACACACACAGCACAATTTCCATGCTCACTGCTTTTGCCGTATATGGTTAAACTTCACATTTTTTTGCACATCCAAAGGCAAGTTGCTCTCTATACGGTCTTCTAAAGCACTGATGATCAGTTCCTCCTTCTAGAACATCCTGACAGGCACACTGATTTATTACCTTGATTTTCTTATACGCAACTGGTCTGTTCAGCCGTCATGGAGAAGAGCCTTTATTTCTCCCTGCAAGAGCTATTATTTGGCAGTTCTGAAATCTTAGCAAGTACTTGGTTCTAAGTACAGCAAGAACTCTTTCCTATTTCCAGCATTAAAGGCAGATATATTTGGATGGTACTACAGAAGTATTACTACTAAATACTAAGAAACTACACTTTGGTTCTTGTTCCATGAGAAATGGGCTGAAATGGGATTCTTACTCCACTGGCCACACCAGACTGTGTGTTTTTGCACTCACACAAAACTACTTCGCCTTTGGCAGTCATATGTTCTGGCGCAGCCTCTTTGATGGCTTCTCAGTATGCCAGCATCTTCATGGTTGCCCTAGAGTGAGACTTTCTTAACTCCCCTCCTTTACTTGAGATTCACTGATGATATTTTCAGCATCCAATCCTATGGAAGTGAATCTCTCATCAAATTCCATCATGGCCAACAACTTCCACCCTATCAGCAACCTCAGCCTAGGCCTATGTTACACAATAACGCAGTAACATCATGTAATACACGAAAACTATAGGTTGCCATGTATGCAGGGCTGCAACTAGGGTCTGTGTCACCCGGGGCAAACATGGATTCCATGCCCATTTTGGCGCGCCCCCCATGCTCATTTTGACACCCCCACAGCGCGGCGCATGGGGCACATGCCCTGCTTGCCCCCCCTAGTTGCGGCCCTGCATGTATGCCTACATGCTTCCAACTTCCACCCAGTTAGTACTGTGGAGACAGAATTTTACCAGCATCCTTCTTATAAGGACTGCATGTGTTCAGCTAACTGTGTAAGCTGTAATTGTCAAGGAAAATAATAGCTTCCTTGTCTCAAGAGCTCCAAGGCCCTCCTGGGGGATACGGATGCCTAAGAATAAGTTGGAATATGAGGGAGGCTGGCAGGTACATGATAGGTATAAGTTGGGAGATGGCGTGAATGGAAGATGAGGGAAGGGAATACAAACCAGAACCAGTAGAAGATAATACAAGAATGCAAGCATGCGCATATGGGGGATATCTTGTCCGAAGGTAACCAGACAAGTAATTGTACTGTTAAAATCTCCTCCCGTAATTAGATCATTCCACTCCCAAAGGAGGGGCCAAGGTGGAATTTTGCACCTGAAGGAGGGGAGAAATCCCTAAATGGTGATGGGTGTAGATTTAGTGTATAGTTAACAAAGATAACACAAATGTATGCATGCCTATGTACCCTGTGGCAGAAATTGCCCAATAATCATTTTATGCTTGTAACTGTATCTTATGGATAATGGTATAAAAGATGCTGTCTACTAACACAAAGGGCTCTCCTTTTCAGGGGAGAGACCCCCTTGTTACTTGAGCGCTCAAATAAAAGGGTTATCCTATTTCTCACTTGGTGTGTTTATTGGGACCCATACCAGGTTTAAAGGACTCCGGTCCTAAGCCGTGATTTGCGGCCCTTCAGTACGACCAAATCTATCATCTACAGCCAGGCTCTACACTACAACACCAGTTGTTCTGACCCACTTGACAGAGATGCTCAACTGATAGAATTAAAACAGGCATTCAGAAGATGGAACTATTCACCCAGCGAAATCAACAGGCAAATTAATGCAGCCAGACCAATTCCCAAGGGGGACCTATTAAAAGACAGAGCACAGCAACAGAACAACCGAACACCACGGGTTGTCACTACAGCTCGTAGCTCAAACCATTCAAACGCGTTATTAAGGAGCTGCTGACCATGCTGGACAACGAATGACCCTGTGTCATATCCCCCGTTGCAATGCATACATGCATCACAACGGGGAACATGCCTTTCCGGAGAAGGGAAAGAAGGAGGAAAGAATCAAGGATAATCCTTTAAGCACCAAAGGACAAATACAAATAAAGGACAAAGGAGCCATACCTTTACCCTGACCCGAGAAGCCATCATCCTATCTCCCTGACATCTCTGCATTACCCCAGGGGACACACCTGCGCCGGACACAGGAAGAGGACAGAGGTAATCAGCGCTAATCCCCCTGATTGCCCATCAAGCCTCCGGATCAAGACTTTGGGACAATGGGGGGTGGAGAAGGACCGGGTCCGCACCGCGGGCATTTACCGGCTACCTCGCACGCCATGTGCTCATTCCCGTCTTTTTCTGTGTATGCATTCTATTCCTAATAAACCGGAAATCCTTAGCCCTGACTAAGTGAGTCTGTGTCTCTTTGGGAATAAGGCGACCATCACACCCTGCCCTTCCTCAGGCCTTGGGTGGCAGGGCCGTACTTGCACACAGGCAAATGCCCAACCCGAAGCAGGTTCTTACAGGCAACAGGAAACAATAGGAGAATGAGGCCAGCATGGGAAGCAGACCCTGCAGCAAACCCAGATGTCTACTTTGCCCCCACATCTATGCCACCAGCACCATCCCAGGCCCCAACAACTTCACACACACAAGGTTAGAGGTGCCTTCACTGCTCTTCCTCCAGTGTGATGTCATTACCTGCCAGCAACGTTGCTCTGGATTGCACATAGGGTGAATAGGAAAAACTTCGCGCAAAAGCATGAATGGCGACTGGTTTGGCATCAGGTCCCAAAACAAGGACAGAGGAATATCAGAGCATTTCAACCTCCTTGGATGCTCTGTTGCAGACTTCCGAGTGTTTTGGAAAAGTGGGGGTTTAACAGCACCATTGAACGCGAAATGGTTGAACTCACATCTATTAAAAAGTGTCAGACACTCTCAGATGGTCTCTACAAACACAATGGGCTTTCAATACACTAAAATTATTAATTGACCAGGTACTTGTAATCTGTCTCACATGTAACCTCCATCTGCATAACCAACTCATCTTCCCCTCCCTTCCCCCCACCTCCCCCCACTTCAAACCCTATGTCAACCTAGCCATGCATCTGAGGAAGTGAACTGCAGGCCACAAAAGGTGATGCCTTTTAATAAAGTTTCTTATTCTGAAAAGGTGCTACCACTCTTTCTGATTTCTGACCACCATAAACTAACACAGGTCTCCTACAATGTCTTCCTTTGATCAGGTCATTATTAATAATATTTTCAAAGCTTTTATAGTAACAAAAAGAACATAACTCATCAAAAACTGCTGAATAACAATATATTCGGATAAAACATTTGCAGGGCTCTTTTCTTGGACTTGATGCAGTGGTTTTCTCAGAAACTCCAGTGCTTTGGAACATATTTTTAGTGGTTACACAACTAAAAAGCTGTGCTGAAATATGTGCTGTATGTTGTTGTTTATTCGTTTAGTCGCTTCCGACTCTTCGTGACTTCATGGACCAGCCCACGCCAGAGCTTCCTGTCGGTCGTCAACACCCCCAGCTCCCCCAGGGACGAGTCCGTCACCTCTAGAATATCATCCATCCATCTTGCCCTTGGTCGGCCCCTCTTCCTTTTGCCTTCCACTCTCCCTAGCATCAGCATCTTCTCCAGGGTGTCCTGTCTTCTCATGATGTGGCCAAAGTATTTCAGTTTTGCCTTTAATATCATTCCCTCAAGTGAGCAGTCTGGCTTGATTTCCTGGAGGATGGACTGGTTGGATCTTCTTGCAGTCCAAGGCACTCTCAGAATTTTCCTCCAACACCACAGTTCAAAAGCATCGATCTTCCTTCGCTCAGCCTTCCTTATGGTCCAGCTCTCACAGCCATATGTTACTACAGGGAACACCATTGCTTTAACTATGCGGGCCTTTGTTGTCAGTGTGATGTCTCTGCTCTTAACTATTGTATCGAGATTTGTCATTGCTCTTCTTCCAAGGATTAAGCGTCTTCTGATTTCCTGACTGCAGTCAGCATCTGCAGTAATCTTTGCACCTAGGAATACAAAGTCTTTCACTGCTTCTACATTTTCTCCCTCTATTTGCCAGTTATCAATCAAGCTGGTTGCCATAATCTTGGTTTTTTTGAGGTTTAGCTGCAAACCAGCTTTTGCACTTTCTTCTTTCACCTTCATCATAAGGCTCCTCAGTTCCTCTTCACTTTCAGCCATCAAAGTGGTATCATCTGCATATCTGAGATTGTTAATGTTTCTTCCAGAGATTTTAACTCCAGCCTTGGATTCCTCAAGGCCAGCTTGTCGCATGATGTGTTCTGCATACAAGTTGAATAGGTAGGGTGAGAGTATACAGCCCTGCCGTACTCCTTTCCCAATCTTAAACCAGTCTGTTGTTCCGTGGTCTGTTCTTACTGTTGCTACTTGGTCGTTATACAGATTCTTCAGGAGGCATACAAGATGACTTGGTATCCCCATACCACTAAGAACTTGCCACAATTTGTGATGGTCCACACAGTCAAAGGCTTTAGAATAGTCAATAAAACAGAAATAGATGTTTTTCTGAAACTCCCTGGCTTTTTCCATTATCCAGCGGATATTGGCAATTTGGTCTCTAGTTCCTCTGCCTTTTCTAAACCCAGCTTGTACGTCTGGCAATTCTCGCTCCATGAACTGCTGAAGTCTACCTTGCAGGATCTTGAGCATTACCTTACTGGCATGTGAAATGAGTGCCACTGTTCGATAGTTTGAACATTCTTTCGTGTTTCCCTTTTTTGGTATGGGGATATAAGTTGATTTTTTCCAGTCTGATGGCCATTCTTGTGTTTTCCAAATTTGCTGGCATATAGCATGCATTACCTTGACAGCATCATCTTGCAAGATTTTGAACAGTTCAGCTGGGATGCCGTCGTCTCCTGTTGCCTTGTTATTAGCAATGCTTCTTAAGGCCCACTCAACCTCACTCTTCAGGATGTCTGGCTCTAGCTCACCGACCACACTGTCAAAGCTATCCCCGATATTGTTATCCTTCCTATACAGGTTTTCTGTATATTCTTGCCACCTTTTCTTGATCTCTTCTTCTTCTGTTAGGTCCTTGCCATCTTTGTTTTTGATCATACCCATTTTTGCCTGGAATTTACCTCCAATGTTTCTAATTTTCTGGAAGAGGTCTCTTGTCCTTCCTATTCTATTGTCTTCTTCCACTTCCGCGCATTGCTTGTTTAAAAATAATTCCTTATCTCTTCTGGCTAACCTCTGGAATTTTGCATTTAATTGGGCATATCTCCCCCTATCACTGTTGCCTTTTGCTTTCCTTCTTTCTTGGGCTACTTCTAGTGTCTCAGCAGACAGCCATTTTGCCTTCTTGGTTTTCTCTTTCTTTGGGATGTATTTTGTTGCCGCCTCCTGAACAATGCTGCCAACTTCTGTCCAGAGTTCTTCCGGGACCCTATCTACTAAGTCCAGTGCCTTAAATCTATTCTTCACCTCCACTGCATATTCCTTAGGAATATTAGTGAGCTCATATCTAGCTGATCTGTGGGTCTTCCCTAATCTCTTGAGTCTGATCCTAAATTGTGCAAGAAGAAGTTCGTGATCTGAACTACAGTCAGCTCCAGGTCTTGTTTTTACCGACTGTACAGATGTCCGCCACCTTTGGCTGCAAAGGATGTAATCAATCTGATTTCGGTGTTGTCCATCTGGTGAAGTCCATGTATAAAGCCGTCTCTTAGGTTGTTGGAAGAGAGTGTTTGTTATGCAGAGTGAATTGTCTTGGCAAAATTCTATCAGCCTGTGTCCTGCTTCGTTTTGTTCTCCCAGGCCATACTTACCTGTAATTCGAGGTGTCATTTGACTGCCCACCTTAGTATTCCAGTCTCCTGTGATGAAAATAACATCTCTTTTAGGCGTGTTGTCCAGTAGGTGCTGCAGATCCTCATAGAACTGCTCTACTTCAGCTTCTTCAGCATTTGTGGTTGGGGCGTATATTTGGATCACTGTGATGTTAGATGGCTTGCCCTGAATTCGAATTGAGATCATTCTGTCGTTTTTTGGGTTGTATCCAAGCACTGCTTTAGCCACTTTACTATTAATTATGAAGGCTACTCCATTTCTTCTGTGGTCCTCTTGTCCGCAGTAGTAGATCTGGTGGTCATTTGATGTGAAGTGGCCCATTCCAGTCCATTTCAGTTCACTGACGCCCAGAATGTCTATCTTTAATCTTGACATCTCACCAATAACCACATCCAATTTGCCCTGGCTCATAGATCTTACATTCCAGGTTCCGATGGTGTGTTGATTCTTAGAACATCGGATTCGCCGTTCACCACCAGCACCGTCGGCCGCTAGCCGTCCTTTCGGCTTTGAGCTAGCTGCGTCATCACGTCTGGGGCTAGTTGAGCTCATCCTCTGTTCCTCCCCAGTAGCATTTTGACCATCTTCCGACCTGGGGGTCTCATCTTCCGATGGTATACCGACATATCTCTGGTTGTACTGATCCATTTAGTTTTCGCGGCAAGAATACTGAGGTGGGTTGCCATTACCTTCCCCAGGGATCGCATTTAGTCTGACCTCTCTGTCATGACCTTCCCGTCTTGGGTGGCCCTTCACGGTTTAGCTCATGGCATCATTGAGGTGCTCAAGCTCCAGCACCACAACAAGGTAACGATCCTTTGCTGAAGATGTGCTGTATAACATATATGAAATTTGGAACAGAAAATTGGAGTTTTCTGTTTTACGAAATCAATGCTGTCTGGTTTTTATAATGTTGAATACATTTCTTACATTCTTAAAATGAGATTAAAAATAGTTGTTCTAATTCGCTGGTGATACACTTTCCTAAGTTAGAGATGCAATATATTTGAAAGTGCACTTGTTCACGGTCCTTGGTCCTGCCCTGTGTTTGCCTCATTGGCTGCGAATTCTTACTCTGGCGTAGATAAGATTTATGGGTATTGCGAAAGTTGGGAATCTATCTCTGGAGAACTTTGGATCTACCACGGCCAGATTGTTTTTTAAAGGATTTTGTGTTCCTGGAAGAGCAGTTGTATTGATGCCAGAGGTTGGCTTGATGAAATGTACCCACGCTCAGCCTTTGAATTGGCTTTTTTTCCCCTTCTAACGTCAAGGAAAGACTGGACAATATAATTCTGTGTAGTGGAGGTTTCATTTCTTGTTTAACAATTGAGTTATAGTGATGGTCACCTAGTTGTAATCATTGTTAATTTTACTTTTGGGTCAGTTGGGTGTTTTTTCCTTCTTCTTTTCAGAATGCTTATTTCCATATTCTGTTTTCCTCTGTTTTAGCAATACTACAAAAAATTAAGCAAGGTTAACACTAACCAAGCTGTGTGTAAATGTAGCTTCTAGTTGGCCTGGTTAGGAAAAGACACACAATAAGACTAAAATTATACAAGCAGGGAAATCCTGCATCTGGGATTCTTCTCGGAATGACTCCTAGAAGTTGTGTTGTGGCAGGTCCCCTGTTTGTAAAATCATCAGCCATTTGCCCTTGCCTCCTTCTTCCTCGGGAGAAGGGAGGACTGGCCCAAGGTCGCCCAGCTGGCTCCATGCCCAAAGCAGGACTAGAACTTGCCACCTCCTGGTTTTTAGCCTGGTGCCATAATCACGACACCACCATGTCTCAAGCTAGACATGGTGGAGGTGGTGCGAATCTGTCCTTGTAATCTGCTTTGCGTAGACAGGCCTGCAACTAGGGTCTGTGTCACCTGGGGCAAACATGGATTCCAGGCCCATGTTGGCGCCCCCCAGCACTCATTTTGGCACCCCCCCAGTGCGGCACCTGGGGCACATGCCCCGCTTGCTCCTCCCCAGTTGTGGCCCTGTGCGTAGATGCCTTGCAGATCAGCCTTTTCATGGCCCAGGCTCTAGAAACCACAGTTTGAAAATGCTGGTTGTGTGCCCAGGAAGCGAGAGGAATCTCCAGTCCACTACACAGTGCCTTCTGGCCATGAGAGTCGCCTGCAGGCCCCTTCCAGTGGCAGCCCTTGGGGGACACACATCGCCCGCTCTGCCCCCACCCTCAGGCCCTCTGGTGAGGCCAAGATTCGCATGTTCTCGAGCAGCCTGGGCACAGGAGGAGCTCCAGATGCACAACTGCCACCCTTGCCCACTGCCCCTGCTGCAGGATGGGCTCCAGTGCAGCCAGAGTGGGCTTCTGTCGAGAGCAGATTTAAGGATGCCCAAGCGCCACACTGAAATACTTTGGCCACATAATGAGAAGACAGGACACCCTGGAGAAGGTGCTGATGCTGGGGAGAGTGGAGGGCAAAAGGAAGAGGGGCCGACCAAGGGCCAGGTGGATGGGTGACGTTCTAGAGGTGACGGACTCGTCCCTGGGGGAGCTGGGGGTGTTGACGACCGACAGGAAGCTCTGGCGTGGGCTGGTCCATGAAGCCACGAAGAGTCGGAAGCGACTAAACGAATAAACAACAACAAAGCGCCACACACCTTGATTCAAAGGCAGAAGCTTCCGTGAGCTGCTGTTCTCTTCCTTGGATGCAGCGAGTGGCTAGATCATGCATCGGTTTACGGAAGTTTCTGCCTTTCAGTCAAAGATGTTATTTGCAAAAGGGGCTCCCGACTCCTCCTGATTTTTGGCTACCAGAGAGGAGCATGGCTCTCCTACAAGCCCCAGACAGAAAATGGCCCTTCCTCCAGTGGAAAGTCTTCCCCCTGCGGGAGGGGGTCTCTGGCTTCCCACCGTAACGTTTATTCCCAAATAAGTCCCTTCTCCGCCACGATGATCCCTTCTGCATTATCCTTCCTTCTTTCGGCATAACCCCAGCAAGACTGAGGAACTGCCCCGTATCGTTCCAATCTCCACTTTCTGGCAATGTGACAAGGAAATGAACTGACAGAGACAACCCTGCAAAAAGGGTGAACTTCATCTCCTTCTGGGCAGGAACCCCATTGCGTTGCAAAGGACACAGGCCGGAAGCCTTTTGCAGGGGAATTCTCTGTTTAATCTTTCCATCCTATGATTAAATTAGTATGGAAGACAAAGTCAGTGGCCCAGAATTGTACTCATGTGAACACGCCAACATGATTTCTTCACAGAAAAAAAAAGGAAGCCGCACTTCTTTCTCCACCCCCACCCCCAGGATTTTGGTGGGGAGGGCTGACCTCCCTCACATGCGGTAGAACCATAATTAAAATGCCGGCCAATTTCCCCACATCCCCTCATCTGGGCGGGAAGCCCTTCCACAACCTTCGTTATATGCTTGAACAGGGAATTACACTGGGGGAGGCAGCCCTCCCCCCCACCATCGGCTGCAGCCTCCTCAAACTGCTGGAAATCGGCTGCCCAAAGGCCGGACCCTAAATGCCCTTCCCCGCCAGCCAGAGGGCTTTTCAAGGGCCCGAAGGGAAGAGAAGGGAGGGGGGCTTTCCCCAGCTGAGTCTGATGTTATGACATTTGGCTGAATATCTGGGAAATCCCAACTCTCGGAGCTGAAGCCCTCTAACTGCATTGCCGGTTCCGAAAGGCCGTGTGCACGCAGCGCAGTTCCAGCTGTTCCTTTTTCCCACGTCCCGGGATACGACCGCCAAACCATCCACCCACCCTCCCTGGCCCAGTGCTGCTCTAGGGGCCTCTGGGCCAAATGGCCGGGAACAGGTAAGCCAGCAGGTCCTGGGGCTCAGCCTTACGCCCCAGCCCAGACAGACCCCGGCCCACGAGGGAAGGGAAGGGAAGGGGTCCTTGTCATCTGCCAAGGAAGCCCCAGTGACTGTTGAGCAAAACCCGAGGCCTTCGGGCTCTAGAAAGCCGTGGTCGCGTAGAGCTGGAGCAGCCCTGGTGGGTGACATTCCACATTGTAGTCCAGGTGCAAGCAGGGCCTCCTGGAATATTATCTGCATTCACAGAGATGGGAAGGAGGGAGAAATCAGAAAAAGTGGCCAGAAAGCAGTGTGGCCTCTAATAAACCGTTGCTGGGTGTGACCCGTTCTTAGATTGGGGAACTGATAAAGGCATCAAAACGGTTTTCTGGGCTACACAATACACTGAACCACAAACCAATTGATGGACTGTGCTTGCACAACAGTTAAGTCCTCCTACACCCCCCCCCCACACACACCCAACGCTGCACAAAAGAAACCAAGGTTCAACCTGACTCAGCTCCTCGTGCCAGCTGTGCATCATCTCTAGTCTTAAACAGCCTGGCGAAATGGGCTGTGTGAATGCAGCTGAAAGGAGATCAGAAACCCAGTTTAATCTGCATAAAATCATGTTAAGTGTCCCAATCAACTTGGGGTGGGTTGTTTTCTGAAGGGCCTTTCTTCACTGCACAGACAGGGCCAGCTGCTCTCCCTGGCCTGAGAGCTAGCAGAAAACTCTGCTTCAATGCAGGACAAGTTCAGGGAATTAAGCTGTTGGGATACACCTGGGCCCCCTCCTTCTACCCTGGATCGATCTGTTAGGCCTGTTTGAACTGGAGAGTCAATGAACCCAACCAAAATGGGAACGGCAAAGTTTATTTATTTTCTTGGTGCAAAGAAGATGGTGCTCTAGAGGGAGGACAAAAGAAAAATCTTACACTGTATAAATGTAGCACAGTGACCAAAAGTTGCCAGTTGGACATTGGCCCATTCGTTCAGACTTCTAACAGTCCCTGACCCCACGCAGCACCTTCCTTAAGACCTCCTTAGCCCACCCTGTGGCTTTCTTCCTGTCACGGCAGCCGTCTTGCTCCCTTATTCCATAGGCCCCTTACCGTCCCCTTTTGGCCCTGGGGAGTCCCCTCCCTCCGACTGAGTTTGACCTGATTTGGACCAGCCAGCATGGGAGAACCTGGGGACGCAAGAGGAACACAGAACGAGCAAAAGCATTGCAAGTAACACATTCCTGTCACAATCCGGAGAGCGATAACAATGAAGGCAAGTATCAGGTTACGCAGTCAGGCTGGGTTTGAAGTCGAACCATTTCTGTTATCTTGGGCGCATGACCGACTAATTGTGATAGGTTTAAAGGGGATGCAATTAAATAACCCTGTAAGGTATTGGGTGGCATATCCAACCATCAGACATGTTTAGCGTGAGCATGATAAAAGAAAATCATAAAATTAAGCTGCCCTCTTGACGTACGGTTTCGACTTCTATTAAAAAGAAAGCAAACCCCCTATTTATCTTGAGTCAATGTCTTGTGATGACGGTGTAAGTTAGTCTTTCCCACCCTGTTCTTGTTCTTTCGCTGGGGAAGTGCTCCTTCCTGGGCTGAGTTGCCAGCAGCATCAGCCCTGCGATACTCTCCTCCAGATATCCTCTGCTTCTGCTGATTCTCCCCGGGTGCCAGAAGTCCTTACCTTTGGCCCTGACAGCTGTCTCGGTGCTAGGCTGTGCCAGGAACAGACCGCTGGGTGCAAGGCAGCGCTCACGTTGGAATTGCATGAGAAAAACTAAATCACCAAGCTGGAAATGACTGTGCATCTCTGCTCCTGGAAAAAGAACACTTCAAAAATCCTTGCAGTTGAGATAAATAAGATCTTAACACTTTGTAAGGTGGTTGCTGTAATTCTGCTCTGGGAAAGAATTGTCCCCAGATTGGGAAGTCTTTGCATTTGGAAGGCCTCAGACCCTCAGAGAAGTGTCTCTCAAACTTGGCAACTTGAAGACATGTGGACTTCAATTCCCAGAATCCCCCAGCCAGCCAATTCTGGGAGTTGGAGTCCACACATCTTCAAGTTGCCAAGGTTGAAGACCACTGCCTCAGAGGTACCAGTACTGCAGGCAAAGCCTCAACCCATAGAAGTCCAATTTCCTCTTGAAGTTTTGCCAGTTGCACACAAATGCACACAAATTAAGAAGCAGTTGCGCAATCCCCAGAGTGCACAATTTTGAAGTCTGCATTGTAATCTCCCCCTTTGCAGAATGCCCACGTGAGTGGAGCATCCTGGCAAGGTAAATCACCATCATCATCACCTAAAACCCCAGCTGGCAACCTTTCTGTGGCTGCCAGCGGTGATGGATCCATCATGGAGTTAGAAAACAGGCCCCCGAGCCTATCTGGGTTGTGTCGGAGGACATTTTATTTTTATTTATTTATTTTATAAATTTATTCACCACCCTACGGGGGGGCTCTGGGCAGCTTACAATAAACCATGAGGACAAGCCCCTGTGGAGCTGCACGTCTGCAGAAGGGTTAGGATCGAGCGCTGCTCTCCTGCCCCAAACCCTTGGAAAGCATCTGGAGAAGAAGAGGAGGAGGAGGAGGGATCCAAGGGAGGCATCGTAGCTCTTCTTGAAGTGAGCCCAGAGTCAAATCCCTTCTCCAGCTTCAGAAAATGGAGCCATAAAATATCACTGCAACAGTGGCACCAGGGTGGGAGTGGGGAGAAAGGATCGCCTATCCTCAGCGCAAACTGGGGCTGGTTGATTGTTTTGCTTGTCCTTCTGCAATTTCCCTCTTTTCCTCTTGTGCAGGGAGGAATCTGGGCCTTGTCCTCGCCAGCGGAGCCAGGTGCAAAGGCGGTTTATGCTCCAAGTTCCTGCCCTGTGAAATACGGGGTCATTGCCTTTGGCTCCTTCCATAAAATATCGGAAAAGCAAGCAAACAACTGAATGGCTTATGTGGCAAAGAGATTCCTGCAAGTTCAGGATCAGCCCAAGGTAGTTTGCTGCCTGCCACTGCCTCCTCCTACACACAGACCAAGGCTGAATGGGTTATAAAATCACAGAACCAGAGTGTTGGGATGACCTCAGAGGTCATCTAGTTCAACCCCCTGCCTGGTGCAGGATCTGCTAAAGCCACTTGGGCAGATAGCCATCCAGCCCTGCTTGAAGAACTCTGGCAAAGGAGAATTCACTCCTTCACGTGGCATCTTTAGTTTGAACCTCCTTCCCAAGAACTTTGGCCCATTAGGGTTGGCCCTGTCCTCTGGGGCAGCAGAGAATCAGTCCACTCCTCCTCCTGTGCGACAGCCCTTTGGGCATCTGAAGGCTGCCATCATATCTCCCCGTGGTCCTCTCTTCTCTGGCCTAACATACCCAGACCCTTTATTTGGTCCTCGAAGGGCTTGGTTCCCAGCCCTCTTCCCGACTTGCTCGCCTCCTCTGAACTCACTCCAGCTTGTCACTGTCCTTGCCCAGCCCCAGTGCCCAAAACTGGACACAGGATGCCGCAGGGGCTCTCACCAGGGTAGGGCGAGGAGGACAACGACTTCTCAGAAACGGGACTCTGTGCTTCAGTTAATGCATCTCAAGATCTCATTGGCCTCTTTTGCAGCCGCATCTCACTGCTGGCGCATGTTTAAGTTTGGGTTGACATGACACCCAGATCCTTTCCACGCAGGCCATTGCCAAGCCCGGTCTTTCCCACGGGACACGCCTCGGTTTCACCTTCAAGCAGCCATTTGTGAGGAAGGCAGAACTGCCATTTTCTTCTGCTCTTTCTTTTTCAGTCTAAATGTTCCTTCACCAAATTCTGCCATCGGCTCTGAGTGGGAAGGAGTGTGGCGTAGATTTGGCTGAGGGTCGGAGCGGGAGAGCCGGAACAAGAACATAGCAGGGGAAGGGAAGTTGCCTCCTCCCCACCCCGAGGCTGCAGGGGCTGCATCTGGAGCCAAAGCAACATTTCTGCGAGAGCCAGTCGCTGACCCGCAGGGCTGAGGCACACGTCAAATGAACGCACACACCCAGTCCTAGGAGCGGCTCCGTTCCAGGAGAGCCGGTGGCAGCCCGGCTGGTGAAGGCTGGCTGGGATGCTGGCCTGGCAAGCAGGAACTGAAGACCTCAGCTCAGCAGTGCGGCCCGGGCAGAGAAAGACTCAGCCCCTACAGGCGACATGCCCCGCTTGGCTGCTTTTAGGCTTTTTCGGCGAGGTCCTGCTGTGGGAACATAGCTTATCAGAAACGTTTTGTGAAACCACAACGATCTGTGTGGTGTGATGTGAAGGCAGCCCCTGCGTAGTCCCGGGCAGCGGGAGGAGGTTCTCTCCATCCAGCCTTCCCCAGTAGTGGTCATGGGTGTGTCAAGCAGCCGCAATCGCTTGGAGGAAGGATCAGGGCGAATGAACCTCCGCCAGACAGATTCCCCTTTGGAAAAGGAATCCAGGCCAAAACCTGACAGGATATGAACTGCAGACCATCCGAGGCTGCATCCCAGAAGCGTGGCTGGCCTGGGGCATCCTTGCCTCTGAAAAGCCAAAAATAGGGGCCGGCGGAAGAAACGACCCCCAGCCAAGCCAGCATGTCTAGGAGGCCAGGAGGGGTCTGTGGCCCGCTGTCTGAGGAGCCCTGCTGGAGGGCCGGGGGGCTGTGCATTCAGGCTGCAGGGCTCCATGAAGGAGAGGCCCATCAGGCTCAGCTGAATCTATACCCCATGTTTCCTCTGTGTTTCCAGGAGGAAGGAGCACCCTGTCCTTGAAAGGGCAGCCCCATGGCTGAAACACCTGGACTCCTTTGGGAGGGTCTTAGCCCACCCCCACTTCCTGCTTTTGGGCACAACCTGCCCGAAATCTAGGGGGCTCTTCCGCGTCATTTAGCCGGCTGTGAGAAAGGCAGGATCCAACTGTGGATCTGGGCTTTTCCAGGCCCCCATGTGGCCAGGGGGTTGCCGCATTCACCTTTAGTTTCATCATGCTCACACCTGACGGGAGAACCCTTTATGGCTGTGTGGACTCCGCCCTCCCGTCATTCTGCTGGGGCCTGTGTCCTCCAGGCTGGTCCTCACTCCACTCCTGGATTGCAGCCGCGATGGATTAAGATTGTGCTGGGCGGCAGCCGCAAGAGAGCAGAGTAGCAGCCGCCGCAGCAGCAGCAGCAGCAGCCCCCGATGCTCCCCAGCACCATGGGGACCAGGTGGTGCCTCGTGGGCAGCTGGGTCTTCCTGTGCCTTTCCATGCAAAAGAGCGAAGGGTAAGCGGCTCAGCCTGTTTGCAGGGTACCCGGTTAATCTTCAATGTGAATTCCTGCTTCTCGTCTGAGAGCGGAAGGCGGTGTCAGATCAGCAACTGGGAACCTCTTCACAGTCTTTCCCTTCTTTCTTGGTCTTTGGTACCCCTGGTAAGGAGTGGGATAGCTCTTGTCTGCCTCTGTCTGGCTAACTTCTCAGAAAAGCCAACACCTGGGTGCTTCTCTCAAGGTTTATCATCAGCCCTTTTCATGCTTTCCCACCGGAACGAAACTGGGGTGTCACTTGTCCCTCTGTAGCTAGCAATTTATACTGGTGGGGGGCGGGGGGATCAGATCATTCCTGCCAAGCTGCACAGCTGAAGGTTCCCCAGAGAGGTTCTCCTTGAAGAGCCAAGCCATCCTTGGCATCGAGATGGGCTCCCAGGAACACCCTTCCCAGAACTGTCCTTAAGAAAAACCCGCATAAGCTACGACTTCCTGGGGGTCCCTCTCCTGTAGGGTCAGATCTATTTCTGGGATGTTGGGGAGGATCACCTTACTCAGCCCCTCCCACGAAAGTTGAGCCTCCCTGATGTGTAAAACGGGAGGAAGCTGGTTGCCCGACCTGGGGCATGTTCTAAAGATCAGCGAAAGATCGCCGGTGTCCATACCACATAGAGGACCTGGTGATGAAACCGGCCTATCTTCGGAGGGTGTACAATTCACCGAACTGCCAATTAACCAACAGGCTGGGCTGAAGCAACTCCCCACACCACAAAAGGATCCAACCCAGGATAATATTAATTAAGCTTAACGTGTTGTGTGAATGCAGCCACTGGGTCTTTCACTGAACTGGAGAGCTGCAAACCCAGTCACTGCGATGCCCCAAAGGGTGACCCGTCCATTACTTGGGGACAAGCTAAGACACAGCTGATTTGCTGGGGGGGGGGGGCTAGAAAGTAGAAAGGGGGAATGGGAGGAGGGGGGACTTCACCCTTACCCTGGGACTGTTTTCCTTCGCCAAATTTCCTGGTTGCAGTTTCTCTGTGGGGAAAGCCTTTGCCCTGCCTGTGCCAACACCTTTGAGTGCTGAACTCCAGTGACCAGCAGCTTGTGCAACATCGGTTCCTTCAGATGCCACCCCTCCCCCGGGAGGGAGGGAGCTTGGTCTGCTGGGGGGGAGGATCCTGCCAGCGCTCCGGGGGGGGGGGGGGGGAGCAGCAGGGAAGTAGGGTTAGGGCTGGGTGGGGCTGAGTTGAATTAGGTTAGCTCAGTGATTTTCAAACTTGGCCACTTTGAGATGTGTGGACTTCAGCTCCCAGATTTCCCACCCAACATCTGTTTTTGTTGTTCCGTTAGTTCAGGCAATTCTCTAGATATTCACCTTTTTTCTCCTTTTGAACTTCCTTTATGTAATTTTGCATAATATTTTTTCAAAGTCTTTTGCATTCCCTTACTGTCTGTTGTAATACCTTTTCCTGTCTGCAACTAGAATGTCATTTTTTTTCTCTTTCTTTCCTCAGTTAGTATGCTAACCATTTCCCTCGTTTTTCTGCTGGTTCAAAAAAAGAATTGGCTTTGCAAAACTCAGGTGTATTTGTATTCCTTTACCTGTCAACTTCGATTGTGATGCCATCTTGACTTTTTTGACCATTGGAAGCCTCCTTCTATTGGAAAGCTGTCTCTTCTCAGGCCACCTTCTGCTCTCCCAGGAGCCACCCCCCATTTCCCTACGTTTCCCCCCACCCCCCTTCCATCCCCTCCAGGGTCTCCTCCCCTCTGGTCCTGCTGGACAGCCTTCCAGGCGCTCCCGTTGCATCCTGGCGGAAAGTGAGGAGGGGGCTTCTCCCCTCCAAGGCTCGGAAAGGCCTCCAAAGGCTCAGGCTCGCTTCCCTCTCCTCCTCCTATGCCACCGAGGCCAAGAGTCCAGGGAGGCCACCTTGCTGCCCCTGCTGTGGCCGCAGCTGGCAGGGCCAGGGCTGGACCGGGCAGCCCGAAGAGGCAGCTGGGGGCCCGGTGGCCTTCGCCATCTGCTCCCCAGCCCCATAAACGCCTCTCCCAGCGCCAGGCCCCAGGCTTGTTCACAGCGGGGAAACCAAGGCCAGCCTCCAGAAGCTCACAGGATGTATTTGGGCCACTCGCTACAGCACAACCTCACTGGACTGATGTGGAGGGAATACTGGGAAGGACAATTGCTATGCGCTAATACATACATACATACATACATACATACATACGTGCATACATAGCATGTATATGCTGCATCAAATGACGCAAGTCGCAGCTCTCAAAAGTGTCTGGACAAAATGGCAGGGTGCGGAAAGCTGCTCCCAAATGCCTCCCAACATATTTTCCCCTGGGATCTGGGGGCGGGAGGTGGGTCTTGCTCTTCTCATGGGTCAGTCGGTCCCCCTCGTGGGAAGGATGTGGGCCCACGGACAAGCCTCAGCTTTCCCCACTTCCCTTGGCAGGAGAGAAGAAGGCACCTGGGCGGCTGGTCTGGTGAGCTGGACTCCCAATACAGGTACCCCCCACCTCATTCCTGCTGGGTGCCCTCGAAGCAGCCTCCCTCCCCAGCTCAGCATCTCCCAAACGTCTTGGAAAATCTACTCAGAGTTCCTTGCCAGCCCATTGGCTGTGGACGATGGGAGTTCTTTTGCAAGACACCTGGAAGGCAGCGGGCTGAGGGAGGCTGCCGGGAAGCATGCCTGCCTGTTTTCACAGCGCCTCCTCCCCCCCCCCTTTCAGACTACCTGGCCAGCTGTGACTTCAACAACAACTCCTGGCCCTTTTGCGACTGGACCCAAACCTGTGGCACCAACCAAGGCACCTGGATACGCACCAGGCATGATACGCCCACCCCTGGCACAGGCCCAAGTGGAGATTATCCAGATGGAGGTAAGTGCTCTGTTACCGCAAAGCCCTCCCCGTTCTCACTGGCCCTTGGTCCCCTTTCTCACAGGTCACAGTATTTATGCGCCCCCCCCCTCCCTCGCACAGTACAGCTGGGGACATCCAGCTCTCCCTGGGCCTGAGGCCGGCTGAATGTAGCCCCCGCTTCCAGGAAGAACAGCAACCCACTTGCAAGGGTCTCATGAAACAAACGGCCCCTTTATCTCAATTCAGGCCTGCTGTGAAGTTGTTGACTGTGGTCATTTCTGAACGGAGGTTGCTCTGATGTTGTCACTTCCCAACACTTAGGCCTTGTTTACCTATCGCACGAAGCTCTAAGCTAAACATGGCCTGAACAGATCAGGGCTATCTGATCTCACCCGGTCTCACCTCATTTGGCACGTCTGGTCCCTCATCTCCCTTGCGTGCACTGCAGAAGCAGTCACCCGTCCCCTCTCCCCGTTCTATAAACAGCTTTGAGGAGTCTTCCTTTCTTCTTGCAGGAGGATACTTCATCTACCAAGAAGCCAGCAACCTGGTTCCCCACGACCTCAACAGACTTGAGAGCCCCCAGCTGGTGGTCTCCGGAGACATGTGCATCGACTTCTGGTATCACATGTTTGGCTCCGAGGACTTCAATGAGCTGCATGTGACCCTCTTGGGGGAGGACGGCGAGTCTGTGGTGTGGAACCGGACAGGGAGCCAGAGCCCCGCGTGGCAGCACGGGCTCGCCTCAGTCTACTTCAGGAAGGAGAGTCGCCTCAAGGTAACAGCTGGACAGCTCTTACAGTGTAGAAGGAAACTGCTGGGTTGGACCAAAGGTTCACTGCATCTTCTGTCCTGCTCCCTGAGTGCCCACTCAGTTGCCCGCATGAGACTACGCCCCCCTGAGAAGCTGGGGGCAGTGGCCCCTCCTGGCAGTCCAAGCCTGGCACCTCTGGCAGCAGTTGAGGCTAGCACTTGAGGCTAGTAGCTGCTGACAACCTTCGCCTCCAGTCAGAACTAGACTAGTCCTCCTTCAAAGCCACCCAAGCTGAGGACCATCATAACACACTGCATGAAAATTCCCTTTCCCCCAACATCTGTTCAGCATTATTGGGTGACACCTGGGTTGTAGCATTTTAAAGCGGGGGTATGTGTGGAATTCTCCCCTTTCTCCAGTGGAAGAAGAGAAAATACAGGGGAAACAAGCATAATTCATATACCAACCAAAATTAACGAGCTGGGAAAGACACATCATGTTCATTAACTAGGACCTCAATTTCTGCTATGAGCTTAAAGAAGGAACTTCAGTTGCTCTGAGGTTCTAACATTCTGCTCATGGCAGCCTTTCCCTATCCAGAACTGGGAATGATGGGACATGCAGTTTGACCTCATCTGGAAGAAGATGGTAGATCAGAGGGCCTTCTGGCCCCTTCAATGAGACCCCTCCCTTTGCTCCTTGCAGACCCAGCTGTTTCCTTACTCTGACTGGACTCATTTAACTCTTCCTAGGTGGCTTTTGATGCCGTTCGGGGATTGACAGAATATGGTGACACAGCCATGGACAATGTGGTTGTCAGGAGAGGGCCCTGCAGTAAGTGACTCCTTCCTCAGCTCAGTTTTTCAGCCCAAGAGTGTTCCTATGAATTTGATCTTGGATTGCAAAATCAGAGGACCTTTCAGAAGATGTCCTGGGTCTTCAAGCCACAGCTGCTCCCAGATGAATGCAGGAAGTGGAAGGGAGCCATGAAGCACCTCTCGGCCTGGGGGAGATGTGGGGGCCCTTCCACAATACTCAGGGCTCACGTGCAGACTCCACGGAGGAGTTATTCTGAAGTAGTTGCAACTCTGTCTGATAATATCATTATGTCAAAGGCCTGTGGGACGCTTCTTCCCATAAAAGAAGGCCACGCTAGGTTGACCGTTGCCTAAGATATAGCAGAAACACCAGTAGCCAGATGACCAGGCTAAAGCCAGCAAATCGGGGAGGACATTTATTTAGCCAGTGTTACAGCCCCACCTAAACGCTATAAGCTTTTTCAGCCTCCAGGCTGACAGGGCCAGAGAATTTTTTTAAAGACAAGTAGCAGCATGGATGGAACAGTTTTCAAAGTGGCAGGTCACATCACTGAGGAGGAGACAGAAAATTCTTTTAAAACCTGATTGTTGTGCATAGGTACAGACTTTCAAGAAAGTGTCACAATGTATGGGTGGGGGTAGCCATCTTTCTGGAAGCGCCTCCCCTGCCCCACACACACTCTCCCTCAGGAATGCCCCTGGGGGCATTTGAAGCCTGTAGGATGGAGAGGGCCCCCGTCTCAGATCAGCCTTTTCTGTCGGCCGAGACACGGGCTTGGAAGGGCCTTGTGGGAACTCCCCTGCCCGAGTCTGGCAAGCAGGCCTGGTTTAGAGGGCGATGGTGACCATTAGCCAGGAGATCTCTTCAGCGGCTTCCTTCGCTTTTTCAGGGACACAGCCCTGGCGTCATCTTCCTTTAAAAAAAAGCCCCAATCTACAATTAATCCCATGTTTAAGCCACAGCATATCCTTTCGATTTAAGAAGCATTTTTCAGGGGAACAAAAGTCTAAATGGGTAGGGAGGCAGGGTGGTATCTCTTCCAACCATAGGGCTGCTAAAACAAAGGAAGAGCCCACCTGCTGAGGACCAGGTATGGTGGAACACGGAGCAGGATCTCCTCTGAGAACCCACAGAGCCCTTTTCGTTCTGGCACCAACCAGTATAGGGCTTTTAAAGAGGGCTGGGAATGGTGCACAAAATCACCCTAGGACTGATGAAAACCAGAACTCCTTTGGTTTGGCCAGCCTTCCCCAGGAGACCAGCCCCTCTGGGCTGTGAGCAGCACTAATTACAGATGCTCAAATGCTCTTGCTAATCTGCGGCACTCCTCCTCCTCCTCCTCCTCCTCCTCCTCCTCCTCCTCTTCCAGGGGTATCCCCGTTTTCAGCTGCCCTTGCTTCCGGGGACAAGAGCGACTGATGGCTGGCCCACAGACTTCTGTCCTGGGACTCAGCCGGGCCATTAATCAGCAGAATTATAATAACTTCTTGCTTAACTTGTAATCAGCTGTAATCAGGGACAGGGGATGAAGCATTTGATTGGGAAGATAGACTTTTACCTCTATAATTTCTTCTAGATTAGCTTGAGCAATGTATGGAGCACATCAGGCAAAGGGTTCTGCTTCCTTGTACCATCAGCAAGATACTCACCATTTCCTCCTTGTGCAACAGCAATATTCCGAGCTTAATGAAAGTTCAACAGGTCACGCAAATGCCCTGAATTATCAGGCCATTTTGAAAAACTGCATGTGGTTCTGACTTTAGGGCTCCATTAGTTCCATTCGGGGGAGGCAGGGCTTGCCAGCCACCCAACTTCTGCAGACCCCCGAGGGTTGCAGGGATGATTTGCAGGGCACACGACCCTCTGGTGGTTGGATGTGAGATCTGACTTCTAGCTGAAATAAAACTTAGTCACTGGATCACATTTTTCAATTCCAAAATTCAAATTTGAAAACATGTGAACAGTTCCATTATAATCAAAAATCCTTATTCTGTGTCTTGGTTTTATTCCTTGCAGACTAATGAGATGCACTTGTTTTTGAGCTGCAAGGCCAAACATCCTGGGGACATGTTTTCCTGGATCCCGCCTTTACCATATTAATCTCTGGATCACTCCTAAGACAAAAAGATTTCTCTCAGATTAGTAAAATATTGATCTAGAACAGGTGAATGTAGGCAAACGCTCTGCCAAAAGATTATACGGGTTGCCTAGCATTCACGTATAGTCAGGTCGCTAATCTGCCTACTAGACCTGCCTGCGTACGGCACTTTGAAAATTATTCAAAAAGACTTGCGGTCTCAAGCAAGTCTCTACAATAATTTTTGAAGCAGCCCTACCTCTTCCCAGTTTCCTCGTTGCAATACAAGATGGGAGGCGAAGAAATAGGATAAATAAATAAACCCTGAGGCTGTTGCGACACGGCTTGTAAAGCAGACAACAGGCAAGGTTGCGCTTATCACCAGGGTCTTTCCTAGTTTCTCAGGAATTCAGTGGAATTCATGCCAGCAGTGGCCAGCACATAAGAGACCACCCACCCCGAGGGCCTCTTCTCAGCCAGGATCCGGCACCTCAGGCACTGACGAAACGTGGCATGCCGACCGTCCTTTCTCCAGTGTCACATTTAGAACAAATTCTGGCAAGAAATTCCCCCTTACTGGTGACTTCTTTGGTAGTTACCCAACTCTTCCTTAGAGAAGAACTCTTGAACATGAGAAGTCAATTACTTTTACAGAAAGGTTTTTTCCACTCCTGATAAGTACTAATTGTTCTCCCATTGCTCATCGTTTTCCTGAATTACATGATTTTTCCCAGTGTGAATAAAGAAGGGAATGCACCCTCAGGAAAACATTCCAAAAGCAACTGTGGTTGGTATGAAAATGGTTGGAGGGGACTGGGATGAGGAGAACAGGCATCTCCTGAGCCCAGGAGAACCTGGTTCACAACCCAAATTGTACTTCAAGGTTGGACAGGAAGACTCGGTGATGTTTTAATGATGCTTTGCATATCGCAATCTTAGAGGAAAACCCAGTGCTCATGTCTCTTTTCAGCATGGACACCAACCACCCCAGAACCTACAACCACAACGGAACCGCCCCCTCCCAGCCAAGGTGAGTCTCTTTGCGGTGGAAGCGGATCTGCTCTGGACCGAACAGTCAGCTCATTGATCTCTGACTCTTCTCCTCTTCTGATGAGTCTTTGGCTTGGCTTGAGATCCCACTGGCTAGCAAGAGAGCAGTGCAGGAGATGAATGAGCCGGGTGCTTATCCCAGAGCTGATGGAGCTTGTCTGCCTGTGGCCCCCTTCTCTTGCCCTCTGAAATTCCTTCACGCTGGGTCAACCTTGCTGTAGATCTCCAGGCAGCAATGTCCTTGAGGCCTCTGCTTGGCCCTACAAAGCTGCCGATGCCAGAGGAGAATGTGGTCAAGTACAAGGCAAGGTTGAAGTTCCTGGGGCCATTTCGAGCTCCTGAAGAGCCCAAGAGTGTTGCTCCTCTCACGCATGGGGGGCTGCCATTGCAGCCTCTGCTTATTCCCGTCTCAAACTGGCTAAGGCCGGCACGCGTCAACAGAACCTCCCTCTGTTCTTTCCAGAGTCCTGCCTGGTGTCGGGTGACCCGCATTATTACACCTTTGACAAGCAGACTCACCACTTCATGGGCAACTGCACCTATACTCTCTCCCGGCTGTGCGAGCGGAACAGCTCTCGACTGCCCTATTTCAACGTGGAAGCGAGCAACGAGCACAGAGGGGGCAACACGCACGTCTCCTACGTGGAGAGCGTGGACGTTGATGTCTTTGGCATCCGGGTCACCCTGGGAAAGGGAGGAAGAGTGAAGGTAGGTGGAGCTGGTGGAGGCGCGCTTGCTGCGATGGGAGGGCACGAAACAGCACCTTTGTAGCCGAGTCTGCAAGAGCCACGCCTGAATCTCTTTCTAGGTGGGCGGGCAGCCAGTCGTCGTCCCCTCCACCCCAACACGGGGCGTGGAGATCTTACCCAGCGGCTCCTACACGGTGGTTTCTACGGAATTTGGGTTGAGAGTCAAGTTTGACGGAGACCACCAAGTGGAAGTGTCGCTCCCCAGCACGTATGAGGGCGAGGTCTGCGGCATGTGTGGCAACTACAACGGGGATCCTTCCGACGATTTCCTCAACCCCCGTGGGGAACCAGAGCCTGACTCCACCAGCCTGGGCAACAGCTGGCAGGTGGCCAACCTCACCAGGTTTGTAGCTGATATCCCCGAGCGGCGGCTTCTCCCCGAGATGCAGATCGCAGGGGACTGAACCGCCGCGGTGTGGCTTTTGTCTCCAGTTGCTCCTCAGGCTCCGCTCCTGTCTGCACGGAGGCCGAGAAAGACACAGCCGAGAGCAGCGGTTTCTGCGGACGGCTGACGGACACGAGCGGGCCGTTCAGACACTGCCATAGCGCCTTGGACCCGACGGGGCATTTTGCCAGCTGCCTTTATGATCAGTGCGCCTTGCACTTAGATCCAGGCTCCCTCTGCAGGAGCTTGCAGTCCTACGCAGACGCCTGCCAGTCCCTGGGAATTCCCATAGAGCCCTGGAGGAACTCGACCTTTTGTCGTAAGTTTTGTGGCTGCAGGGCCCGCGGTCTGCCTTGAGCACGGGGGAACCTCTCTGTGAACAGAGATGTCTGGGGATCAGCCAAAAGGGGCGAGGGGCTCTCTCTTTCTCTTTGAAGAAAATCACTTCCCTTGAGTGGCGCACAGCTATCGCCACATTCTCTCTTGGAGAGACGCTTTCTGCAACTCCAGCTTATCTTGGAGGGCAACTGTCTTAAATCTCTGGCTGGGACCCAGGAGAGCAGGGAATGCATCGGTTGAAGGATGCGGTGTGTTCTTCGGGACCGAGCCTTCGGCGCTGACCTCACGGAGATCTGCTTGCTTCCTGCAGCCATCCGATGCGCGCTCCACAGCCACTATGAGCCATGCGCCAACGCCTGTCCATCCACTTGCGTGAACCCAAGCGCTCCGGCCACCTGCAATTGGCCATGCACGGAAGCCTGCGTCTGCGACCCTGGGTTCTTCCTCAACGATGGCACCTGTGTGCCCAGCCAGCAGTGTGGGTGCTGGCACCAGGGTAAGCATTATCCCGTGGGCTCCAGCTTTTGGACCGACGACACCTGCTCCACCAGATGCACGTGCCCCAGTCGAGGTGGCCAGCTGAGCTGCTCCGGCGCTTCCTGCCCAAAAGATCATTACTGCGGAGTCCAAAACGGCGTCCCAGAGTGCTACCTTCATACCTATGGGGTCTGCCGCGTCCACAACGACCCTCATTACAACACCTTTGACAAAATGACCCACCACTTCATGGGCAGCTGCACCTACACCCTGGTCAAGGTCTGCACCAATGAGACCGGGCTGCCCTACTTTAACGTCGAGGCCAAGAACGAGCATCGCGGGAATCCCTCCGTGTCCTACGTTCAGCGGGTCCTGGTGGAGGTTTACGGGCAGCGGATTGAAATTCTCAAAGGACACAAGGGTCAAGTGCTGGTAACCAAATGCAGTTTCTCATTTCCTACTTGTGCTTTGAAATAGAAGAAAGCTATATTCCTTCTCAACGCTGACTCCCAGCCAGTCAGTGTTGGATGTGAACGGGTGGGGGAAACCGTTTCAAAACCCAGCGGTGATGTTTGAGCCACGTGTTTTCTGAAACTTCACAAAGGCCTTTCTGGTTGTATATCAGTTTGAACAAGGGAAGCGTGAAAGGGATAGTACCGGCCACTCCTTTGACGAGTATCAGGGTATAATATTTCCTTTCCCCCTCCTGGAATTTTAGCCCGAGCCCGCACTTCTGTATAGGGACGTAGTAAGGGGGAACCGAACCATTCCCATCCCAGCAGTTCCCAAGGCGTTCTTAAGATGTTTCCTTTCTGAGGAAACATATTTAGGATTTCTATCTGGCTCCTTCTAGGTGAACAAAGTGCTTACCAGCCTTTCTGTGCGCAAGCTGAACGACTCGGTGAAAGTGGGCGTAAATGGACGCTACGTGACCCTAGAAACCGATTTCGGGCTGACGGTCTCTTACGACACAGATCACTCGGTGGAAATCAGGGTCCCCACCACCTTCTTCAACAAGACCTGCGGCATGTGCGGGAACTTCAACAGCCGCAGGCAGGATGACTACATGATGCCCAACGGAGAGCAAGCCGAGGATTCCAATCAGCTGGGAAAGAGCTGGCAAGTTCCCAATGCGGAGTACGACCCCCCCAATTGCAGGGACACACCACCGCCACCCCCTTGTCCCCCTGAGCTGAGAAATCTCTATGGGACAGAGGCCTACTGCGGACAACTTACCAGTAGCCAGGGACCGTTGGCAGCCTGCCACTCCGCAATCAACCCCGAGAGCTTCTTCACCAGTTGCGTCTTTGACCTGTGTGCCTTGAATGGGTCCCCGGAGGCCTTGTGTGGTGCTCTGGAGGCTTATGCTGACGCCTGCCAGAGAGCTGGCTTGCATCTTCCCAACTGGCGGAATGCCACTTCCTGCAGTGAGTACTGTCTGATAATACTCTGAAAGATGAGACACTGCCATAGTTGGGGGGAAATGCCCTCCCGGTCGGTTGCAGTGGCATCCTAGTTTATGCGGAAGGGCAGGCATCAGCGAAAATCTGCCTTTGGCTGAAGGACTAGCCCGCCTTAAAAGGTGGTGGTGGTGGTGGTGGTAGTGGTGGTGGGAGATGGGCCATCTGCTTAGTTGTTGCCTCAGCCGGCAGGTCATCTCTCAGCCAAAGAGGAGAGATGCGTGACTCCCACTGCTGCGATCCGCTTGGCAAACATGGTTCCACGAGCACGTGAAATCCAGGCAGAGTCCCTGGAGTTTCCAGCAGCAGGCCCGGAAAAATGCTTGTGTGGGCTGTGGGCTGTGGCCTTGGGAAGCGTAGCCTCACTGCCTGGATGGGTCTTGCTTTGTTTTGTAGTGATCCCTTGCGATGCTCATAGCCATTACAACGTGTGCACCACTTCCTGCCCCGCCACCTGTTCCAGCCCACTGGCTCCAGGGAACTGCAGCAAGCCTTGCGTGGAGGGCTGCGAATGCGACGAGGGTTTTGTCCTCAGCGAAGCACGGTGTGTGCCGCGGGAGGACTGCGGCTGCCTGGATGGAGACCAATATTACGAGGTTCGTTCCCAAGCAACCTCTGTGGCTGCGGCAGAGTCTGCTGCAAATTGCCACAACGGTGCACGGTTCTCATCTTTTCCTTTGCCCTGCCACCAACAGAAAGGAGAGACGTTCTGGCAGTCGGATTGTCTCGGCCGATGTCGCTGTGCAGAAAATGGCAGCTTGGACTGTAAGCCGGACAGTTGCAAACCAGGCCAAGTCTGTAAAGTGCAGCATGGCATCCTGGGCTGCTACCCTGCAGACAAGGCCACCTGCCACATCTACGGAGACCCCCACTATGTCACCTTCGACGGCCGACTCTACCATTTCCAGGGTGGGTGCAATTACACTGCAGTCGAAATCTGCAGCAACTCCTCCGAGCGCTTCTCGGTGACGACTCGGAACGAACATCGCGGGAGCCCGCACTGGACGGCTCTCAACTCGGTGGCCATCTCGTTGAGAAACATACACTTGGCTCTGAGGAAGAACAAGGAGGTCTACGTGAGTATTACACCCTGAAGAACTGTGCGAGCACAAGGGACGAAGCTGGCTGAATCTTGGGGGGGGGGGGTCTGCCTGCACGTCCAGCACTGCTCCAGTAAAGTTTCCAGGGGTGTGGGGTAGGCGGTAGCCAGGGAAGGCATGGTAGAAAACAAGCCCTTTTGGCCTGCGCCAGAAATCCAGTGACGTGGCAATCCGCGGGCTGACCTTTTTCTTTTCTTCAGGTGAATGGAGCCAAAGTTGATCTTCCTCTGAAGCTACACCCAGAGCTTCGGGTGGAGGAGCAGCCTCCATATGTGGTTGTCGACAGCCCCCTTGGCTTTCTGGTGAAGTTTGATGGAGATCAGGAGCTGTTCATCCAAGTGGACGAGAGATACCAGGGACACCTATGTGGGCTGTGTGGCACGTACTCGGGCAGCCAGCTGGATGATTTCCAACGGCCAGATGGGATCCTGGATCACGATCCCAACAAATTTGGCAACAGCTGGAGAGTGGCAGATGGCCAGTGGAGGTAAGTGGCTGTAACCCAGGCGTTCTGAGGGGTTCCGCCACGGTCTCCGTATCCGGTTCCTTGACTTGGATTGCGAAGTCCCGAACGGTCGGCCAGCTGGACACGCTTTGCAGTACCGTGTACACCGACAGGAAAGCCAACCATGCGTGAGAGTAGGAAGGAGGCCCAATGATTTGGGGTTCAGAGGGCACACTTGCAGCCATTGGACAAATCGTTGCTCTTTAAATTGGTCAGCACTTGAGCCCACCTAGTGCCTCAACAAGGAGGCCAGCTGAGCCAACAATTATGACGTCCATTTCCCCACGCACACCCAAAGGCAGGGTGCTTTACTGTTGGCTTGTTTCCTGTCCCTAGTTGTCTCCCAGAACCACCACCCCCACCCCACTGCGACCCTGCGCAAGAGGCAGCTTTCGAAGATCTGTGCAGAGTGGTTCTGTCCACAAACGGGCCTTTTGCGGACTGCCATTGGAGCATCCCTCCTCAGCTGTACTTCGAGAGCTGCGTGTATGACCAGTGTGCCACCGGGGGACATACAGGGCAGTTGTGCAAAAGTCTGGAAGCATATGCCGCCGCCTGCGAAGGGAACGGCGTAGACCTCGGCGACTGGAGAAAGGATACGGCTTGCGGTGAGTAGAGCCGTTTGGGGGACTTGGGTGTCTTCCTGCTCGTCTGAAAGCGTCAACAGGGGCAGCAAATGAGATCTCCGTGAGAGTACCCGTGCCTAGGGTCTCCTCCTCAGCCAGCGTACGGCACCTCTGGCACACGTGAGCGGTCGGAAGCCTCCTTTCCTTTCTCCTCTGTCCCCTTTGGAACAAAGCAGGGCCAGAAGTTCCTCCTCCGTGGCGTCTTCTTTGACAGTTTCCTAGCTAGTGTCAATGTGCTCCTTGAACGTTGCGTGGAGCTGTAAGACATGAGAGGTCGATCGTTTGGCCAGATTGATTTCCCTCTGCTCCTTACAAGCAGTAATTGTCCTTCCACCACCGTCCAATGAATTGGGCTGGATGATCGCAGATCAGTGGTTTTATGCTCCTGACTGTACGTATGGAAAGGCGACACAAAGGCTTGGGTTTCCCTTCCCATTTCCTATACCGTGGGTCTGTGTGTGTGTGTGTGTGTGTGTTTGTGTGTGTGTGTGAAACGCAACTGAGAGGAAATCACACATGACTACTCTCTTTTTAGCATGGATTACTACCACCCCTGGAGATTCTACCACCAGCCCGACCCCTCCCACACCAGGTGAGTCTCCTCAAAGCCAGGACAGATCCATTCTCCAGTTTTCCTCTTCCCTCTTTCCCAGAATGATGGTCCTCCTGTGCTTTGAGCTTGCCACCGATTCGTGTTGGCTAAGGAGAGAGGAGTGCGGGGGACTGAGGAGCTTAGCTGTGGTTTGAGGGTCCGTGGGGCTCTTCTCCCTAATTGCTGATCCCACACACTCAGAAGCACTTTGTCTTTGTGGAGAGATTGCTGTGGAGCTCCGGAGAGTTCTCGCCAATGAGCGCGGGTCCTTGTGCGGAGCTGCCAAAACGAACCACCTTGTCTTGGCAGCTTGAATTTCTCTCACTCTCAGTACGTAAGACCTCTCTGTCTTGCCAGCTGCCTCCAGTGCCATTCCCCCTCCTTTGGCAGGACTTCACAATCCACTCAGGATTTCAAGACCTTCTTTCCAAAGATACACACCGGTCTCTTTTCTGTTGCGTTCCTAGATCCGGTAGCGCGCTGCAACTTCTCCTGCTCCTTCGAGGAGGACTTCTGCTCCTGGACCCAATCGTCCACTGACAGCTTTGACTGGAGACGGCACAAAGGCCCAACATCCTCGCCGGACACAGGACCCTCGTACGACCACACCACTGGAGGTGAGGCTGGGACAGATTGGTCTTTCCTAAGTTCCCAGAGGGAAAAATCCTCATGCTTTTCCTCCTTTCATAGAATTATACAACTGGAAGAAGCCATTTCCCCGACGGAATCCGATGCCTGCTCCTTGCAGGAATCCCAACTGTAGCATCCCCAAGAGAGGGTTTATTATTTCATTTATTAAAACATTTATATGGCTGCCCAGCTCAGACCACGTGACCGTAGGTGGTGCACAAGAAGAAAAGAAGGGGGGAAAAAACCAAAACGGGACATAATCGAGAAACGCAACAATATTTCTCATAGAAACGTACTAAAACAATAACATGGCAATCAGAAGTGCCTTTTCTATCACTCCTCGAGAACTCTGTTGGTTGCGAGCAAAGGTCTGCGGGATGAGGGTTTTTGGAGCCTCTGCTTGGACATGTCCACTGGCTTTCTTCCTGCCCTCCCCTTCTCTTGGACTCCCTGCCCATAAGCCTTCCTGTAAAGAGGTTGACATAGGTAGAATAGCATATTTAGCAGTTGCCGCCTCTCTGCTCTCAAGATTGTCCCCCTGCTACACTCCAATCTGGGCCACCTTCCCATGAAGGAGTCATCATTCTGAGAGAGAGAGGGAGAGGGAGAGAGAGAGAGATGTGGGACCCTTTTTCACAGGCCAAGGACAAGCGCCTGGCTAGAGAGAGGCTGCATTAGCCAGGGTTCACTGAAGGATAGATTGTGTCCTTGGAAGTTCAAGGCATCAGACCAGGAGAGCTGCTTGGTATCCTTCACTCTGGGGAACCCAAGGAGACCCCAGGCAGCTTGAAGTGTACTGAACTGTTTCTCCACATCTCCGAGGAAGCCCGTTGCTTTGACCTCTCCCTCTCTCTCTCTCTCTCTCTCTCTCTCTCTCTTTAGGGGGCTATTTCATTTACCTGGATGGAAGCGATGCCAACCCTGGTGATGTGGCACACTTGATTAGCCCTACATGCAACCCTCAGAGGCCCCTGTGCTTCCGCTTCTGGTATCACATGTATGGCGTAGCCCGCACGATGGCGCTGCGCTTTTATGTCAGCTTGGATGATGGACCACGTTTTCTGGTCTGGTCTGAAACGGGGAACAAGGGCAGCCGGTGGCAGGCAGCAGAATTCAGCGTGGTTCACAAAGGAAGGGTGAAGGTAAGGCTGAGGGTGGCACCTCTGTCACCAAACATCTGGCCGATATCATGGAATCCTGCCCCTTGCTGAAACAGACTGGAGATGTTCTTCTCTTCCCAGATACTGCTGGAAGGAATGCGGGGAGAAGACTTCCGCAGCGATGTGGCCGTGGATGACATCTTTGTAGAGCACGGTTATTGTCCATGTAAGACTTCACAGCTTCTATTTTTTTCTGCGATTTGGCACCGGGCACTGCCCCGAGATGGGGTGAAGAAGGATAGCATCATGGGAACTTGGTTGGGCATTTTCCATGATGTTGGGGTTTTTCTCCCAGGGTGAACAAGGAGGGACATATATAACTAGGAACCCATTTCAACAGCTTAAAACCTACCTCAGTTAGCATGAGGATGGTTTCATGGTGGTGGGTCGAGTTGAAGAAGATGATTCCTTCTTCTCCAAGCCCCCTCAGCGTAGGAGTATCTGGGACACAAGCCCAAGTATGCTTCAAGGTTGGACAGGAAGACTCGGTGATGTTTTAATGATGCTTTGCATATCGCAATCTTAGAGGAAAACCCAGTGCTCATGTCTCTTTTCAGCATGGACACCAACCACCCCAGAACCTACAACCACAACGGAACCGCCCCCTCCCAGCCAAGGTGAGTCTCTTTGCGGTGGAAGCGGATCTGCTCTGGACCGAACAGACCGAACTGCTCTGGAGCTCATTGATCTCCGACTCTTCCCCTCTTCTGATGAGTCTTTGGCTTGGCTTGAGATCCCACTGGCTAGCAAGAGAGCAGTGCAGGAGATGAATGAGCCGGGTGCTTATCCCAGAGCTGATGGAGCTTGTCTGCCTGTGGCCCCCTTCTCTTGCCCTCTGAAATTCCTTCACGCTGGGTCAACCTTGCTGTAGATCTCCAGGCAGCAATGTCCTTGAGGCCTCTGCTTGGCCCTACAAAGCTGCCGATGCCAGAGGAGAATGTGGCCAAGTACAAGGCAAGGTTGAAGTTCCTGGGGCCATTTCGAGCTCCTGAAGAGCCCAAGAGTGTTGCTCCTCTCACGCATGGGGGGCTGCCATTGCCGTCTCTGCTTATTCCCGTCTCAAACTGGCTAAGGCCGGCACGCGTCAACAGAACCTCCCTTTGTTCTTTCCAGAGTCCTGCCTGGTGTCGGGTGACCCGCATTATTACACCTTTGACAAGCAGACTCACCACTTCATGGGCAACTGCACCTATACTCTCTCCCGGCTGTGCGAGCGGAACAGCTCTCGACTGCCCTATTTCAACGTGGAAGCGAGCAACGAGCACAGAGGGGGCAACACGCACGTCTCCTACGTGGAGAGCGTGGACGTTGATGTCTTTGGCATCCGGGTCACCCTGGGAAAGGGAGGAAGAGTGAAGGTAGGTGGAGCTGGTGGAGGCGCGCTTGCTGCGATGGGAGGGCACGAAACAGCACCTTTGTAGCCGAGTCTGCAAGAGCCACGCCTGAATCTCTTTCTAGGTGGGCGGGCAGCCAGTCGTCGTCCCCTCCACCCCAACACGGGGCGTGGAGATCTTACCCAGCGGCTCCTACACGGTGGTTTCTACGGAATTTGGGTTGAGAGTCAAGTTTGACGGAGACCACCAAGTGGAAGTGTCGCTCCCCAGCACGTATGAGGGCGAGGTCTGCGGCATGTGTGGCAACTACAACGGGGATCCTTCCGACGATTTCCTCAACCCCCGTGGGGAACCAGAGCCTGACTCCACCAGCCTGGGCAACAGCTGGCAGGTGGCCAACCTCACCAGGTTTGTAGCTGATATCCCCGAGCGGCGGCTTCTCCCCGAGATGCAGATCGCAGGGGACTGAACCGCCGCGGTGTGGCTTTTGTCTCCAGTTGCTCCTCAGGCTCCGCTCCTGTCTGCACGGAGGCCGAGAAAGACACAGCCGAGAGCAGCGGTTTCTGCGGACGGCTGACGGACACGAGCGGGCCGTTCAGACACTGCCATAGCGCCTTGGACCCGACGGGGCATTTTGCCAGCTGCCTTTATGATCAGTGCGCCTTGCACTTAGATCCAGGCTCCCTCTGCAGGAGCTTGCAGTCCTACGCAGACGCCTGCCAGTCCCTGGGAATTCCCATAGAGCCCTGGAGGAACTCGACCTTTTGTCGTAAGTTTTGTGGCTGCAGGGCCCGCGGTCTGCCTTGAGCACGGGGGAACCTCTCTGTGAACAGAGATGTCTGGGGATCAGCCAAAAGGGGCGAGGGGCTCTCTCTTTCTCTTTGAAGAAAATCACTTCCCTTGAGTGGCGCACAGCTATCGCCACATTCTCTCTTGGAGAGACGCTTTCTGCAACTCCAGCTTATCTTGGAGGGCAACTGTCTTAAATCTCTGGCTGGGACCCAGGAGAGCAGGGAATGCATCGGTTGAAGGATGCGGTGTGTTCTTCGGGACCGAGCCTTCGGCGCTGACCTCACGGAGATCTGCTTGCTTCCTGCAGCCATCCGATGCGCGCTCCACAGCCACTATGAGCCATGCGCCAACGCCTGTCCATCCACTTGCGTGAACCCAAGCGCTCCGGCCACCTGCAATTGGCCATGCACGGAAGCCTGCGTCTGCGACCCTGGGTTCTTCCTCAACGATGGCACCTGTGTGCCCAGCCAGCAGTGTGGGTGCTGGCACCAGGGTAAGCATTATCCCGTGGGCTCCAGCTTTTGGACCGACGACACCTGCTCCACCAGATGCACGTGCCCCAGTCGAGGTGGCCAGCTGAGCTGCTCCGGCGCTTCCTGCCCAAAAGATCATTACTGCGGAGTCCAAAACGGCGTCCCAGAGTGCTACCTTCATACCTATGGGGTCTGCCGCGTCCACAACGACCCTCATTACAACACCTTTGACAAAATGACCCACCACTTCATGGGCAGCTGCACCTACACCCTGGTCAAGGTCTGCACCAATGAGACCGGGCTGCCCTACTTTAACGTCGAGGCCAAGAACGAGCATCGCGGGAATCCCTCCGTGTCCTACGTTCAGCGGGTCCTGGTGGAGGTTTACGGGCAGCGGATTGAAATTCTCAAAGGACACAAGGGTCAAGTGCTGGTAACCAAATGCAGTTTCTCATTTCCTACTTGTGCTTTGAAATAGAAGAAAGCTATATTCCTTCTCAACGCTGACTCCCAGCCAGTCAGTGTTGGATGTGAACGGGTGGGGGAAACCGTTTCAAAACCCAGCGGTGATGTTTGAGCCACGTGTTTTCTGAAACTTCACAAAGGCCTTTCTGGTTGTATATCAGTTTGAACAAGGGAAGCGTGAAAGGGATAGTACCGGCCACTCCTTTGACGAGTATCAGGGTATAATATTTCCTTTCCCCCTCCTGGAATTTTAGCCCAAGCCCGCACTTCTGTATAGGGACGTAGTAAGGGGGAACCGAACCATTCCCATCCCAGCAGTTCCCAAGGCGTTCTTAAGATGTTTCCTTTCTGAGGAAACATATTTAGGATTTCTATCTGGCTCCTTCTAGGTGAACAAAGTGCTTACCAGCCTTTCTGTGCGCAAGCTGAACGACTCGGTGAAAGTGGGCGTAAATGGACGCTACGTGACCCTAGAAACCGATTTCGGGCTGACGGTCTCTTACGACACAGATCACTCGGTGGAAATCAGGGTCCCCACCACCTTCTTCAACAAGACCTGCGGCATGTGCGGGAACTTCAACAGCCGCAGGCAGGATGACTACATGATGCCCAACGGAGAGCAAGCCGAGGATTCCAATCAGCTGGGAAAGAGCTGGCAAGTTCCCAATGCGGAGTACGACCCCCCCAATTGCAGGGACACACCACCGCCACCCCCTTGTCCCCCTGAGCTGAGAAATCTCTATGGGACAGAGGCCTACTGCGGACAACTTACCAGTAGCCAGGGACCGTTGGCAGCCTGCCACTCCGCAATCAACCCCGAGAGCTTCTTCACCAGTTGCGTCTTTGACCTGTGTGCCTTGAATGGGTCCCCGGAGGCCTTGTGTGGTGCTCTGGAGGCTTATGCTGACGCCTGCCAGAGAGCTGGCTTGCATCTTCCCAACTGGCGGAATGCCACTTCCTGCAGTGAGTACTGTCTGATAATACTCTGAAAGATGAGACACTGCCATAGTTGGGGGGAAATGCCCTCCCGGTCGGTTGCAGTGGCATCCTAGTTTATGCGGAAGGGCAGGCATCAGCGAAAATCTGCCTTTGGCTGAAGGACTAGCCCGCCTTAAAAGGTGGTGGTGGTGGTGGTGGTAGTGGTGGTGGGAGATGGGCCATCTGCTTAGTTGTTGCCTCAGCCGGCAGGTCATCTCTCAGCCAAAGAGGAGAGATGCGTGACTCCCACTGCTGCGATCCGCTTGGCAAACATGGTTCCACGAGCACGTGAAATCCAGGCAGAGTCCCTGGAGTTTCCAGCAGCAGGCCCGGAAAAATGCTTGTGTGGGCTGTGGGCTGTGGCCTTGGGAAGCGTAGCCTCACTGCCTGGATGGGTCTTGCTTTGTTTTGTAGTGATCCCTTGCGATGCTCATAGCCATTACAACGTGTGCACCACTTCCTGCCCCGCCACCTGTTCCAGCCCACTGGCTCCAGGGAACTGCAGCAAGCCTTGCGTGGAGGGCTGCGAATGCGACGAGGGTTTTGTCCTCAGCGAAGCACGGTGTGTGCCGCGGGAGGACTGCGGCTGCCTGGATGGAGACCAATATTACGAGGTTCGTTCCCAAGCAACCTCTGTGGCTGCGGCAGAGTCTGCTGCAAATTGCCACAACGGTGCACGGTTCTCATCTTTTCCTTTGCCCTGCCACCAACAGAAAGGAGAGACGTTCTGGCAGTCGGATTGTCTCGGCCGATGTCGCTGTGCAGAAAATGGCAGCTTGGACTGTAAGCCGGACAGTTGCAAACCAGGCCAAGTCTGTAAAGTGCAGCATGGCATCCTGGGCTGCTACCCTGCAGACAAGGCCACCTGCCACATCTACGGAGACCCCCACTATGTCACCTTCGATGGCCGACTCTACCATTTCCAGGGTGGGTGCAATTACACTGCAGTCGAAATCTGCAGCAACTCCTCCGAGCGCTTCTCGGTGACGACTCGGAACGAACATCGCGGGAGCCCGCACTGGACGGCTCTCAACTCGGTGGCCATCTCGTTGAGAAACATACACTTGGCTCTGAGGAAGAACAAGGAGGTCTACGTGAGTATTACACCCTGAAGAACTGTGCGAGCACAAGGGACGAAGCTGGCTGAATCTTGGGGGGGGGGGGGTCTGCCTGCACGTCCAGCACTGCTCCAGTAAAGTTTCCAGGGGTGTGGGGTAGGCGGTAGCCAGGGAAGGCATGGTAGAAAACAAGCCCTTTTGGCCTGCGCCAGAAATCCAGTGACGTGGCAATCCGCGGGCTGACCTTTTTCTTTTCTTCAGGTGAATGGAGCCAAAGTTGATCTTCCTCTGAAGCTACACCCAGAGCTTCGGGTGGAGGAGCAGCCTCCATATGTGGTTGTCGACAGCCCCCTTGGCTTTCTGGTGAAGTTTGATGGAGATCAGGAGCTGTTCATCCAAGTGGACGAGAGATACCAGGGACACCTATGTGGGCTGTGTGGCACGTACTCGGGCAGCCAGCTGGATGATTTCCAACGGCCAGATGGGATCCTGGATCACGATCCCAACAAATTTGGCAACAGCTGGAGAGTGGCAGATGGCCAGTGGAGGTAAGTGGCTGTAACCCAGGCGTTCTGAGGGGTTCCGCCACGGTCTCCGTATCCGGTTCCTTGACTTGGATTGCGAAGTCCCGAACGGTCGGCCAGCTGGACACGCTTTGCAGTACCGTGTACACCGACAGGAAAGCCAACCATGCGTGAGAGTAGGAAGGAGGCCCAATGATTTGGGGTTCAGAGGGCACACTTGCAGCCATTGGACAAATCGTTGCTCTTTAAATTGGTCAGCACTTGAGCCCACCTAGTGCCTCAACAAGGAGGCCAGCTGAGCCAACAATTATGACGTCCATTTCCCCACGCACACCCAAAGGCAGGGTGCTTTACTGTTGGCTTGTTTCCTGTCCCTAGTTGTCTCCCAGAACCACCACCCCCACCCCACTGCGACCCTGCGCAAGAGGCAGCTTTCGAAGATCTGTGCAGAGTGGTTCTGTCCACAAACGGGCCTTTTGCGGACTGCCATTGGAGCATCCCTCCTCAGCTGTACTTCGAGAGCTGCGTGTATGACCAGTGTGCCACCGGGGGACATACAGGGCAGTTGTGCAAAAGTCTGGAAGCATATGCCGCCGCCTGCGAAGGGAACGGCGTAGACCTCGGCGACTGGAGAAAGGATACGGCTTGCGGTGAGTAGAGCCGTTTGGGGGACTTGGGTGTCTTCCTGCTCGTCTGAAAGCGTCAACAGGGGCAGCAAATGAGATCTCCGTGAGAGTACCCGTGCCTAGGGTCTCCTCCTCAGCCAGCGTACGGCACCTCTGGCACACGTGAGCGGTCGGAAGCCTCCTTTCCTTTCTCCTCTGTCCCCTTTGGAACAAAGCAGGGCCAGAAGTTCCTCCTCCGTGGCGTCTTCTTTGACAGTTTCCTAGCTAGTGTCAATGTGCTCCTTGAACGTTGCGTGGAGCTGTAAGACATGAGAGGTCGATCGTTTGGCCAGATTGATTTCCCTCTGCTCCTTACAAGCAGTAATTGTCCTTCCACCACCGTCCAATGAATTGGGCTGGATGATCGCAGATCAGTGGTTTTATGCTCCTGACTGTACGTATGGAAAGGCGACACAAAGGCTTGGGTTTCCCTTCCCATTTCCTATACCGTGGGTCTGTGTGTGTGTGTGTGTGTGTGTTTGTGTGTGTGTGTGAAACGCAACTGAGAGGAAATCACACATGACTACTCTCTTTTTAGCATGGATTACTACCACCCCTGGAGATTCTACCACCAGCCCGACCCCTCCCACACCAGGTGAGTCTCCTCAAAGCCAGGACAGATCCATTCTCCAGTTTTCCTCTTCCCTCTTTCCCAGAATGATGGTCCTCCTGTGCTTTGAGCTTGCCACCGATTCGTGTTGGCTAAGGAGAGAGGAGTGCGGGGGACTGAGGAGCTTAGCTGTGGTTTGAGGGTCCGTGGGGCTCTTCTCCCTAATTGCTGATCCCACACACTCAGAAGCACTTTGTCTTTGTGGAGAGATTGCTGTGGAGCTCCGGAGAGTTCTCGCCAATGAGCGCGGGTCCTTGTGCGGAGCTGCCAAAACGAACCACCTTGTCTTGGCAGCTTGAATTTCTCTCACTCTCAGTACGTAAGACCTCTCTGTCTTGCCAGCTGCCTCCAGTGCCATTCCCCCTCCTTTGGCAGGACTTCACAATCCACTCAGGATTTCAAGACCTTCTTTCCAAAGATACACACCGGTCTCTTTTCTGTTGCGTTCCTAGATCCGGTAGCGCGCTGCAACTTCTCCTGCTCCTTCGAGGAGGACTTCTGCTCCTGGACCCAATCGTCCACTGACAGCTTTGACTGGAGACGGCACAAAGGCCCAACATCCTCGCCGGACACAGGACCCTCGTACGACCACACCACTGGAGGTGAGGCTGGGACAGATTGGTCTTTCCTACGTTCCCAGAGGGAAAAATCCTCATGCTTTTCCTCCTTTCATAGAATTATACAACTGGAAGAAGCCATTTCCCCGACGGAATCCGATGCCTGCTCCTTGCAGGAATCCCAACTGTAGCATCCCCAAGAGAGGGTTTATTATTTCATTTATTAAAACATTTATATGGCTGCCCAGCTCAGACCACGTGACCGTAGGTGGTGCACAAGAAGAAAAGAAGGGGGGAAAAAACCAAAACGGGACATAATCGAGAAACGCAACAATATTTCTCATAGAAACGTACTAAAACAATAACATGGCAATCAGAAGTGCCTTTTCTATCACTCCTCGAGAACTCTGTTGGTTGCGAGCAAAGGTCTGCGGGATGAGGGTTTTTGGAGCCTCTGCTTGGACATGTCCACTGGCTTTCTTCCTGCCCTCCCCTTCTCTTGGACTCCCTGCCCATAAGCCTTCCTGTAAAGAGGTTGACATAGGTAGAATAGCATATTTAGCAGTTGCCGCCTCTCTGCTCTCAAGATTGTCCCCCTGCTACACTCCAATCTGGGCCACCTTCCCATGAAGGAGTCATCCTTCTGAGAGAGAGAGGGAGAGGGAGAGAGAGAGAGATGTGGGACCCTTTTTCACAGGCCAAGGACAAGCGCCTGGCTAGAGAGAGGCTGCATTAGCCAGGGTTCACTGAAGGATAGATTGTGTCCTTGGAAGTTCAAGGCATCAGACCAGGAGAGCTGCTTGGTATCCTTCACTCTGGGGAACCCAAGGAGACCCCAGGCAGCTTGAAGTGTACTGAACTGTTTCTCCACATCTCCGAGGAAGCCCGTTGCTTTGACCTCTCCCTCTCTCTCTCTCTCTCTCTCTCTCTCTCTCTCTTTAGGGGGCTATTTCATTTACCTGGATGGAAGCGATGCCAACCCTGGTGATGTGGCACACTTGATTAGCCCTACATGCAACCCTCAGAGGCCCCTGTGCTTCCGCTTCTGGTATCACATGTATGGCGTAGCCCGCACGATGGCGCTGCGCTTTTATGTCAGCTTGGATGATGGACCACGTTTTCTGGTCTGGTCTGAAACGGGGAACAAGGGCAGCCGGTGGCAGGCAGCAGAATTCAGCGTGGTTCACAAAGGAAGGGTGAAGGTAAGGCTGAGGGTGGCACCTCTGTCACCAAACATCTGGCCGATATCATGGAATCCTGCCCCTTGCTGAAACAGACTGGAGATGTTCTTCTCTTCCCAGATACTGCTGGAAGGAATGCGGGGAGAAGACTTCCGCAGCGATGTGGCCGTGGATGACATCTTTGTAGAGCACGGTTATTGTCCATGTAAGACTTCACAGCTTCTATTTTTTTCTGCGATTTGGCACCGGGCACTGCCCCGAGATGGGGTGAAGAAGGATAGCATCATGGGAACTTGGTTGGGCATTTTCCATGATGTTGGGGTTTTTCTCCCAGGGTGAACAAGGAGGGACATATATAACTAGGAACCCATTTCAACAGCTTAAAACCTACCTCAGTTAGCATGAGGATGGTTTCATGGTGGTGGGTCGAGTTGAAGAAGATGATTCCTTCTTCTCCAAGCCCCCTCAGCGTAGGAGTATCTGGGACACAAGCCCAAGTATGCTTCAAGGTTGGACAGGAAGACTCGGTGATGTTTTAATGATGCTTTGCATATCGCAATCTTAGAGGAAAACCCAGTGCTCATGTCTCTTTTCAGCATGGACACCAACCACCCCAGAACCTACAACCACAACGGAACCGCCCCCTCCCAGCCAAGGTGAGTCTCTTTGCGGTGGAAGCGGATCTGCTCTGGACCGAACAGTCAGCTCATTGATCTCCGACTCTTCTCCTCTTCTGATGAGTCTTTGGCTTGGCTTGAGATCCCACTGGCTAGCAAGAGAGCAGTGCCGGAGATGAATGAGCCGGGTGCTTATCCCAGAGCTGATGGAGCTTGTCTGCCTGTGGCCCCCTTCTCTTGCCCTCTGAAATTCCTTCACGCTGGGTCAACCTTGCTGTAGATCTCCAGGCAGCAATGTCCTTGAGGCCTCTGCTTGGCCCTACAAAGCTGCAGATGCCAGAGGAGAATGTGGCCAAGTACAAGGCAAGGTTGAAGTTCCTGGGGCCATTTCGAGCTCCTGAAGAGCCCAAGAGTGTTGCTCCTCTCACGCATGGGGGGCTGCCATTGCAGCCTCTGCTTATTCCCGTCTCAAACTGGCTAAGGCCGGCACGCGTCAACAGAACCTCCCTTTGTTCTTTCCAGAGTCCTGCCTGGTGTCGGGTGACCCGCATTATTACACCTTTGACAAGCAGACTCACCACTTCATGGGCAACTGCACCTATACTCTCTCCCGGCTGTGCGAGCGGAACAGCTCTCGACTGCCCTATTTCAACGTGGAAGCGAGCAACGAGCACAGAGGGGGCAACACGCACGTCTCCTACGTGGAGAGCGTGGACGTTGATGTCTTTGGCATCCGGGTCACCCTGGGAAAGGGAGGAAGAGTGAAGGTAGGTGGAGCTGGTGGAGGCGCGCTTGCTGCGATGGGAGGGCACGAAACAGCACCTTTGTAGCCGAGTCTGCAAGAGCCACGCCTGAATCTCTTTCTAGGTGGGCGGGCAGCCAGTCGTCGTCCCCTCCACCCCAACACGGGGCGTGGAGATCTTACCCAGCGGCTCCTACACGGTGGTTTCTACGGAATTTGGGTTGAGAGTCAAGTTTGACGGAGACCACCAAGTGGAAGTGTCGCTCCCCAGCACGTATGAGGGCGAGGTCTGCGGCATGTGTGGCAACTACAACGGGGATCCTTCCGACGATTTCCTCAACCCCCGTGGGGAACCAGAGCCTGACTCCACCAGCCTGGGCAACAGCTGGCAGGTGGCCAACCTCACCAGGTTTGTAGCTGATATCCCCGAGCGGCGGCTTCTCCCCGAGATGCAGATCGCAGGGGACTGAACCGCCGCGGTGTGGCTTTTGTCTCCAGTTGCTCCTCAGGCTCCGCTCCTGTCTGCACGGAGGCCGAGAAAGACACAGCCGAGAGCAGCGGTTTCTGCGGACGGCTGACGGACACGAGCGGGCCGTTCAGACACTGCCATAGCGCCTTGGACCCGACGGGGCATTTTGCCAGCTGCCTTTATGATCAGTGCGCCTTGCACTTAGATCCAGGCTCCCTCTGCAGGAGCTTGCAGTCCTACGCAGACGCCTGCCAGTCCCTGGGAATTCCCATAGAGCCCTGGAGGAACTCGACCTTTTGTCGTAAGTTTTGTGGCTGCAGGGCCCGCGGTCTGCCTTGAGCACGGGGGAACCTCTCTGTGAACAGAGATGTCTGGGGATCAGCCAAAAGGGGCGAGGGGCTCTCTCTTTCTCTTTGAAGAAAATCACTTCCCTTGAGTGGCGCACAGCTATCGCCACATTCTCTCTTGGAGAGACGCTTTCTGCAACTCCAGCTTATCTTGGAGGGCAACTGTCTTAAATCTCTGGCTGGGACCCAGGAGAGCAGGGAATGCATCGGTTGAAGGATGCGGTGTGTTCTTCGGGACCGAGCCTTCGGCGCTGACCTCACGGAGATCTGCTTGCTTCCTGCAGCCATCCGATGCGCGCTCCACAGCCACTATGAGCCATGCGCCAACGCCTGTCCATCCACTTGCGTGAACCCAAGCGCTCCGGCCACCTGCAATTGGCCATGCACGGAAGCCTGCGTCTGCGACCCTGGGTTCTTCCTCAACGATGGCACCTGTGTGCCCAGCCAGCAGTGTGGGTGCTGGCACCAGGGTAAGCATTATCCCGTGGGCTCCAGCTTTTGGACCGACGACACCTGCTCCACCAGATGCACGTGCCCCAGTCGAGGTGGCCAGCTGAGCTGCTCCGGCGCTTCCTGCCCAAAAGATCATTACTGCGGAGTCCAAAACGGCGTCCCAGAGTGCTACCTTCATACCTATGGGGTCTGCCGCGTCCACAACGACCCTCATTACAACACCTTTGACAAAATGACCCACCACTTCATGGGCAGCTGCACCTACACCCTGGTCAAGGTCTGCACCAATGAGACCGGGCTGCCCTACTTTAACGTCGAGGCCAAGAATGAGCATCGCGGGAATCCCTCCGTGTCCTACGTTCAGCGGGTCCTGGTGGAGGTTTACGGGCAGCGGATTGAAATTCTCAAAGGACACAAGGGTCAAGTGCTGGTAACCAAATGCAGTTTCTCATTTCCTACTTGTGCTTTGAAATAGAAGAAAGCTATATTCCTTCTCAACGCTGACTCCCAGCCAGTCAGTGTTGGATGTGAACGGGTGGGGGAAACCGTTTCAAAACCCAGCGGTGATGTTTGAGCCACGTGTTTTCTGAAACTTCACAAAGGCCTTTCTGGTTGTATATCAGTTTGAACAAGGGAAGCGTGAAAGGGATAGTACCGGCCACTCCTTTGACGAGTATCAGGGTATAATATTTCCTTTCCCCCTCCTGGAATTTTAGCCCAAGCCCGCACTTCTGTATAGGGACGTAGTAAGGGGGAACCGAACCATTCCCATCCCAGCAGTTCCCAAGGCGTTCTTAAGATGTTTCCTTTCTGAGGAAACATATTTAGGATTTCTATCTGGCTCCTTCTAGGTGAACAAAGTGCTTACCAGCCTTTCTGTGCGCAAGCTGAACGACTCGGTGAAAGTGGGCGTAAATGGACGCTACGTGACCCTAGAAACCGATTTCGGGCTGACGGTCTCTTACGACACAGATCACTCGGTGGAAATCAGGGTCCCCACCACCTTCTTCAACAAGACCTGCGGCATGTGCGGGAACTTCAACAGCCGCAGGCAGGATGACTACATGATGCCCAACGGAGAGCAAGCCGAGGATTCCAATCAGCTGGGAAAGAGCTGGCAAGTTCCCAATGCGGAGTACGACCCCCCCAATTGCAGGGACACACCACCGCCACCCCCTTGTCCCCCTGAGCTGAGAAATCTCTATGGGACAGAGGCCTACTGCGGACAACTTACCAGTAGCCAGGGACCGTTGGCAGCCTGCCACTCCGCAATCAACCCCGAGAGCTTCTTCACCAGTTGCGTCTTTGACCTGTGTGCCTTGAATGGGTCCCCGGAGGCCTTGTGTGGTGCTCTGGAGGCTTATGCTGACGCCTGCCAGAGAGCTGGCTTGCATCTTCCCAACTGGCGGAATGCCACTTCCTGCAGTGAGTACTGTCTGATAATACTCTGAAAGATGAGACACTGCCATAGTTGGGGGGAAATGCCCTCCCGGTCGGTTGCAGTGGCATCCTAGTTTATGCGGAAGGGCAGGCATCAGCGAAAATCTGCCTTTGGCTGAAGGACTAGCCCGCCTTAAAAGGTGGTGGTGGTGGTGGTGGTAGCGGTGGTGGGAGATGGGCCATCTGCTTAGTTGTTGCCTCAGCCGGCAGGTCATCTCTCAGCCAAAGAGGAGAGATGCGTGACTCCCACTGCTGCGATCCGCTTGGCAAACATGGTTCCACGAGCACGTGAAATCCAGGCAGAGTCCCTGGAGTTTCCAGCAGCAGGCCCGGAAAAATGCTTGTGTGGGCTGTGGGCTGTGGCCTTGGGAAGCGTAGCCTCACTGCCTGGATGGGTCTTGCTTTGTTTTGTAGTGATCCCTTGCGATGCTCATAGCCATTACAACGTGTGCACCACTTCCTGCCCCGCCACCTGTTCCAGCCCACTGGCTCCAGGGAACTGCAGCAAGCCTTGCGTGGAGGGCTGCGAATGCGACGAGGGTTTTGTCCTCAGCGAAGCACGGTGTGTGCCGCGGGAGGACTGCGGCTGCCTGGATGGAGACCAATATTACGAGGTTCGTTCCCAAGCAACCTCTGTGGCTGCGGCAGAGTCTGCTGCAAATTGCCACAACGGTGCACGGTTCTCATCTTTTCCTTTGCCCTGCCACCAACAGAAAGGAGAGACGTTCTGGCAGTCGGATTGTCTCGGCCGATGTCGCTGTGCAGAAAATGGCAGCTTGGACTGTAAGCCGGACAGTTGCAAACCAGGCCAAGTCTGTAAAGTGCAGCATGGCATCCTGGGCTGCTACCCTGCAGACAAGGCCACCTGCCACATCTACGGAGACCCCCACTATGTCACCTTCGACGGCCGACTCTACCATTTCCAGGGTGGGTGCAATTACACTGCAGTCGAAATCTGCAGCAACTCCTCCGAGCGCTTCTCGGTGACGACTCGGAACGAACATCGCGGGAGCCCGCACTGGACGGCTCTCAACTCGGTGGCCATCTCGTTGAGAAACATACACTTGGCTCTGAGGAAGAACAAGGAGGTCTACGTGAGTATTACACCCTGAAGAACTGTGCGAGCACAAGGGACGAAGCTGGCTGAATCTTGGGGGGGGGGGGGTCTGCCTGCACGTCCAGCACTGCTCCAGTAAAGTTTCCAGGGGTGTGGGGTAGGCGGTAGCCAGGGAAGGCATGGTAGAAAACAAGCCCTTTTGGCCTGCGCCAGAAATCCAGTGACGTGGCAATCCGCGGGCTGACCTTTTTCTTTTCTTCAGGTGAATGGAGCCAAAGTTGATCTTCCTCTGAAGCTACACCCAGAGCTTCGGGTGGAGGAGCAGCCTCCATATGTGGTTGTCGACAGCCCCCTTGGCTTTCTGGTGAAGTTTGATGGAGATCAGGAGCTGTTCATCCAAGTGGACGAGAGATACCAGGGACACCTATGTGGGCTGTGTGGCACGTACTCGGGCAGCCAGCTGGATGATTTCCAACGGCCAGATGGGATCCTGGATCACGATCCCAACAAATTTGGCAACAGCTGGAGAGTGGCAGATGGCCAGTGGAGGTAAGTGGCTGTAACCCAGGCGTTCTGAGGGGTTCCGCCACGGTCTCCGTATCCGGTTCCTTGACTTGGATTGCGAAGTCCCGAACGGTCGGCCAGCTGGACACGCTTTGCAGTACCGTGTACACCGACAGGAAAGCCAACCATGCGTGAGAGTAGGAAGGAGGCCCAATGATTTGGGGTTCAGAGGGCACACTTGCAGCCATTGGACAAATCGTTGCTCTTTAAATTGGTCAGCACTTGAGCCCACCTAGTGCCTCAACAAGGAGGCCAGCTGAGCCAACAATTATGACGTCCATTTCCCCACGCACACCCAAAGGCAGGGTGCTTTACTGTTGGCTTGTTTCCTGTCCCTAGTTGTCTCCCAGAACCACCACCCCCACCCCACTGCGACCCTGCGCAAGAGGCAGCTTTCGAAGATCTGTGCAGAGTGGTTCTGTCCACAAACGGGCCTTTTGCGGACTGCCATTGGAGCATCCCTCCTCAGCTGTACTTCGAGAGCTGCGTGTATGACCAGTGTGCCACCGGGGGACATACAGGGCAGTTGTGCAAAAGTCTGGAAGCATATGCCGCCGCCTGCGAAGGGAACGGCGTAGACCTCGGCGACTGGAGAAAGGATACGGCTTGCGGTGAGTAGAGCCGTTTGGGGGACTTGGGTGTCTTCCTGCTCGTCTGAAAGCGTCAACAGGGGCAGCAAATGAGATCTCCGTGAGAGTACCCGTGCCTAGGGTCTCCTCCTCAGCCAGCGTACGGCACCTCTGGCACACGTGAGCGGTCGGAAGCCTCCTTTCCTTTCTCCTCTGTCCCCTTTGGAACAAAGCAGGGCCAGAAGTTCCTCCTCCGTGGCGTCTTCTTTGACAGTTTCCTAGCTAGTGTCAATGTGCTCCTTGAACGTTGCGTGGAGCTGTAAGACATGAGAGGTCGATCGTTTGGCCAGATTGATTTCCCTCTGCTCCTTACAAGCAGTAATTGTCCTTCCACCACCGTCCAATGAATTGGGCTGGATGATCGCAGATCAGTGGTTTTATGCTCCTGACTGTACGTATGGAAAGGCGACACAAAGGCTTGGGTTTCCCTTCCCATTTCCTATACCGTGGGTCTGTGTGTGTGTGTGTGTGTGTGTTTGTGTGTGTGTGTGAAACGCAACTGAGAGGAAATCACACATGACTACTCTCTTTTTAGCATGGATTACTACCACCCCTGGAGATTCTACCACCAGCCCGACCCCTCCCACACCAGGTGAGTCTCCTCAAAGCCAGGACAGATCCATTCTCCAGTTTTCCTCTTCCCTCTTTCCCAGAATGATGGTCCTCCTGTGCTTTGAGCTTGCCACCGATTCGTGTTGGCTAAGGAGAGAGGAGTGCGGGGGACTGAGGAGCTTAGCTGTGGTTTGAGGGTCCGTGGGGCTCTTCTCCCTAATTGCTGATCCCACACACTCAGAAGCACTTTGTCTTTGTGGAGAGATTGCTGTGGAGCTCCGGAGAGTTCTCGCCAATGAGCGCGGGTCCTTGTGCGGAGCTGCCAAAACGAACCACCTTGTCTTGGCAGCTTGAATTTCTCTCACTCTCAGTACGTAAGACCTCTCTGTCTTGCCAGCTGCCTCCAGTGCCATTCCCCCTCCTTTGGCAGGACTTCACAATCCACTCAGGATTTCAAGACCTTCTTTCCAAAGATACACACCGGTCTCTTTTCTGTTGCGTTCCTAGATCCGGTAGCGCGCTGCAACTTCTCCTGCTCCTTCGAGGAGGACTTCTGCTCCTGGACCCAATCGTCCACTGACAGCTTTGACTGGAGACGGCACAAAGGCCCAACATCCTCGCCGGACACAGGACCCTCGTACGACCACACCACTGGAGGTGAGGCTGGGACAGATTGGTCTTTCCTACGTTCCCAGAGGGAAAAATCCTCATGCTTTTCCTCCTTTCATAGAATTATACAACTGGAAGAAGCCATTTCCCCGACGGAATCCGATGCCTGCTCCTTGCAGGAATCCCAACTGTAGCATCCCCAAGAGAGGGTTTATTATTTCATTTATTAAAACATTTATATGGCTGCCCAGCTCAGACCACGTGACCGTAGGTGGTGCACAAGAAGAAAAGAAGGGGGGAAAAAACCAAAACGGGACATAATCGAGAAACGCAACAATATTTCTCATAGAAACGTACTAAAACAATAACATGGCAATCAGAAGTGCCTTTTCTATCACTCCTCGAGAACTCTGTTGGTTGCGAGCAAAGGTCTGCGGGATGAGGGTTTTTGGAGCCTCTGCTTGGACATGTCCACTGGCTTTCTTCCTGCCCTCCCCTTCTCTTGGACTCCCTGCCCATAAGCCTTCCTGTAAAGAGGTTGACATAGGTAGAATAGCATATTTAGCAGTTGCCGCCTCTCTGCTCTCAAGATTGTCCCCCTGCTACACTCCAATCTGGGCCACCTTCCCATGAAGGAGTCATCCTTCTGAGAGAGAGAGGGAGAGGGAGAGAGAGAGAGATGTGGGACCCTTTTTCACAGGCCAAGGACAAGCGCCTGGCTAGAGAGAGGCTGCATTAGCCAGGGTTCACTGAAGGATAGATTGTGTCCTTGGAAGTTCAAGGCATCAGACCAGGAGAGCTGCTTGGTATCCTTCACTCTGGGGAACCCAAGGAGACCCCAGGCAGCTTGAAGTGTACTGAACTGTTTCTCCACATCTCCGAGGAAGCCCGTTGCTTTGACCTCTCCCTCTCTCTCTCTCTCTCTCTCTCTCTTTAGGGGGCTATTTCATTTACCTGGATGGAAGCGATGCCAACCCTGGTGATGTGGCACACTTGATTAGCCCTACATGCAACCCTCAGAGGCCCCTGTGCTTCCGCTTCTGGTATCACATGTATGGCGTAGCCCGCACGATGGCGCTGCGCTTTTATGTCAGCTTGGATGATGGACCACGTTTTCTGGTCTGGTCTGAAACGGGGAACAAGGGCAGCCGGTGGCAGGCAGCAGAATTCAGCGTGGTTCACAAAGGAAGGGTGAAGGTAAGGCTGAGGGTGGCACCTCTGTCACCAAACATCTGGCCGATATCATGGAATCCTGCCCCTTGCTGAAACAGACTGGAGATGTTCTTCTCTTCCCAGATACTGCTGGAAGGAATGCGGGGAGAAGACTTCCGCAGCGATGTGGCCGTGGATGACATCTTTGTAGAGCACGGTTATTGTCCATGTAAGACTTCACAGCTTCTATTTTTTTCTGCGATTTGGCACCGGGCACTGCCCCGAGATGGGGTGAAGAAGGATAGCATCATGGGAACTTGGTTGGGCATTTTCCATGATGTTGGGGTTTTTCTCCCAGGGTGAACAAGGAGGGACATATATAACTAGGAACCCATTTCAACAGCTTAAAACCTACCTCAGTTAGCATGAGGATGGTTTCATGGTGGTGGGTCGAGTTGAAGAAGATGATTCCTTCTTCTCCAAGCCCCCTCAGCGTAGGAGTATCTGGGACACAAGCCCAAGTATGCTTCAAGGTTGGACAGGAAGACTCGGTGATGTTTTAATGATGCTTTGCATATCGCAATCTTAGAGGAAAACCCAGTGCTCATGTCTCTTTTCAGCATGGACACCAACCACCCCAGAACCTACAACCACAACGGAACCGCCCCCTCCCAGCCAAGGTGAGTCTCTTTGCGGTGGAAGCGGATCTGCTCTGGACCGAACAGTCAGCTCATTGATCTCCGACTCTTCTCCTCTTCTGATGAGTCTTTGGCTTGGCTTGAGATCCCACTGGCTAGCAAGAGAGCAGTGCAGGAGATGAATGAGCCGGGTGCTTATCCCAGAGCTGATGGAGCTTGTCTGCCTGTGGCCCCCTTCTCTTGCCCTCTGAAATTCCTTCACGCTGGGTCAACCTTGCTGTAGATCTCCAGGCAGCAATGTCCTTGAGGCCTCTGCTTGGCCCTACAAAGCTGCCGATGCCAGAGGAGAATGTGGCCAAGTACAAGGCAAGGTTGAAGTTCCTGGGGCCATTTCGAGCTCCTGAAGAGCCCAAGAGTGTTGCTCCTCTCACGCATGGGGGGCTGCCATTGCCGCCTCTGCTTATTCCCATCTCAAACTGGCTAAGGCCGGCACGCGTCAACAGAACCTCCCTTTGTTCTTTCCAGAGTCCTGCCTGGTGTCGGGTGACCCACATTATTACACCTTTGACAAGCAGACTCACCACTTCATGGGCAACTGCACCTATACTCTCTCCCGGCTGTGCGAGCGGAACAGCTCTCGACTGCCCTATTTCAACGTGGAAGCGAGCAACGAGCACAGAGGGGGCAACACGCAGGTCTCCTACGTGGAGAGCGTGGACGTTGATGTCTTTGGCATCCGGGTCACCCTGGGAAAGGGAGGAAGAGTGAAGGTAGGTGGAGCTGGTGGAGGCGCGCTTGCTGCGATGGGAGGGCACGAAACAGCACCTTTGTAGCCAAGTCTGCAAGAGCCACGCCTGAATCTCTTTCTAGGTGGGCGGGCAGCCAGTCGTCGTCCCCTCCACCCCAACACGGGGCGTGGAGATCTTACCCAGCGGCTCCTACACGGTGGTTTCTACGGAATTTGGGTTGAGAGTCAAGTTTGACGGAGACCACCAAGTGGAAGTGTCGCTCCCCAGCACGTATGAGGGCGAGGTCTGCGGCATGTGTGGCAACTACAACGGGGATCCTTCCGACGATTCCCTCAACCCCCGTGGGGAACCAGAGCCTGACTCCACCAGCCTGGGCAACAGCTGGCAGGTGGCCAACCTCACCAGGTTTGTAGCTGATATCCCCGAGCGGCGGCTTCTCCCCGAGATGCAGATCGCAGGGGACTGAACCGCCGCGGTGTGGCTTTTGTCTCCAGTTGCTCCTCAGGCTCCGCTCCTGTCTGCACGGAGGCCGAGAAAGACACAGCCGAGAGCAGCGGTTTCTGCGGACGGCTGACGGACACGAGCGGGCCGTTCAGACACTGCCATAGCGCCTTGGACCCGACGGGGCATTTTGCCAGCTGCCTTTATGATCAGTGCGCCTTGCACTTAGATCCAGGCTCCCTCTGCAGGAGCTTGCAGTCCTACGCAGACGCCTGCCAGTCCCTGGGAATTCCCATAGAGCCCTGGAGGAACTCGACCTTTTGTCGTAAGTTTTGTGGCTGCAGGGCCCGCGGTCTGCCTTGAGCACGGGGGAACCTCTCTGTGAACAGAGATGTCTGGGGATCAGCCAAAAGGGGCGAGGGGCTCTCTCTTTCTCTTTGAAGAAAATCACTTCCCTTGAGTGGCGCACAGCTATCGCCACATTCTCTCTTGGAGAGACGCTTTCTGCAACTCCAGCTTATCTTGGAGGGCAACTGTCTTAAATCTCTGGCTGGGACCCAGGAGAGCAGGGAATGCATCGGTTGAAGGATGCGGTGTGTTCTTCGGGACCGAGCCTTCGGCGCTGACCTCACGGAGATCTGCTTGCTTCCTGCAGCCATCCGATGCGCGCTCCACAGCCACTATGAGCCATGCGCCAACGCCTGTCCATCCACTTGCGTGAACCCAAGCGCTCCGGCCACCTGCAATTGGCCATGCACGGAAGCCTGCGTCTGCGACCCTGGGTTCTTCCTCAACGATGGCACCTGTGTGCCCAGCCAGCAGTGTGGGTGCTGGCACCAGGGTAAGCATTATCCCGTGGGCTCCAGCTTTTGGACCGACGACACCTGCTCCACCAGATGCACGTGCCCCAGTCGAGGTGGCCAGCTGAGCTGCTCCGGCGCTTCCTGCCCAAAAGATCATTACTGCGGAGTCCAAAACGGCGTCCCAGAGTGCTACCTTCATACCTATGGGGTCTGCCGCGTCCACAACGACCCTCATTACAACACCTTTGACAAAATGACCCACCACTTCATGGGCAGCTGCACCTACACCCTGGTCAAGGTCTGCACCAATGAGACCGGGCTGCCCTACTTTAACGTCGAGGCCAAGAACGAGCATCGCGGGAATCCCTCCGTGTCCTACGTTCAGCGGGTCCTGGTGGAGGTTTACGGGCAGCGGATTGAAATTCTCAAAGGACACAAGGGTCAAGTGCTGGTAACCAAATGCAGTTTCTCATTTCCTACTTGTGCTTTGAAATAGAAGAAAGCTATATTCCTTCTCAACGCTGACTCCCAGCCAGTCAGTGTTGGATGTGAACGGGTGGGGGAAACCGTTTCAAAACCCAGCGGTGATGTTTGAGCCACGTGTTTTCTGAAACTTCACAAAGGCCTTTCTGGTTGTATATCAGTTTGAACAAGGGAAGCGTGAAAGGGATAGTACCGGCCACTCCTTTGACGAGTATCAGGGTATAATATTTCCTTTCCCCCTCCTGGAATTTTAGCCCGAGCCCGCACTTCTGTATAGGGACGTAGTAAGGGGGAACCGAACCATTCCCATCCCAGCAGTTCCCAAGGCGTTCTTAAGATGTTTCCTTTCTGAGGAAACATATTTAGGATTTCTATCTGGCTCCTTCTAGGTGAACAAAGTGCTTACCAGCCTTTCTGTGCGCAAGCTGAACGACTCGGTGAAAGTGGGCGTAAATGGACGCTACGTGACCCTAGAAACCGATTTCGGGCTGACGGTCTCTTACGACACAGATCACTCGGTGGAAATCAGGGTCCCCACCACCTTCTTCAACAAGACCTGCGGCATGTGCGGGAACTTCAACAGCCGCAGGCAGGATGACTACATGATGCCCAACGGAGAGCAAGCCGAGGATTCCAATCAGCTGGGAAAGAGCTGGCAAGTTCCCAATGCGGAGTACGACCCCCCCAATTGCAGGGACACACCACCGCCACCCCCTTGTCCCCCTGAGCTGAGAAATCTCTATGGGACAGAGGCCTACTGCGGACAACTTACCAGTAGCCAGGGACCGTTGGCAGCCTGCCACTCCGCAATCAACCCCGAGAGCTTCTTCACCAGTTGCGTCTTTGACCTGTGTGCCTTGAATGGGTCCCCGGAGGCCTTGTGTGGTGCTCTGGAGGCTTATGCTGACGCCTGCCAGAGAGCTGGCTTGCATCTTCCCAACTGGCGGAATGCCACTTCCTGCAGTGAGTACTGTCTGATAATACTCTGAAAGATGAGACACTGCCATAGTTGGGGGGAAATGCCCTCCCGGTCGGTTGCAGTGGCATCCTAGTTTATGCGGAAGGGCAGGCATCAGCGAAAATCTGCCTTTGGCTGAAGGACTAGCCCGCCTTAAAAGGTGGTGGTGGTGGTGGTGGTAGTGGTGGTGGGAGATGGGCCATCTGCTTAGTTGTTGCCTCAGCCGGCAGGTCATCTCTCAGCCAAAGAGGAGAGATGCGTGACTCCCACTGCTGCGATCCGCTTGGCAAACATGGTTCCACGAGCACGTGAAATCCAGGCAGAGTCCCTGGAGTTTCCAGCAGCAGGCCCGGAAAAATGCTTGTGTGGGCTGTGGGCTGTGGCCTTGGGAAGCGTAGCCTCACTGCCTGGATGGGTCTTGCTTTGTTTTGTAGTGATCCCTTGCGATGCTCATAGCCATTACAACGTGTGCACCACTTCCTGCCCCGCCACCTGTTCCAGCCCACTGGCTCCAGGGAACTGCAGCAAGCCTTGCGTGGAGGGCTGCGAATGCGACGAGGGTTTTGTCCTCAGCGAAGCACGGTGTGTGCCGCGGGAGGACTGCGGCTGCCTGGATGGAGACCAATATTACGAGGTTCGTTCCCAAGCAACCTCTGTGGCTGCGGCAGAGTCTGCTGCAAATTGCCACAACGGTGCACGGTTCTCATCTTTTCCTTTGCCCTGCCACCAACAGAAAGGAGAGACGTTCTGGCAGTCGGATTGTCTCGGCCGATGTCGCTGTGCAGAAAATGGCAGCTTGGACTGTAAGCCGGACAGGTGCAAACCAGGCCAAGTCTGTAAAGTGCAGCATGGCATCCTGGGCTGCTACCCTGCAGACAAGGCCACCTGCCACATCTACGGAGACCCCCACTATGTCACCTTCGATGGCCGACTCTACCATTTCCAGGGTGGGTGCAATTACACTGCAGTCGAAATCTGCAGCAACTCCTCCGAGCGCTTCTCGGTGACGACTCGGAACGAACATCGCGGGAGCCCGCACTGGACGGCTCTCAACTCGGTGGCCATCTCGTTGAGAAACATACACTTGGCTCTGAGGAAGAACAAGGAGGTCTACGTGAGTATTACACCCTGAAGAACTGTGCGAGCACAAGGGACGAAGCTGGCTGAATCTTGGGGGGGGGGGGGGTCTGCCTGCACGTCCAGCACTGCTCCAGTAAAGTTTCCAGGGGTGTGGGGTAGGTGGTAGCCAGGGAAGGCATGGTAGAAAACAAGCCCTTTTGGCCTGCGCCAGAAATCCAGTGACGTGGCAATCCGCGGGCTGACCTTTTTCTTTTCTTCAGGTGAATGGAGCCAAAGTTGATCTTCCTCTGAAGCTACACCCAGAGCTTCGGGTGGAGGAGCAGCCTCCATATGTGGTTGTCGACAGCCCCCTTGGCTTTCTGGTGAAGTTTGATGGAGATCAGGAGCTGTTCATCCAAGTGGACGAGAGATACCAGGGACACCTATGTGGGCTGTGTGGCACGTACTCGGGCAGCCAGCTGGATGATTTCCAACGGCCAGATGGGATCCTGGATCACGATCCCAACAAATTTGGCAACAGCTGGAGAGTGGCAGATGGCCAGTGGAGGTAAGTGGCTGTAACCCAGGCGTTCTGAGGGGTTCCGCCACGGTCTCCGTATCCGGTTCCTTGACTTGGATTGCGAAGTCCCGAACGGTCGGCCAGCTGGACACGCTTTGCAGTACCGTGTACACCGACAGGAAAGCCAACCATGCATGAGAGTAGGAAGGAGGCCCAATGATTTGGGGTTCAGAGGGCACACTTGCAGCCATTGGACAAATCGTTGCTCTTTAAATTGGTCAGCACTTGAGCCCACCTAGTGCCTCAACAAGGAGGCCAGCTGAGCCAACAATTATGACGTCCATTTCCCCACGCACACCCAAAGGCAGGGTGCTTTACTGTTGGCTTGTTTCCTGTCCCTAGTTGTCTCCCAGAACCACCACCCCCACCCCACTGCGACCCTGCGCAAGAGGCAGCTTTCGAAGGTCTGTGCAGAGTGGTTCTGTCCACAAACGGGCCTTTTGCGGACTGCCATTGGAGCATCCCTCCTCAGCTGTACTTCGAGAGCTGCGTGTATGACCAGTGTGCCACCGGGGGACATACAGGGCAGTTGTGCAAAAGTCTGGAAGCATATGCCGCCGCCTGCGAAGGGAACGGCGTAGACCTCGGCGACTGGAGAAAGGATACGGCTTGCGGTGAGTAGAGCCGTTTGGGGGACTTGGGTGTCTTCCTGCTCGTCTGAAAGCGTCAACAGGGGCAGCAAATGAGATCTCCGTGAGAGTACCCGTGCCTAGGGTCTCCTCCTCAGCCAGCGTACGGCACCTCTGGCACACGTGAGCGGTCGGAAGCCTCCTTTCCTTTCTCCTCTGTCCCCTTTGGAACAAAGCAGGGCCAGAAGTTCCTCCTCCGTGGCGTCTTCTTTGACAGTTTCCTAGCTAGTGTCAATGTGCTCCTTGAACGTTGCGTGGAGCTGTAAGACATGAGAGGTCGATCGTTTGGCCAGATTGATTTCCCTCTGCTCCTTACAAGCAGTAATTGTCCTTCCACCACCGTCCAATGAATTGGGCTGGATGATCGCAGATCAGTGGTTTTATGCTCCTGACTGTACGTATGGAAAGGCGACACAAAGGCTTGGGTTTCCCTTCCCATTTCCTATACCGTGGGTCTGTGTGTGTGTGTGTGTGTGTGTTTGTGTGTGTGTGTGAAACGCAACTGAGAGGAAATCACACATGACTACTCTCTTTTTAGCATGGATTACTACCACCCCTGGAGATTCTACCACCAGCCCGACCCCTCCCACACCAGGTGAGTCTCCTCAAAGCCAGGACAGATCCGTTCTCCAGTTTTCCTCTTCCCTCTTTCCCAGAATGATGGTCCTCCTGTGCTTTGAGCTTGCCACCGATTCGTGTTGGCTAAGGAGAGAGAAGTGCGGGGGACTGAGGAGCTTAGCTGTGGTTTGTGGGTCCATGGGGCTCTTCTCCCTAATTGCTGATCCCACACACTCAGAAGCACTTTGTCTTTGTGGAGAGATTGCTGTGGAGCTCCGGAGAGTTCTCGCCAATGAGCGCGGGTCCTTGTGCGGAGCTGCCAAAACGAACCACCTCATTTTGGCAGCTTTTTTTGCTTCACTCTCAGTACGTAAGACCTCTTGAGAGTGATGTGCTCCTTGAACATTGTGTGGAGCTGTAAGACACTAGAGGTCGATCGTTTGGCCAGATTGATGTTCCTCTGCTCTTAATAAGCAGTAATTGTCCTTCCTGGTGGAGTTTTTAAATGTTCATAAAAGAACTCCAAGCAGCTAACAGCAATCTTGCAGAGTAGAAGTGTGGACCAAAAAAAAAGAGAACTTGCATATCAAGCTTAGTTATGTTTAGAAATAAATTCAGTCTTCACACAGCAGTGAGATGAATAAAAGTAGAGATAACTTGCTTTATTTAGCAGATCTGGATAGAGGTACGTTCATAGTAGAAAAGGCACTTCATCACTGATTCTTTGTGGACACTTTCTATGTGGAATAGAAAGTCTGTGTGCAAGTGAGATATTAGTGGAGAAGGCCTGCATTAGGCAGTCCTCCTGCCTGCATGTCTGCCCATGAGTTAAAGATGGAGACTGTGAATCACCCAGACTCAAGAAGGAGGAGGAACAGGAAATCAGGGGACCCATGTGACTTCCCACAAGAACAATAGAAACACGCCTACCAGATAAGCCCTCTTATTATGCTCGTGAGACAATGCTAAGTTGGCCCCTGATAATTCCAACACTTCCACCACTGTGCAATGAATTGGACTGGATGACCGCAGATCAGTGATTTTATGCTCCCGACTGTACATATGGAATGGCAACACAAAGGCTTGGGTTTCCCTTCCCATTTCCTATACCGTGGGTCTGTCTGTTTGTGTGTGTGTATGTGTGTGTCTACCCTCCGCAGCGATGTGGCCGTGGATGACATCTTTGTAGAGCACGGTTATTGTCCTTGTAAGACTTCACAGCTTCTATTTTTTTCTGCGATTTGGCACCGGGCACTGCCCCGAGATGGGGTGAAGAAGGATAGCATCATGGGAACTTGGTTGGGCATTTTCCATGATGTTGGGGTTTTTCTCCCAGGGTGAACAAGGAGGGACATATATAACTAGGAACCCATTTCAACAGCTTAAAACCTACCTCAGTTAGCATGAGGATGGTTTCATGGTGGTGGGTCGAGTTGCAGAAGATGATTCCTTCTTCTCCAAGCCCCCTCAGCATAGGAGTATCTGGGACACAAGCCCAAGTATGCTTCAAGGTTGGACAGGAAGACTCGGTGATGTTTTAATGATGCTTTGCATATCGCAATCTTAGAGGAAAACCCAGTGCTCATGTCTCTTTTCAGCATGGACACCAACCACCCCAGAACCTACAACCACAACGGAACCGCCCCCTCCCAGCCAAGGTGAGTCTCTTTGCGGTGGAAGCGGATCTGCTCTGGACCGAACAGTCAGCTCATTGATCTCTGACTCTTCTCCTCTTCTGATGAGTCTTTGGCTTGGCTTGAGATCCCACTGGCTAGCAAGAGAGCAGTGCAGGAGATGAATGAGCCGGGTGCTTATCCCAGAGCTGATGGAGCTTGTCTGCCTGTGGCCCCCTTCTCTTGCCCTCTGAAATTCCTTCACGCTGGGTCAACCTTGCTGTAGATCTCCAGGCAGCAATGTCCTTGAGGCCTCTGCTTGGCCCTACAAAGCTGCCGATGCCAGAGGAGAATGTGGTCAAGTACAAGGCAAGGTTGAAGTTCCTGGGGCCATTTCGAGCTCCTGAAGAGCCCAAGAGTGTTGCTCCTCTCACGCATGGGGGGCTGCCATTGCAGCCTCTGCTTATTCCCGTCTCAAACTGGCTAAGGCCGGCACGCGTCAACAGAACCTCCCTCTGTTCTTTCCAGAGTCCTGCCTGGTGTCGGGTGACCCGCATTATTACACCTTTGACAAGCAGACTCACCACTTCATGGGCAACTGCACCTATACTCTCTCCCGGCTGTGCGAGCGGAACAGCTCTCGACTGCCCTATTTCAACGTGGAAGCGAGCAACGAGCACAGAGGGGGCAACACGCACGTCTCCTACGTGGAGAGCGTGGACGTTGATGTCTTTGGCATCCGGGTCACCCTGGGAAAGGGAGGAAGAGTGAAGGTAGGTGGAGCTGGTGGAGGCGCGCTTGCTGCGATGGGAGGGCACGAAACAGCACCTTTGTAGCCGAGTCTGCAAGAGCCACGCCTGAATCTCTTTCTAGGTGGGCGGGCAGCCAGTCGTCGTCCCCTCCACCCCAACACGGGGCGTGGAGATCTTACCCAGCGGCTCCTACACGGTGGTTTCTACGGAATTTGGGTTGAGAGTCAAGTTTGACGGAGACCACCAAGTGGAAGTGTCGCTCCCCAGCACGTATGAGGGCGAGGTCTGCGGCATGTGTGGCAACTACAACGGGGATCCTTCCGACGATTTCCTCAACCCCCGTGGGGAACCAGAGCCTGACTCCACCAGCCTGGGCAACAGCTGGCAGGTGGCCAACCTCACCAGGTTTGTAGCTGATATCCCCGAGCGGCGGCTTCTCCCCGAGATGCAGATCGCAGGGGACTGAACCGCCGCGGTGTGGCTTTTGTCTCCAGTTGCTCCTCAGGCTCCGCTCCTGTCTGCACGGAGGCCGAGAAAGACACAGCCGAGAGCAGCGGTTTCTGCGGACGGCTGACGGACACGAGCGGGCCGTTCAGACACTGCCATAGCGCCTTGGACCCGACGGGGCATTTTGCCAGCTGCCTTTATGATCAGTGCGCCTTGCACTTAGATCCAGGCTCCCTCTGCAGGAGCTTGCAGTCCTACGCAGACGCCTGCCAGTCCCTGGGAATTCCCATAGAGCCCTGGAGGAACTCGACCTTTTGTCGTAAGTTTTGTGGCTGCAGGGCCCGCGGTCTGCCTTGAGCACGGGGGAACCTCTCTGTGAACAGAGATGTCTGGGGATCAGCCAAAAGGGGCGAGGGGCTCTCTCTTTCTCTTTGAAGAAAATCACTTCCCTTGAGTGGCGCACAGCTATCGCCACATTCTCTCTTGGAGAGACGCTTTCTGCAACTCCAGCTTATCTTGGAGGGCAACTGTCTTAAATCTCTGGCTGGGACCCAGGAGAGCAGGGAATGCATCGGTTGAAGGATGCGGTGTGTTCTTCGGGACCGAGCCTTCGGCGCTGACCTCACGGAGATCTGCTTGCTTCCTGCAGCCATCCGATGCGCGCTCCACAGCCACTATGAGCCATGCGCCAACGCCTGTCCATCCACTTGCGTGAACCCAAGCGCTCCGGCCACCTGCAATTGGCCGTGCACGGAAGCCTGCGTCTGCGACCCTGGGTTCTTCCTCAACGATGGCACCTGTGTGCCCAGCCAGCAGTGTGGGTGCTGGCACCAGGGTAAGCATTATCCCGTGGGCTCCAGCTTTTGGACCGACGACACCTGCTCCACCAGATGCACGTGCCCCAGTCGAGGTGGCCAGCTGAGCTGCTCCGGCGCTTCCTGCCCAAAAGATCATTACTGCGGAGTCCAAAACGGCGTCCCAGAGTGCTACCTTCATACCTATGGGGTCTGCCGCGTCCACAACGACCCTCATTACAACACCTTTGACAAAATGACCCACCACTTCATGGGCAGCTGCACCTACACCCTGGTCAAGGTCTGCACCAATGAGACCGGGCTGCCCTACTTTAACGTCGAGGCCAAGAACGAGCATCGCGGGAATCCCTCCGTGTCCTACGTTCAGCGGGTCCTGGTGGAGGTTTACGGGCAGCGGATTGAAATTCTCAAAGGACACAAGGGTCAAGTGCTGGTAACCAAATGCAGTTTCTCATTTCCTACTTGTGCTTTGAAATAGAAGAAAGCTATATTCCTTCTCAACGCTGACTCCCAGCCAGTCAGTGTTGGATGTGAACGGGTGGGGGAAACCGTTTCAAAACCCAGCGGTGATGTTTGAGCCACGTGTTTTCTGAAACTTCACAAAGGCCTTTCTGGTTGTATATCAGTTTGAACAAGGGAAGCGTGAAAGGGATAGTACCGGCCACTCCTTTGACGAGTATCAGGGTATAATATTTCCTTTCCCCCTCCTGGAATTTTAGCCCGAGCCCGCACTTCTGTATAGGGACGTAGTAAGGGGGAACCGAACCATTCCCATCCCAGCAGTTCCCAAGGCGTTCTTAAGATGTTTCCTTTCTGAGGAAACATATTTAGGATTTCTATCTGGCTCCTTCTAGGTGAACAAAGTGCTTACCAGCCTTTCTGTGCGCAAGCTGAACGACTCGGTGAAAGTGGGCGTAAATGGACGCTACGTGACCCTAGAAACCGATTTCGGGCTGACGGTCTCTTACGACACAGATCACTCGGTGGAAATCAGGGTCCCCACCACCTTCTTCAACAAGACCTGCGGCATGTGCGGGAACTTCAACAGCCGCAGGCAGGATGACTACATGATGCCCAACGGAGAGCAAGCCGAGGATTCCAATCAGCTGGGAAAGAGCTGGCAAGTTCCCAATGCGGAGTACGACCCCCCCAATTGCAGGGACACACCACCGCCACCCCCTTGTCCCCCTGAGCTGAGAAATCTCTATGGGACAGAGGCCTACTGCGGACAACTTACCAGTAGCCAGGGACCGTTGGCAGCCTGCCACTCCGCAATCAACCCCGAGAGCTTCTTCACCAGTTGCGTCTTTGACCTGTGTGCCTTGAATGGGTCCCCGGAGGCCTTGTGTGGTGCTCTGGAGGCTTATGCTGACGCCTGCCAGAGAGCTGGCTTGCATCTTCCCAACTGGCGGAATGCCACTTCCTGCAGTGAGTACTGTCTGATAATACTCTGAAAGATGAGACACTGCCATAGTTGGGGGGAAATGCCCTCCCGGTCGGTTGCAGTGGCATCCTAGTTTATGCGGAAGGGCAGGCATCAGCGAAAATCTGCCTTTGGCTGAAGGACTAGCCCGCCTTAAAAGGTGGTGGTGGTGGTGGTGGTAGCGGTGGTGGGAGATGGGCCATCTGCTTAGTTATTGCCTCAGCCGGCAGGTCATCTCTCAGCCAAAGAGGAGAGATGCGTGACTCCCACTGCTGCGATCCGCTTGGCAAACATGGTTCCACGAGCACGTGAAATCCAGGCAGAGTCCCTGGAGTTTCCAGCAGCAGGCCCGGAAAAATGCTTGTGTGGGCTGTGGGCTGTGGCCTTGGGAAGCGTAGCCTCACTGCCTGGATGGGTCTTGCTTTGTTTTGTAGTGATCCCTTGCGATGCTCATAGCCATTACAACGTGTGCACCACTTCCTGCCCCGCCACCTGTTCCAGCCCACTGGCTCCAGGGAACTGCAGCAAGCCTTGCGTGGAGGGCTGCGAATGCGACGAGGGTTTTGTCCTCAGCGAAGCACGGTGTGTGCCGCGGGAGGACTGCGGCTGCCTGGATGGAGACCAATATTACGAGGTTCGTTCCCAAGCAACCTCTGTGGCTGCGGCAGAGTCTGCTGCAAATTGCCACAACGGTGCACGGTTCTCATCTTTTCCTTTGCCCTGCCACCAACAGAAAGGAGAGACGTTCTGGCAGTCGGATTGTCTCGGCCGATGTCGCTGTGCAGAAAATGGCAGCTTGGACTGTAAGCCGGACAGGTGCAAACCAGGCCAAGTCTGTAAAGTGCAGCATGGCATCCTGGGCTGCTACCCTGCAGACAAGGCCACCTGCCACATCTACGGAGACCCCCACTATGTCACCTTCGATGGCCGACTCTACCATTTCCAGGGTGGGTGCAATTACACTGCAGTCGAAATCTGCAGCAACTCCTCCGAGCGCTTCTCGGTGACGACTCGGAACGAACATCGCGGGAGCCCGCACTGGACGGCTCTCAACTCGGTGGCCATCTCGTTGAGAAACATACACTTGGCTCTGAGGAAGAACAAGGAGGTCTACGTGAGTATTACACCCTGAGGAACTGTGCGAGCACAAGGGACGAAGCTGGCTGAATCTTGGGGGGGGGGGGTCTGCCTGCACGTCCAGCACTGCTCCAGTAAAGTTTCCAGGGGTGTGGGGTAGGTGGTAGCCAGGGAAGGCATGGTAGAAAACAAGCCCTTTTGGCCTGCGCCAGAAATCCAGTGACGTGGCAATCCGCGGGCTGACCTTTTTCTTTTCTTCAGGTGAATGGAGCCAAAGTTGATCTTCCTCTGAAGCTACACCCAGAGCTTCGGGTGGAGGAGCAGCCTCCATATGTGGTTGTCGACAGCCCCCTTGGCTTTCTGGTGAAGTTTGATGGAGATCAGGAGCTGTTCATCCAAGTGGACGAGAGATACCAGGGACACCTATGTGGGCTGTGTGGCACGTACTCGGGCAGCCAGCTGGATGATTTCCAACGGCCAGATGGGATCCTGGATCACGATCCCAACAAATTTGGCAACAGCTGGAGAGTGGCAGATGGCCAGTGGAGGTAAGTGGCTGTAACCCAGGCGTTCTGAGGGGTTCCGCCACGGTCTCCGTATCCGGTTCCTTGACTTGGATTGCGAAGTCCCGAACGGTCGGCCAGCTGGACACGCTTTGCAGTACCGTGTACACCGACAGGAAAGCCAACCATGCGTGAGAGTAGGAAGGAGGCCCAATGATTTGGGGTTCAGAGGGCACACTTGCAGCCATTGGACAAATCGTTGCTCTTTAAATTGGTCAGCACTTGAGCCCACCTAGTGCCTCAACAAGGAGGCCAGCTGAGCCAACAATTATGACGTCCATTTCCCCACGCACACCCAAAGGCAGGGTGCTTTACTGTTGGCTTGTTTCCTGTCCCTAGTTGTCTCCCAGAACCACCACCCCCACCCCACTGCGACCCTGCGCAAGAGGCAGCTTTCGAAGGTCTGTGCAGAGTGGTTCTGTCCACAAACGGGCCTTTTGCGGACTGCCATTGGAGCATCCCTCCTCAGCTGTACTTCGAGAGCTGCGTGTATGACCAGTGTGCCACCGGGGGACATACAGGGCAGTTGTGCAAAAGTCTGGAAGCATATGCTGCCGCCTGCGAAGGGAACGGCGTAGACCTCGGCGACTGGAGAAAGGATACGGCTTGCGGTGAGTAGAGCCGTTTGGGGGACTTGGGTGTCTTCCTGCTCGTCTGAAAGCGTCAACAGGGGCAGCAAATGAGATCTCCGTGAGAGTACCCGTGCCTAGGGTCTCCTCCTCAGCCAGCGTACGGCACCTCTGGCACACGTGAGCGGTCGGAAGCCTCCTTTCCTTTCTCCTCTGTCCCCTTTGGAACAAAGCAGGGCCAGAAGTTCCTCCTCCGTGGCGTCTTCTTTGACAGTTTCCTAGCTAGTGTCAATGTGCTCCTTGAACGTTGCGTGGAGCTGTAAGACATGAGAGGTCGATCGTTTGGCCAGATTGATTTCCCTCTGCTCCTTACAAGCAGTAATTGTCCTTCCACCACCGTCCAATGAATTGGGCTGGATGATCGCAGATCAGTGGTTTTATGCTCCTGACTGTACGTATGGAAAGGCGACACAAAGGCTTGGGTTTCCCTTCCCATTTCCTATACCGTGGGTCTGTGTGTGTGTGTGTGTGTGTGTTTGTGTGTGTGTGTGAAACGCAACTGAGAGGAAATCACACATGACTACTCTCTTTTTAGCATGGATTACTACCACCCCTGGAGATTCTACCACCAGCCCGACCCCTCCCACACCAGGTGAGTCTCCTCAAAGCCAGGACAGATCCATTCTCCAGTTTTCCTCTTCCCTCTTTCCCAGAATGATGGTCCTCCTGTGCTTTGAGCTTGCCACCGATTCGTGTTGGCTAAGGAGAGAGGAGTGCGGGGGACTGAGGAGCTTAGCTGTGGTTTGAGGGTCCGTGGGGCTCTTCTCCCTAATTGCTGATCCCACACACTCAGAAGCACTTTGTCTTTGTGGAGAGATTGCTGTGGAGCTCCGGAGAGTTCTCGCCAATGAGCGCGGGTCCTTGTGCGGAGCTGCCAAAACGAACCACCTCGTCTTGGCAGCTTGAATTTCTCTCACTCTCAGTACGTAAGACCTCTCTGTCTTGCCAGCTGCCTCCAGTGCCATTCCCCCTCCTTTGGCAGGACTTCACAATCCACTCAGGATTTCAAGACCTTCTTTCCAAAGATACACACCGGTCTCTTTTCTGTTGCGTTCCTAGATCCGGTAGCGCGCTGCAACTTCTCCTGCTCCTTCGAGGAGGACTTCTGCTCCTGGACCCAATCGTCCACTGACAGCTTTGACTGGAGACGGCACAAAGGCCCAACATCCTCGCCGGACACAGGACCCTCGTACGACCACACCACTGGAGGTGAGGCTGGGACAGATTGGTCTTTCCTACGTTCCCAGAGGGAAAAATCCTCATGCTTTTCCTCCTTTCATAGAATTATACAACTGGAAGAAGCCATTTCCCCGACGGAATCCGATGCCTGCTCCTTGCAGGAATCCCAACTGTAGCATCCCCAAGAGAGGGTTTATTATTTCATTTATTAAAACATTTATATGGCTGCCCAGCTCAGACCACGTGACCGTAGGTGGTGCACAAGAAGAAAAGAAGGGGGGAAAAAACCAAAACGGGACATAATCGAGAAACGCAACAATATTTCTCATAGAAACGTACTAAAACAATAACATGGCAATCAGAAGTGCCTTTTCTATCACTCCTCGAGAACTCTGTTGGTTGCGAGCAAAGGTCTGCGGGATGAGGGTTTTTGGAGCCTCTGCTTGGACATGTCCACTGGCTTTCTTCCTGCCCTCCCCTTCTCTTGGACTCCCTGCCCATAAGCCTTCCTGTAAAGAGGTTGACATAGGTAGAATAGCATATTTAGCAGTTGCCGCCTCTCTGCTCTCAAGATTGTCCCCCTGCTACACTCCAATCTGGGCCACCTTCCCATGAAGGAGTCATCCTTCTGAGAGAGAGAGGGAGAGGGAGAGAGAGAGAGATGTGGGACCCTTTTTCACAGGCCAAGGACAAGCGCCTGGCTAGAGAGAGGCTGCATTAGCCAGGGTTCACTGAAGGATAGATTGTGTCCTTGGAAGTTCAAGGCATCAGACCAGGAGAGCTGCTTGGTATCCTTCACTCTGGGGAACCCAAGGAGACCCCAGGCAGCTTGAAGTGTACTGAACTGTTTCTCCACATCTCCGAGGAAGCCCGTTGCTTTGACCTCTCCCTCTCTCTCTCTCTCTCTCTCTCTCTCTCTTTAGGGGGCTATTTCATTTACCTGGATGGAAGCGATGCCAACCCTGGTGATGTGGCACACTTGATTAGCCCTACATGCAACCCTCAGAGGCCCCTGTGCTTCCGCTTCTGGTATCACATGTATGGCGTAGCCCGCACGATGGCGCTGCGCTTTTATGTCAGCTTGGATGATGGACCACGTTTTCTGGTCTGGTCTGAAACGGGGAACAAGGGCAGCCGGTGGCAGGCAGCAGAATTCAGCGTGGTTCACAAAGGAAGGGTGAAGGTAAGGCTGAGGGTGGCACCTCTGTCACCAAACATCTGGCCGATATCATGGAATCCTGCCCCTTGCTGAAACAGACTGGAGATGTTCTTCTCTTCCCAGATATTGCTGGAAGGAATGCGGGGAGAAGACTTCCGTAGCGATGTGGCCGTGGATGACATCTTTGTAGAGCACGGTTATTGTCCATGTAAGACTTCACAGCTTCTATTTTTTTCTGCGATTTGGCACCGGGCACTGCCCCGAGATGGGGTGAAGAAGGATAGCATCATGGGAACTTGGTTGGGCATTTTCCATGATGTTGGGGTTTTTCTCCCAGGGTGAACAAGGAGGGACATATATAACTAGGAACCCATTTCAACAGCTTAAAACCTACCTCAGTTAGCATGAGGATGGTTTCATGGTGGTGGGTCGAGTTGCAGAAGATGATTCCTTCTTCTCCAAGCCCCCTCAGCGTAGGAGTATCTGGGACACAAGCCCAAGTATGCTTCAAGGTTGGACAGGAAGACTCGGTGATGTTTTAATGATGCTTTGCATATCGCAATCTTAGAGGAAAACCCAGTGCTCATGTCTCTTTTCAGCATGGACACCAACCACCCCAGAACCTACAACCACAACGGAACCGCCCCCTCCCAGCCAAGGTGAGTCTCTTTGCGGTGGAAGCGGATCTGCTCTGGACCGAACAGTCAGCTCATTGATCTCCGACTCTTCTCCTCTTCTGATGAGTCTTTGGCTTGGCTTGAGATCCCACTGGCTAGCAAGAGAGCAGTGCAGGAGATGAATGAGCCGGGTGCTTATCCCAGAGCTGATGGAGCTTGTCTGCCTGTGGCCCCCTTCTCTTGCCCTCTGAAATTCCTTCACGCTGGGTCAACCTTGCTGTAGATCTCCAGGCAGCAATGTCCTTGAGGCCTCTGCTTGGCCCTACAAAGCTGCCGATGCCAGAGGTGAATGTGGCCAAGTACAAGGCAAGGTTGAAGTTCCTGGGGCCATTTCGAGCTCCTGAAGAGCCCAAGAGTGTTGCTCCTCTCACGCATGGGGGGCTGCCATTGCCGCCTCTGCTTATTCCCGTCTCAAACTGGCTAAGGCCGGCACGCGTCAACAGAACCTCCCTTTGTTCTTTCCAGAGTCCTGCCTGGTGTCGGGTGACCCACATTATTACACCTTTGACAAGCAGACTCACCACTTCATGGGCAACTGCACCTATACTCTCTCCCGGCTGTGCGAGCGGAACAGCTCTCGACTGCCCTATTTCAACGTGGAAGCGAGCAACGAGCACAGAGGGGGCAACACGCACGTCTCCTACGTGGAGAGCGTGGACGTTGATGTCTTTGGCATCCGGGTCACCCTGGGAAAGGGAGGAAGAGTGAAGGTAGGTGGAGCTGGTGGAGGCGCGCTTGCTGCGATGGGAGGGCACGAAACAGCACCTTTGTAGCCAAGTCTGCAAGAGCCACGCCTGAATCTCTTTCTAGGTGGGCGGGCAGCCAGTCGTCGTCCCCTCCACCCCAACACGGGGCGTGGAGATCTTACCCAGCGGCTCCTACACGGTGGTTTCTACGGAATTTGGGTTGAGAGTCAAGTTTGACGGAGACCACCAAGTGGAAGTGTCGCTCCCCAGCACGTATGAGGGCGAGGTCTGCGGCATGTGTGGCAACTACAACGGGGATCCTTCCGACGATTCCCTCAACCCCCGTGGGGAACCAGAGCCTGACTCCACCAGCCTGGGCAACAGCTGGCAGGTGGCCAACCTCACCAGGTTTGTAGCTGATATCCCCGAGCGGCGGCTTCTCCCCGAGATGCAGATCGCAGGGGACTGAACCGCCGCGGTGTGGCTTTTGTCTCCAGTTGCTCCTCAGGCTCCGCTCCTGTCTGCACGGAGGCCGAGAAAGACACAGCCGAGAGCAGCGGTTTCTGCGGACGGCTGACGGACACGAGCGGGCCGTTCAGACACTGCCATAGCGCCTTGGACCCGACGGGGCATTTTGCCAGCTGCCTTTATGATCAGTGCGCCTTGCACTTAGATCCAGGCTCCCTCTGCAGGAGCTTGCAGTCCTACGCAGACGCCTGCCAGTCCCTGGGAATTCCCATAGAGCCCTGGAGGAACTCGACCTTTTGTCGTAAGTTTTGTGGCTGCAGGGCCCGCGGTCTGCCTTGAGCACGGGGGAACCTCTCTGTGAACAGAGATGTCTGGGGATCAGCCAAAAGGGGCGAGGGGCTCTCTCTTTCTCTTTGAAGAAAATCACTTCCCTTGAGTGGCGCACAGCTATCGCCACATTCTCTCTTGGAGAGACGCTTTCTGCAACTCCAGCTTATCTTGGAGGGCAACTGTCTTAAATCTCTGGCTGGGACCCAGGAGAGCAGGGAATGCATCGGTTGAAGGATGCGGTGTGTTCTTCGGGACCGAGCCTTCGGCGCTGACCTCACGGAGATCTGCTTGCTTCCTGCAGCCATCCGATGCGCGCTCCACAGCCACTATGAGCCATGCGCCAACGCCTGTCCATCCACTTGCGTGAACCCAAGCGCTCCGGCCACCTGCAATTGGCCATGCACGGAAGCCTGCGTCTGCGACCCTGGGTTCTTCCTCAACGATGGCACCTGTGTGCCCAGCCAGCAGTGTGGGTGCTGGCACCAGGGTAAGCATTATCCCGTGGGCTCCAGCTTTTGGACCGACGACACCTGCTCCACCAGATGCACGTGCCCCAGTCGAGGTGGCCAGCTGAGCTGCTCCGGCGCTTCCTGCCCAAAAGATCATTACTGCGGAGTCCAAAACGGCGTCCCAGAGTGCTACCTTCATACCTATGGGGTCTGCCGCGTCCACAACGACCCTCATTACAACACCTTTGACAAAATGACCCACCACTTCATGGGCAGCTGCACCTACACCCTGGTCAAGGTCTGCACCAATGAGACCGGGCTGCCCTACTTTAACGTCGAGGCCAAGAACGAGCATCGCGGGAATCCCTCCGTGTCCTACGTTCAGCGGGTCCTGGTGGAGGTTTACGGGCAGCGGATTGAAATTCTCAAAGGACACAAGGGTCAAGTGCTGGTAACCAAATGCAGTTTCTCATTTCCTACTTGTGCTTTGAAATAGAAGAAAGCTATATTCCTTCTCAACGCTGACTCCCAGCCAGTCAGTGTTGGATGTGAACGGGTGGGGGAAACCGTTTCAAAACCCAGCGGTGATGTTTGAGCCACGTGTTTTCTGAAACTTCACAAAGGCCTTTCTGGTTGTATATCAGTTTGAACAAGGGAAGCGTGAAAGGGATAGTACCGGCCACTCCTTTGACGAGTATCAGGGTATAATATTTCCTTTCCCCCTCCTGGAATTTTAGCCCGAGCCCGCACTTCTGTATAGGGACGTAGTAAGGGGGAACCGAACCATTCCCATCCCAGCAGTTCCCAAGGCGTTCTTAAGATGTTTCCTTTCTGAGGAAACATATTTAGGATTTCTATCTGGCTCCTTCTAGGTGAACAAAGTGCTTACCAGCCTTTCTGTGCGCAAGCTGAACGACTCGGTGAAAGTGGGCGTAAATGGACGCTACGTGACCCTAGAAACCGATTTCGGGCTGACGGTCTCTTACGACACAGATCACTCGGTGGAAATCAGGGTCCCCACCACCTTCTTCAACAAGACCTGCGGCATGTGCGGGAACTTCAACAGCCGCAGGCAGGATGACTACATGATGCCCAACGGAGAGCAAGCCGAGGATTCCAATCAGCTGGGAAAGAGCTGGCAAGTTCCCAATGCGGAGTACGACCCCCCCAATTGCAGGGACACACCACCGCCACCCCCTTGTCCCCCTGAGCTGAGAAATCTCTATGGGACAGAGGCCTACTGCGGACAACTTACCAGTAGCCAGGGACCGTTGGCAGCCTGCCACTCCGCAATCAACCCCGAGAGCTTCTTCACCAGTTGCGTCTTTGACCTGTGTGCCTTGAATGGGTCCCCGGAGGCCTTGTGTGGTGCTCTGGAGGCTTATGCTGACGCCTGCCAGAGAGCTGGCTTGCATCTTCCCAACTGGCGGAATGCCACTTCCTGCAGTGAGTACTGTCTGATAATACTCTGAAAGATGAGACACTGCCATAGTTGGGGGGAAATGCCCTCCCGGTCGGTTGCAGTGGCATCCTAGTTTATGCGGAAGGGCAGGCATCAGCGAAAATCTGCCTTTGGCTGAAGGACTAGCCCGCCTTAAAAGGTGGTGGTGGTGGTGGTGGTAGTGGTGGTGGGAGATGGGCCATCTGCTTAGTTATTGCCTCAGCCGGCAGGTCATCTCTCAGCCAAAGAGGAGAGATGCGTGACTCCCACTGCTGCGATCCGCTTGGCAAACATGGTTCCACGAGCACGTGAAATCCAGGCAGAGTCCCTGGAGTTTCCAGCAGCAGGCCCGGAAAAATGCTTGTGTGGGCTGTGGGCTGTGGCCTTGGGAAGCGTAGCCTCACTGCCTGGATGGGTCTTGCTTTGTTTTGTAGTGATCCCTTGCGATGCTCATAGCCATTACAACGTGTGCACCACTTCCTGCCCCGCCACCTGTTCCAGCCCACTGGCTCCAGGGAACTGCAGCAAGCCTTGCGTGGAGGGCTGCGAATGCGACGAGGGTTTTGTCCTCAGCGAAGCACGGTGTGTGCCGCGGGAGGACTGCGGCTGCCTGGATGGAGACCAATATTACGAGGTTCGTTCCCAAGCAACCTCTGTGGCTGCGGCAGAGTCTGCTGCAAATTGCCACAACGGTGCACGGTTCTCATCTTTTCCTTTGCCCTGCCACCAACAGAAAGGAGAGACGTTCTGGCAGTCGGATTGTCTCGGCCGATGTCGCTGTGCAGAAAATGGCAGCTTGGACTGTAAGCCGGACAGGTGCAAACCAGGCCAAGTCTGTAAAGTGCAGCATGGCATCCTGGGCTGCTACCCTGCAGACAAGGCCACCTGCCACATCTACGGAGACCCCCACTATGTCACCTTCGATGGCCGACTCTACCATTTCCAGGGTGGGTGCAATTACACTGCAGTCGAAATCTGCAGCAACTCCTCCGAGCGCTTCTCGGTGACGACTCGGAACGAACATCGCGGGAGCCCGCACTGGACGGCTCTCAACTCGGTGGCCATCTCGTTGAGAAACATACACTTGGCTCTGAGGAAGAACAAGGAGGTCTACGTGAGTATTACACCCTGAGGAACTGTGCGAGCACAAGGGACGAAGCTGGCTGAATCTTGGGGGGGGGGGGTCTGCCTGCACGTCCAGCACTGCTCCAGTAAAGTTTCCAGGGGTGTGGGGTAGGTGGTAGCCAGGGAAGGCATGGTAGAAAACAAGCCCTTTTGGCCTGCGCCAGAAATCCAGTGACGTGGCAATCCGCGGGCTGACCTTTTTCTTTTCTTCAGGTGAATGGAGCCAAAGTTGATCTTCCTCTGAAGCTACACCCAGAGCTTCGGGTGGAGGAGCAGCCTCCATATGTGGTTGTCGACAGCCCCCTTGGCTTTCTGGTGAAGTTTGATGGAGATCAGGAGCTGTTCATCCAAGTGGACGAGAGATACCAGGGACACCTATGTGGGCTGTGTGGCACGTACTCGGGCAGCCAGCTGGATGATTTCCAACGGCCAGATGGGATCCTGGATCACGATCCCAACAAATTTGGCAACAGCTGGAGAGTGGCAGATGGCCAGTGGAGGTAAGTGGCTGTAACCCAGGCGTTCTGAGGGGTTCCGCCACGGTCTCCGTATCCGGTTCCTTGACTTGGATTGCGAAGTCCCGAACGGTCGGCCAGCTGGACACGCTTTGCAGTACCGTGTACACCGACAGGAAAGCCAACCATGCGTGAGAGTAGGAAGGAGGCCCAATGATTTGGGGTTCAGAGGGCACACTTGCAGCCATTGGACAAATCGTTGCTCTTTAAATTGGTCAGCACTTGAGCCCACCTAGTGCCTCAACAAGGAGGCCAGCTGAGCCAACAATTATGACGTCCATTTCCCCACGCACACCCAAAGGCAGGGTGCTTTACTGTTGGCTTGTTTCCTGTCCCTAGTTGTCTCCCAGAACCACCACCCCCACCCCACTGCGACCCTGCGCAAGAGGCAGCTTTCGAAGGTCTGTGCAGAGTGGTTCTGTCCACAAACGGGCCTTTTGCGGACTGCCATTGGAGCATCCCTCCTCAGCTGTACTTCGAGAGCTGCGTGTATGACCAGTGTGCCACCGGGGGACATACAGGGCAGTTGTGCAAAAGTCTGGAAGCATATGCCGCCGCCTGCGAAGGGAACGGCGTAGACCTCGGCGACTGGAGAAAGGATACGGCTTGCGGTGAGTAGAGCCGTTTGGGGGACTTGGGTGTCTTCCTGCTCGTCTGAAAGCGTCAACAGGGGCAGCAAATGAGATCTCCGTGAGAGTACCCGTGCCTAGGGTCTCCTCCTCAGCCAGCGTACGGCACCTCTGGCACACGTGAGCGGTCGGAAGCCTCCTTTCCTTTCTCCTCTGTCCCCTTTGGAACAAAGCAGGGCCAGAAGTTCCTCCTCCGTGGCGTCTTCTTTGACAGTTTCCTAGCTAGTGTCAATGTGCTCCTTGAACGTTGCGTGGAGCTGTAAGACATGTCGATCGTTTGGCCAGATTGATTTCCCTCTGCTCCTTACAAGCAGTAATTGTCCTTCCACCACCGTCCAATGAATTGGGCTGGATGATCGCAGATCAGTGGTTTTATGCTCCTGACTGTACGTATGGAAAGGCGACACAAAGGCTTGGGTTTCCCTTCCCATTTCCTATACCGTGGGTCTGTGTGTGTGTGTGTGTGTGTGTTTGTGTGTGTGTGTGAAACGCAACTGAGAGGAAATCACACATGACTACTCTCTTTTTAGCATGGATTACTACCACCCCTGGAGATTCTACCACCAGCCCGACCCCTCCCACACCAGGTGAGTCTCCTCAAAGCCAGGACAGATCCGTTCTCCAGTTTTCCTCTTCCCTCTTTCCCAGAATGATGGTCCTCCTGTGCTTTGAGCTTGCCACCGATTCGTGTTGGCTAAGGAGAGAGAAGTGCGGGGGACTGAGGAGCTTAGCTGTGGTTTGTGGGTCCATGGGGCTCTTCTCCCTAATTGCTGATCCCACACACTCAGAAGCACTTTGTCTTTGTGGAGAGATTGCTGTGGAGCTCCGGAGAGTTCTCGCCAATGAGCGCGGGTCCTTGTGCGGAGCTGCCAAAACGAACCACCTCATTTTGGCAGCTTTTTTTGCTTCACTCTCAGTACGTAAGACCTCTTGAGAGTGATGTGCTCCTTGAACATTGTGTGGAGCTGTAAGACACTAGAGGTCGATCGTTTGGCCAGATTGATGTTCCTCTGCTCTTAATAAGCAGTAATTGTCCTTCCTGGTGGAGTTTTTAAATGTTCATAAAAGAACTCCAAGCAGCTAACAGCAATCTTGCAGAGTAGAAGTGTGGACCAAAAAAAAAGAGAACTTGCATATCAAGCTTAGTTATGTTTAGAAATAAATTCAGTCTTCACACAGCAGTGAGATGAATAAAAGTAGAGATAACTTGCTTTATTTAGCAGATCTGGATAGAGGTAGGTTCATAGTAGAAAAGGCACTTCATCACTGATTCTTTGTGGACACTTTCTATGTGGAATAGAAAGTCTGTGTGCAAGTGAGATATTAGTGGAGAAGGCCTGCATTAGGCAGTCCTCCTGCCTGCATGTCTGCCCATGAGTTAAAGATGGAGACTGTGAATCACCCAGACTCAAGAAGGAGGAGGAACAGGAAATCAGGGGACCCATGTGACTTCCCACAAGAACAATAGAAACACGCCTACCAGATAAGCCCTCTTATTATGCTCGTGAGACAATGCTAAGTTGGCCCCTGATAATTCCAACACTTCCACCACTGTGCAATGAATTGGACTGGATGACCGCAGATCAGTGATTTTATGCTCCCGACTGTACATATGGAATGGCAACACAAAGGCTTGGGTTTCCCTTCCCATTTCCTATACCGTGGGTCTGTCTGTTTGTGTGTGTGTATGTGTGTGTCTACCCTCCGCAGCGATGTGGCCGTGGATGACATCTTTGTAGAGCACGGTTATTGTCCTTGTAAGACTTCACAGCTTCTATTTTTTTCTGCGATTTGGCACCGGGCACTGCCCCGAGATGGGGTGAAGAAGGATAGCATCATGGGAACTTGGTTGGGCATTTTCCATGATGTTGGGGTTTTTCTCCCAGGGTGAACAAGGAGGGACATATATAACTAGGAACCCATTTCAACAGCTTAAAACCTACCTCAGTTAGCATGAGGATGGTTTCATGGTGGTGGGTCGAGTTGCAGAAGATGATTCCTTCTTCTCCAAGCCCCCTCAGCATAGGAGTATCTGGGACACAAGCCCAAGTATGCTTCAAGGTTGGACAGGAAGACTCGGTGATGTTTTAATGATGCTTTGCATATCGCAATCTTAGAGGAAAACCCAGTGCTCATGTCTCTTTTCAGCATGGACACCAACCACCCCAGAACCTACAACCACAACGGAACCGCCCCCTCCCAGCCAAGGTGAGTCTCTTTGCGGTGGAAGCGGATCTGCTCTGGACCGAACAGTCAGCTCATTGATCTCCGACTCTTCTCCTCTTCTGATGAGTCTTTGGCTTGGCTTGAGATCCCACTGGCTAGCAAGAGAGCAGTGCAGGAGATGAATGAGCCGGGTGCTTATCCCAGAGCTGATGGAGCTTGTCTGCCTGTGGCCCCCTTCTCTTGCCCTCTGAAATTCCTTCACGCTGGGTCAACCTTGCTGTAGATCTCCAGGCAGCAATGTCCTTGAGGCCTCTGCTTGGCCCTACAAAGCTGCCGATGCCAGAGGAGAATGTGGTCAAGTACAAGGCAAGGTTGAAGTTCCTGGGGCCATTTCGAGCTCCTGAAGAGCCCAAGAGTGTTGCTCCTCTCACGCATGGGGGGCTGCCATTGCAGCCTCTGCTTATTCCCGTCTCAAACTGGCTAAGGCCGGCACGCGTCAACAGAACCTCCCTCTGTTCTTTCCAGAGTCCTGCCTGGTGTCGGGTGACCCGCATTATTACACCTTTGACAAGCAGACTCACCACTTCATGGGCAACTGCACCTATACTCTCTCCCGGCTGTGCGAGCGGAACAGCTCTCGACTGCCCTATTTCAACGTGGAAGCGAGCAACGAGCACAGAGGGGGCAACACGCACGTCTCCTACGTGGAGAGCGTGGACGTTGATGTCTTTGGCATCCGGGTCACCCTGGGAAAGGGAGGAAGAGTGAAGGTAGGTGGAGCTGGTGGAGGCGCGCTTGCTGCGATGGGAGGGCACGAAACAGCACCTTTGTAGCCGAGTCTGCAAGAGCCACGCCTGAATCTCTTTCTAGGTGGGCGGGCAGCCAGTCGTCGTCCCCTCCACCCCAACACGGGGCGTGGAGATCTTACCCAGCGGCTCCTACACGGTGGTTTCTACGGAATTTGGGTTGAGAGTCAAGTTTGACGGAGACCACCAAGTGGAAGTGTCGCTCCCCAGCACGTATGAGGGCGAGGTCTGCGGCATGTGTGGCAACTACAACGGGGATCCTTCCGACGATTTCCTCAACCCCCGTGGGGAACCAGAGCCTGACTCCACCAGCCTGGGCAACAGCTGGCAGGTGGCCAACCTCACCAGGTTTGTAGCTGATATCCCCGAGCGGCGGCTTCTCCCCGAGATGCAGATCGCAGGGGACTGAACCGCCGCGGTGTGGCTTTTGTCTCCAGTTGCTCCTCAGGCTCCGCTCCTGTCTGCACGGAGGCCGAGAAAGACACAGCCGAGAGCAGCGGTTTCTGCGGACGGCTGACGGACACGAGCGGGCCGTTCAGACACTGCCATAGCGCCTTGGACCCGACGGGGCATTTTGCCAGCTGCCTTTATGATCAGTGCGCCTTGCACTTAGATCCAGGCTCCCTCTGCAGGAGCTTGCAGTCCTACGCAGACGCCTGCCAGTCCCTGGGAATTCCCATAGAGCCCTGGAGGAACTCGACCTTTTGTCGTAAGTTTTGTGGCTGCAGGGCCCGCGGTCTGCCTTGAGCACGGGGGAACCTCTCTGTGAACAGAGATGTCTGGGGATCAGCCAAAAGGGGCGAGGGGCTCTCTCTTTCTCTTTGAAGAAAATCACTTCCCTTGAGTGGCGCACAGCTATCGCCACATTCTCTCTTGGAGAGACGCTTTCTGCAACTCCAGCTTATCTTGGAGGGCAACTGTCTTAAATCTCTGGCTGGGACCCAGGAGAGCAGGGAATGCATCGGTTGAAGGATGCGGTGTGTTCTTCGGGACCGAGCCTTCGGCGCTGACCTCACGGAGATCTGCTTGCTTCCTGCAGCCATCCGATGCGCGCTCCACAGCCACTATGAGCCATGCGCCAACGCCTGTCCATCCACTTGCGTGAACCCAAGCGCTCCGGCCACCTGCAATTGGCCGTGCACGGAAGCCTGCGTCTGCGACCCTGGGTTCTTCCTCAACGATGGCACCTGTGTGCCCAGCCAGCAGTGTGGGTGCTGGCACCAGGGTAAGCATTATCCCGTGGGCTCCAGCTTTTGGACCGACGACACCTGCTCCACCAGATGCACGTGCCCCAGTCGAGGTGGCCAGCTGAGCTGCTCCGGCGCTTCCTGCCCAAAAGATCATTACTGCGGAGTCCAAAACGGCGTCCCAGAGTGCTACCTTCATACCTATGGGGTCTGCCGCGTCCACAACGACCCTCATTACAACACCTTTGACAAAATGACCCACCACTTCATGGGCAGCTGCACCTACACCCTGGTCAAGGTCTGCACCAATGAGACCGGGCTGCCCTACTTTAACGTCGAGGCCAAGAACGAGCATCGCGGGAATCCCTCCGTGTCCTACGTTCAGCGGGTCCTGGTGGAGGTTTACGGGCAGCGGATTGAAATTCTCAAAGGACACAAGGGTCAAGTGCTGGTAACGAAATGCAGTTTCTCATTTCCTACTTGTGCTTTGAAATAGAAGAAAGCTATATTCCTTCTCAACGCTGACTCCCAGCCAGTCAGTGTTGGATGTGAACGGGTGGGGGAAACCGTTTCAAAACCCAGCGGTGATGTTTGAGCCACGTGTTTTCTGAAACTTCACAAAGGCCTTTCTGGTTGTATATCAGTTTGAACAAGGGAAGCGTGAAAGGGATAGTACCGGCCACTCCTTTGACGAGTATCAGGGTATAATATTTCCTTTCCCCCTCCTGGAATTTTAGCCCGAGCCCGCACTTCTGTATAGGGACGTAGTAAGGGGGAACCGAACCATTCCCATCCCAGCAGTTCCCAAGGCGTTCTTAAGATGTTTCCTTTCTGAGGAAACATATTTAGGATTTCTATCTGGCTCCTTCTAGGTGAACAAAGTGCTTACCAGCCTTTCTGTGCGCAAGCTGAACGACTCGGTGAAAGTGGGCGTAAATGGACGCTACGTGACCCTAGAAACTGATTTCGGGCTGACGGTCTCTTACGACACAGATCACTCGGTGGAAATCAGGGTCCCCACCACCTTCTTCAACAAGACCTGCGGCATGTGCGGGAACTTCAACAGCCGCAGGCAGGATGACTACATGATGCCCAACGGAGAGCAAGCCGAGGATTCCAATCAGCTGGGAAAGAGCTGGCAAGTTCCCAATGCGGAGTACGACCCCCCCAATTGCAGGGACACACCACCGCCACCCCCTTGTCCCCCTGAGCTGAGAAATCTCTATGGGACAGAGGCCTACTGCGGACAACTTACCAGTAGCCAGGGACCGTTGGCAGCCTGCCACTCCGCAATCAACCCCGAGAGCTTCTTCACCAGTTGCGTCTTTGACCTGTGTGCCTTGAATGGGTCCCCGGAGGCCTTGTGTGGTGCTCTGGAGGCTTATGCTGACGCCTGCCAGAGAGCTGGCTTGCATCTTCCCAACTGGCGGAATGCCACTTCCTGCAGTGAGTACTGTCTGATAATACTCTGAAAGATGAGACACTGCCATAGTTGGGGGGAAATGCCCTCCCGGTCGGTTGCAGTGGCATCCTAGTTTATGCGGAAGGGCAGGCATCAGCGAAAATCTGCCTTTGGCTGAAGGACTAGCCCGCCTTAAAAGGTGGTGGTGGTGGTGGTGGTAGTGGTGGTGGGAGATGGGCCATCTGCTTAGTTATTGCCTCAGCCGGCAGGTCATCTCTCAGCCAAAGAGGAGAGATGCGTGACTCCCACTGCTGCGATCCGCTTGGCAAACATGGTTCCACGAGCACGTGAAATCCAGGCAGAGTCCCTGGAGTTTCCAGCAGCAGGCCCGGAAAAATGCTTGTGTGGGCTGTGGGCTGTGGGCTGTGGCCTTGGGAAGCGTAGCCTCACTGCCTGGATGGGTCTTGCTTTGTTTTGTAGTGATCCCTTGCGATGCTCATAGCCATTACAACGTGTGCACCACTTCCTGCCCCGCCACCTGTTCCAGCCCACTGGCTCCAGGGAACTGCAGCAAGCCTTGCGTGGAGGGCTGCGAATGCGACGAGGGTTTTGTCCTCAGCGAAGCACGGTGTGTGCCGCGGGAGGACTGCGGCTGCCTGGATGGAGACCAATATTACGAGGTTCGTTCCCAAGCAACCTCTGTGGCTGCGGCAGAGTCTGCTGCAAATTGCCACAACGGTGCACGGTTCTCATCTTTTCCTTTGCCCTGCCACCAACAGAAAGGAGAGACGTTCTGGCAGTCGGATTGTCTCGGCCGATGTCGCTGTGCAGAAAATGGCAGCTTGGACTGTAAGCCGGACAGTTGCAAACCAGGCCAAGTCTGTAAAGTGCAGCATGGCATCCTGGGCTGCTACCCTGCAGACAAGGCCACCTGCCACATCTACGGAGACCCCCACTATGTCACCTTCGATGGCCGACTCTACCATTTCCAGGGTGGGTGCAATTACACTGCAGTCGAAATCTGCAGCAACTCCTCCGAGCGCTTCTCGGTGACGACTCGGAACGAACATCGCGGGAGCCCGCACTGGACGGCTCTCAACTCGGTGGCCATCTCGTTGAGAAACATACACTTGGCTCTGAGGAAGAACAAGGAGGTCTACGTGAGTATTACACCCTGAAGAACTGTGCGAGCACAAGGGACGAAGCTGGCTGAATCTTGGGGGGGGGGGGTCTGCCTGCACGTCCAGCACTGCTCCAGTAAAGTTTCCAGGGGTGTGGGGTAGGTGGTAGCCAGGGAAGGCATGGTAGAAAACAAGCCGTTTTGGCCTGCGCCAGAAATCCAGTGACGTGGCAATCCGCGGGCTGACCTTTTTCTTTTCTTCAGGTGAATGGAGCCAAAGTTGATCTTCCTCTGAAGCTACACCCAGAGCTTCGGGTGGAGGAGCAGCCTCCATATGTGGTTGTCGACAGCCCCCTTGGCTTTCTGGTGAAGTTTGATGGAGATCAGGAGCTGTTCATCCAAGTGGACGAGAGATACCAGGGACACCTATGTGGGCTGTGTGGCACGTACTCGGGCAGCCAGCTGGATGATTTCCAACGGCCAGATGGGATCCTGGATCACGATCCCAACAAATTTGGCAACAGCTGGAGAGTGGCAGATGGCCAGTGGAGGTAAGTGGCTGTAACCCAGGCGTTCTGAGGGGTTCCGCCACGGTCTCCGTATCCGGTTCCTTGACTTGGATTGCGAAGTCCCGAACGGTCGGCCAGCTGGACACGCTTTGCAGTACCGTGTACACCGACAGGAAAGCCAACCATGCGTGAGAGTAGGAAGGAGGCCCAATGATTTGGGGTTCAGAGGGCACACTTGCAGCCATTGGACAAATCGTTGCTCTTTAAATTGGTCAGCACTTGAGCCCACCTAGTGCCTCAACAAGGAGGCCAGCTGAGCCAACAATTATGACGTCCATTTCCCCACGCACACCCAAAGGCAGGGTGCTTTACTGTTGGCTTGTTTCCTGTCCCTAGTTGTCTCCCAGAACCACCACCCCCACCCCACTGCGACCCTGCGCAAGAGGCAGCTTTCGAAGGTCTGTGCAGAGTGGTTCTGTCCACAAACGGGCCTTTTGCGGACTGCCATTGGAGCATCCCTCCTCAGCTGTACTTCGAGAGCTGCGTGTATGACCAGTGTGCCACCGGGGGACATACAGGGCAGTTGTGCAAAAGTCTGGAAGCATATGCCGCCGCCTGCGAAGGGAACGGCGTAGACCTCGGCGACTGGAGAAAGGATACGGCTTGCGGTGAGTAGAGCCGTTTGGGGGACTTGGGTGTCTTCCTGCTCGTCTGAAAGCGTCAACAGGGGCAGCAAATGAGATCTCCGTGAGAGTACCCGTGCCTAGGGTCTCCTCCTCAGCCAGCGTACGGCACCTCTGGCACACGTGAGCGGTCGGAAGCCTCCTTTCCTTTCTCCTCTGTCCCCTTTGGAACAAAGCAGGGCCAGAAGTTCCTCCTCCGTGGCGTCTTCTTTGACAGTTTCCTAGCTAGTGTCAATGTGCTCCTTGAACGTTGCGTGGAGCTGTAAGACATGAGAGGTCGATCGTTTGGCCAGATTGATTTCCCTCTGCTCCTTACAAGCAGTAATTGTCCTTCCACCACCGTCCAATGAATTGGGCTGGATGATCACAGATCAGTGGTTTTATGCTCCTGACTGTACGTATGGAAAGGCGACACAAAGGCTTGGGTTTCCCTTCCCATTTCCTATACCGTGGGTCTGTGTGTGTGTGTGTGTGTGTGTTTGTGTGTGTGTGTGAAACGCAACTGAGAGGAAATCACACATGACTACTCTCTTTTTAGCATGGATTACTACCACCCCTGGAGATTCTACCACCAGCCCGACCCCTCCCACACCAGGTGAGTCTCCTCAAAGCCAGGACAGATCCGTTCTCCAGTTTTCCTCTTCCCTCTTTCCCAGAATGATGGTCCTCCTGTGCTTTGAGCTTGCCACCGATTCGTGTTGGCTAAGGAGAGAGAAGTGCGGGGGACTGAGGAGCTCAGCTGTGGTTTGTGGGTCCATGGGGCTCTTCTCCCTAATTGCTGATCCCACACACTCAGAAGCACTTTGTCTTTGTGGAGAGATTGCTGTGGAGCTCTGGAGAGTTCTTGCCAATGAGCGCGTGTCCTTGTGTGGACCTGCCAAAACGAACCACCTCGTTTTGGCAGCTTTGTGTGTTTGTGTGTGTGTGTGTGAGAAACACAACTGAGAGGAAATCACACATGACTTCTCTCTTTTTAGCATGGATAACTACCACTCCTGAAGATTCCACCATCAGCCCAACCCCTCCCACCCCAGGTGAGTCTCCAAAAAACCAGGACAGATCCATTCTCCAATTCTCCTCTTCCCTCTTTCTGGGAATGATGCTCCTCCTGTGCTTTGAGCTTGTCAATGATTCTCGTTAATGGAGAAGAGGATGGTTAAGACACAATCCTTCCCCCTTCCCCCTTCCCCCTCCCCCCTGTCAAATCTCTCTTGGCTGCAATTCACAAAGGACAGCCATGACTTCAATGCAGCTTCACATTTCCAGCGGGAAAAGATGAGGCATGAAGTACACGGCCACCCATCTTAGATTTGCGAGACTCGTTATGGCTAAGAACAATGAAAAACTGTACAAGGACTTAGAACAATATCTAAAAATCCCTCACAAATGCAATCAACCAGTGTGGTAAAAGCAAGCCCCCCTCCCCTTGCCCTTCCAAGAGTGTTCAAGTGGGGCCCTTGGAATGTTGCCCCACCTCTGACTTGAAAGGTGCCTAGAGATTAATCTCCTGCTTTCCTGACTCCATGGCTGGATCGAAAATTGTTATACTACTTCTGTTCCTGTTTTTATATCTCTGAGTGCAGAGGCTGCTTATGTGGGGACCAATTTGGAGAAGCGGGAGACTTCGCACCTCATTAAGGGGGGCTTCTTGGAGGAATTGAGCAGGAAGATCCTGCTACCACACTCTTTTTGCATGAGCTGCTGGGTTTTGTGAGCAGACAGCTTTCAGTTGCTTCACTGACCATGCTGCTGTGGGAACAGATCTCCAACCAATACCTTGTTTCTTTCCCCCCAGCCCGTGTTGTCTGCACTGCCTCAGGTGACCCACATTACACCACCTTTGATGGCCGTGTCCACCATTTCATGGGCAACTGTACCTACACCTTGGCCAAAGTCTGCACCAATTCCAGCAGTGGTCTGGGTGTCTTTGATGTGTCTACCACCAACGAGCACCGGGGCTCCAACCAGGTTGTGTCCTACGTCAATTCAGTGCACATGGAGGTGTACGGAACCCGGGTGTCTTTGCTGAAGAACAGGAGAGTTAATGTAAGGGAATCCTGGTTCTGTGGGCTGTAGGGTGACACGGTCTCTCCAGAAGGTCTGAGGTCATCCATGTAAGATTGGGAAGGGGAAACACGGGCAGCTATCTGTGCAGGCGACCAAGTTTGACATATGCTGAAAGACTGGGAGAGACTGGTATGGCTGCAGCAGAATTTAGCTACCCAGATCTTGACTTTTGCTTTCCTTCTAAAGGGCAGCTCTAGAGCCTCTGTGGACAGGGCCATCTCTAGTAGGTGTTTCTAAGAGGTCCTCCATGGCGATAGTGGGAGGGTTGCCCATATCCTGAGAGGTCAGGCAAAAAGGAAATCAAGCCAGTCCATCCAGTGAATACCTGAGGCTGCCACTGAGAGCTTCCACTGTTAATCCAGCTGGGCCAGCAGAACCCTACTGACCAGGAATGCTGGGAGCTGCACCCCAGCAGGTGGAGGGAGGTCAAGTCTGCTCTGATTGGCCACAGCATCTTAGACTCTCGAACACAGAAAGACCTTTGCTAGCCCAGGTGCCTCATCCTCTTTGGACACCCAATAAGTTTTTTTCACTGGACATGCCCAGAATTTGTAAGATTTCCAGAAATCATCTTTTCTTGATTTATAATTTAGCTCTGTGACTGGATACATAATTTGTTTTTCAAAAATGAACATCACATTTCTCTAAAAGGAAGGCAGTGTGTTATTTTGCAAAATAATGTGTCTTTCAAATGATGGAATCGTCTTAGATTTGCTGAGCATATGCTGATGCAGGCGGATTAGTTTTTCCTTCTTTCCGGTTTTGTTTTTCGGGAGGGCTATTATAGCCTTAAATTCAGGGCTGTTTTCTTTTCAGGTAAATATAATTGTTCTTACAGCATTCCTGAGATTAGGTGAGCCCTGACCCTGCTGGCCTTTCACAAAGCCCTAAAAACATAGTTTTGTGTCTGGTCCTGGGGCCCCGGGCATGTAATAGAGCCTGTCTCTTGGCTTTGTTGATAGTTATTTATTAAGCTCAGCTGCTATGTGTTTTTATTTTATATTATGTGAGATGGGCAGCTACTGTATATAAATAAAATGAAATAAATTAAACAAACAAACAAAACTTCCTATATAAAACAAGCCTATCTTTAACCTCCCTATTCCTCAAGCAAAGAGGACCCAGAGCACCTGGGTGGGCAGGCTGGGAGGAAGAGCTATGGATGGACTTTTTTGGCCCAACTAATTCTGCTGTCATGCCTAGAAAATGCTCTGCATCAAGCTACCCAAACCCCGTGCTGGGAGTTGCCCTGAGCAGAGGGGGGGGGGGGGCAGGCTGCTCAGAAAGGCCTGGCCAAGTCCTGGGAGTGGGCCTTGGCTCTTAGGAGCAAGGAGGACTGGCCCCCAGAAGGCTTCATCAGGGCTCTTTCTATGTGGAGAGAAGCATCAAGGAGGCTTCCTCAGCTTCACCACAGGGTGTGAGACAGTCATTGGCTTCGGGATTGCAGGATATGACTCTTCTTGGAAATCTTCCCCAGGTCAATGGCACTCGGAGGAACCTGCCTGTGTTCATTGGGGGCAACAAGATTGTGGTGCAGAACAGCGGTGGCTACGTGTTCTTGGAAACAGACTTTGGCCTGGGCATCCGCTTTGATGGGAACCAATATGTGGAAGTCTCCCTGCCACCTGCATACCAGGGACTGCTCTGTGGCCTGTGTGGTGAGATGTGGGTCCTTACTATGGGCAAGAGTGGGCAACCACTGGAGGATGATAGTACTGTAGATGGAATCAGCAGGAGCAGGAGCAAAGCTCTGTGCCTGACCAGGAGAGGAGAGCAGTCACCCCTTTCAAACAGAATGTTAAATGCTGATCAGATAAAGAAATGTGGCCCCAGAGATGAGTGTCTTCTCTCCCCCCCACCAAAGGTAATTTCAATGGGGATCCAGGAGATGACAATCTAAAGCCTGATGGACAACCTGCAGGAAGCTCTACCCACCTCGGAAACAGTTGGCTTGTCCCAGACAACACCAGCAAGTATGCACTGCATGGCATAAGCATAGCTGACGTACCTTTGGTGAAGAGAATGCCGCAAAGCCTTCCATGACGGGAGCCTCTCAAACTACAAGCGTCTTCCTCGTAGATGATGATCCTCCGGTTCAAAGGGTTCTAGAGTTATCCTCCATAAAATACCTTTGTCAGCCTTCTGTAACCTGGTGCCTTCAGATGTCTTAGGATTACCACCAGAGGTGTCCAGAAGGGCTCAAAAAAGTCAAGGTGGTGGCTGAGATTATCCCTGATCACAACTCTCAGAATTCTCAGCCATGATGCCTAGGAGTCCTGGGAACTGTGGTCAAAGCACATCTAGAATTCTGAGAATTGTGGTCCCCCAGCTGCAGACGGAGACAATTGGACGCTCACTTCTCACTACTAGATACTTTCCAGGTTGCTTCCAGATGGGGGCTCAGTAGATTTTCTATGGTACAGTGGAAGATGGGAAACCTGAGAGGAAAGGAGAATGTCAGCCAGACCCTCCCATGGTCTTGGCCTTGTGGCAGTGTGATTGTGCAATAAAAGAAGCATCCAGAAGGGACTCTGGGGCTTCCCAACTGAGGAGAAGCGCTGGAGGCTGTTCTGCACAGCTGCTGACCCTTTCCGAGTTATGTGTCAATCCATCACCGTTGCCTGTTTAGTCAAGGCCCTGTTCACTTGGGCATTCTTGTTTTCTCTTTCTCCGTGGTAAAAGCCTGCATTCCTGGACCATTCGGAGTGGCCTTCCACTCATCTGGACCAGCATTTGTAGATGGAGCTGGTGCTCCATTTACCTTGGAGCACCAGCAGCAGGGAGACCTCCCAGGCACAAATACGTCTGATACGTGTGTTGACCTCAGGCTGGTCTCGTTGTGGCACTAACATCAACCCTTGGTTTTTATAGAGGAGTTTTCAGTGTCTCACAGTAAGCATTTTGATAGCTCTTAGGACAGTGTTGTAAGATGGGCATGAGGAACAATAAGACTTGAAATTGATAACAGCTGTTGGGCTGGGAGAAGAGATTTCAAGTCGGGGGTTTCTTAGCTTGATTGGGCCCTCCAGATGTTGAATTGTGCTTCCCATTATTCCTCATCAACTTTCATGGAGGTGGGGCATACTCAGTGTCCCTCCCTCCCAATAAAGATGATTGTTAGCCCAAGAAGACCATAAATGGGATTGTCCTGAGCCATTTTCCCCCTCTGGCCTTTGGCAGGTGTTCCAGCCCATCAGAATCATGTGCCCCAGAGCTGGAGGATGAAATTCGGAGGGATCCTGCTTGCAACCTGATCACAGATCCAACAGGTAAATGTCTTAGCCCTTGATGGGACAGAATGGCTCAAAAGTGGATCAGCTGTCTCTCTGATTGTGAGCTCACACTGCACTTGAAAGTACAAGCTGGGCTTGTAAGGTGAAGGGCAGAAGTGTGTTTTATTTGCAATGCAGCACACCATGCATGCTCTGAGTCCATGGCTAATGCTTGGGGGCAGATGCTTTGCAATCTGTGGCACCCCCAGTTTAAGAAGAGTCCAGGGTAGCAGCAAGGCTGAGAAAAATATGTGAGTGGCTTTGACTCAGAGACCCCTTTATGTCACTTGCCAAGCTGCAGGCTTTCTCTGGAGGAGCTGCTTGGGCAATAGATCCTGTCCAGGCACCTGTGTTCAGTCTATTAAGCAGCCAGAGCAAGGGGAGCCCCAGGGGGCTCTGGCAGTACTGAGGCTCCCTCTTCTTTTGCACAGGCCCCTTCAGGCAGTGCCACGCTGTGGTGGACCCAGCCCATTTCTTGGAGAACTGCATTTATGATGCGTGCCTCACCCACGGGCAGCAGACCTCTGTCTGCCATGGACTGCAAGCTTACGCTGCATCGTGTTCCAATGCTGGAGTGTGTGTGGAATGGCGGAACGCCACCCTCTGTCGTAAGTGTTGTGCTTGGGGCTGGGGAGGGGAGGGGAGGGGAGCCTTGGCAGGGAGGGGTCAAGGGGAGATCTGGGACTGGGACAGGAGAACCAAAGGATGTGATTTGGGCACCCAGGTGGCCATGAGTGAGGCAGCCAAAACAGCCAGCCTCCCTCCCTCCCTCCCTTTTTACACCCCACCCTGAGAATGGCTAATTTATTTATTTATTTGTTTGTTTCATTATAAATAATGAAGGACCCTAGATGGTGAACAAAATATAAACATGAAAAACAAGCAGGAGTTTTGAGGGCAGAAGACCCCCCAAGTCTCTCCAAAGAGGGAGTAGAACCCACTGAGGGCCAAAGTTGATATTGTCTGAGAATCAGGAGGCTTCTCAGCTAACAGCCTTCTTGCTTGGGCTGAGCCTGAGCCTGAGCCTCCATCCAGGCCCTCACAGCCTCCAGGCACTGGGTCAGGACTTCCAGCACATCACACCCCCCATTGCACCTGGGGTCCACCGCTAGGTGTCAGCAACAGGTTGATAAGAGCTCACTCCCGACCGGGAAACAATGGCTTCACGTCAGAAGGGCTGAACCTTGGGGCACCCCGTAGTGGAGTGCTTAACGGCCCAGCCTCTCCCCTCTCACCACCACCAACTGGACGAAGCGGCTCTCAGCTGTCACTTTCACTCCAGGCCGTTCCAGTTCACCTCTCAGCTCCTCCCAGCTGCCCTTCCTCCTTTTTATCTTTTCCTCATCATCTACCTCTTCTATCTTTTCCCATGCTCTCCATTCCTCTTCTCCTCCCTTCTTCTCCTTCCTCCTCCACCTCCTGGCCCAGGCAACAGGCCACCAGTCTAGCTCAGGCCCTCATCTCCTCTCCTCCTCAGCCACTTGACCACGTTGACTAGAGTTTAGGGGAGCTGAAGTCCTGAGAATTCACAGGAAGAGTTAGCTTGTGTGACAGAGGCCTTTCCTGTGACTGCTTTGATGTCCCTTCCAGCCGTCTCCTGCCCTGCCGGCAGCCATTACAGCAGCTGTGGGAACCGGTGCGCTTCCAGCTGCATCACACCCCTGGGGCGGCCCCCCTGCAGCCCTTTGCCTGCAGATGGATGCTTCTGTAACGAAGGGTTCGTCCTGAGCGGAGACAGATGTGTTCCCAAGAGTGACTGCGGCTGTGTGGATCACCAGCACAACTACTACCAGGCGGGTGTTTCTCCCCTGGGGCAGGGGGTGGTGGGCATGACCTGGACTGGCTTTTCCCAGCACAGGCATCTGGGCTGCAGACCTCCTCAACCAGGGGGCTGTGCTCTAGTAGAGGGGCACAAATCTGCCTCTTCAGACCCGATACTCAGAAATGTGACATGGGACACAGGATCCAGAGCATGGGCGATCAAGATGAAATCCAGGGGAAGAGGAAAGCCAGCAGAGATGGCAGGGCTGAGCCAGCAGGGGGCCTGGGCTGGAGCAATCAGCATCCAGAAGGGATGAAGGAAGGAAGAGGCCATTTCTGCAGGGCTGCTGGGACTTTCTAACCTGTTTTGTCCTCCTCTTCTTACTCTGGCAGCTGGGAGAGAATTGGTTCATCAATGAGCTCTGCAGTGAGCGATGCACCTGTGGGCGCAACAATACTATCACGTGCACATCATGGCACTGTGGCGTGCAGGAGAAATGTGTTGCTCAGGACGGAGTGCTGGGCTGCTACACCAAGAGTAAGTTTCGCGATGGTCAGCATTTCAGACTGGCATACATTTTGCAATGGGCAGGATGGAGAACTGGCAGAGCTGCTGGCAAAGTCAACATGCCTGGCCTTTCAAGGGCACGGAGGAGAGATAACTCTTCTGACCCAACAAACCAATCCATTAGGAACTCCAAAGGAACTCGGGGGGAGGTGGGACTTGGCCCTGACCACACCAGATAGACTTGGTACATTGAGAGGAGAAAACGAGAGAGATTAATCTTCAAAATGGGTCCAGGGGTGGCACAGCCACTGTAAACATGCGCCCTTAAGCTTACCAAAGTCTCTTTGCATAATGCAGGCCAAGCATCGTGCCACGTGGTTGGTGATCCCCATTATTACACCTTTGACAAAGTCATGCACACCTTCCTGGGCACCTGCCTGTATACCCTGGTCACTGCCTGTGACAGCAGCAACAACTGCACCGTCACCCCCTTCAACATCACTGGGAAGAATGAAGACAGAGGCTTACGAGGAGCCACCTATCTCCGGGAGGTCCACGTGGATGTGTACGACATCCGGATCACACTCCAGAAAAACAAGAAGATTCTGGTACAAAGGGGAACTGGGGTGGCCTCAGATCTTCTGAGCACTTTCCAGTGACTGGTCACTTTTGACTGATCTTCAGTTTAAGGGTTTATTGGTTCTCCATTTATAGCCATGGCTGGTTTGAAGTCTGTACTTGCTCATAGGGACTTTCCAGAGTCATTCAATCCTTTGGGAAGAACCAAGTGGTACTGTGGCTCTCCCGGTGGGGGAAGCAAGGAAACACCCCCGTTTCCTGGCCACGTGTGCATGCTGCTTCCATCCCAGTGCTGACTTGTGACTGTCCTCCATAGCTCAACAGGATGAGAACCTACACACCAGTGGAAAGCCGCTCCCAACAAAACTCCGTGACAGTGGGGAATGTTGGAATTTACGTGGTGGTGGAAACTGACTTTGGGCTGATGGTGAAATACGATGGGAATCAGTACTTGGAGATCAGCCTGCCAAGCTCCTACTTCTCTCAGGTGAGTCTCAGGTGAAAAGGGATCCAGGTGGAGGCTGAAATGTTGGGTTTGCTCCCAACTTCGTCTCTTGAGAGCAAACACCCCTGCTGGTGCCCTCATCCAGTATCTCTGGACAGCAGCGAGTTTGGGGACATTGTTACATGCCTCCTCATAAGAAAACCCTGGATTAGTTTAGGTGATCTCTGAAGAACCAGGAAAGCTTCTGGGAAAGGGCCAGTCAAGTCATCACAGCTGTCCTCCCAGCATACCTCCCACCAATGAAGCCCCTATTCTAGATTCACTCAGTATCTTGAACTATCAGCTGGCAAAGAGGATGGGTTTGAACAAGGCATTGAACTGCCCCAATACTCTGAGGGTAAAACTATCCCATTCTACCAGGCAACAGAAGATGGAAACATGGCCATGCTGTGCATTAGGGTCTGCATTTTGGACTTGGGGCCCAGGGGCATGTGTGAACCTCCCTTTTGTCTTCAGGTGCGTGGCCTCTGTGGGAACTACAATGGCCAAACAGAAGATGAGCTGCTGATGCCCAATGGATCCCAGGCCAAGAATGTCACTCAGTTTGGGAACAGTTGGAAGGTGGAAGATCCTGATGACTCAGGGTGTGTGTTCCCCTCCTTGCCATTATTAATGCATTTATTTATTTAATTCTACATCAGTGGCACCTGACTCCAAATTGACTCTCGGTGACTCACAATATAAAGGAACAAGATAAAAAATACAAATAAATTAACAAGATGGAAAATCCAGCCAACTAACACCGAACGCATATGCAGCCATATGCCAAAGATAGCCGACGAAGGGTTCCATCCACCCTATGCCAAGGCCTGGGAGAACAGACAGGTCTTTAAAGCCTTCCAGAATGCCATCTAGGTGGGGGTCAACTGGATCTTAGAGGTTATCACATCCCAGAGGGCAGGCGCCATGAAAAAGAAGGCACACTTCAGGGGTTCCGATAGATGATGCTGTTTAATCAAAGGGATACAGACCCTGTCGGCACATTCTGCCAGGCAGAAACCAGGAAAAATAGGGGGTCCCACAAATAACTGGCCCCTGTGCCACGTCAGGTTTTACAAGGAACAACCAGCAGCTTGAATCACACCTGGAAGCACACTGATAACCAGTGCAGCTCACAAAGCAGGGGTGCTATGTGGGCATGCCAAGGCAAGCCCATCCCTGCCCATGCCACTGCATTCTGGACCAGTTAAAACTTCCAAGTGGCCTTCAAGGGCAGCCCCATGTAGAGGGCATTGCAGTAGCTGAGCTGTGAGGGCCTCCCAGTCTTGGTCTGCTGGAGGAGCTGCAGACGCTGCCAGGCACAACTTTCAGGGCTGGTGGCACCCCCGTTTCCCCTGAGTGCAAGAGGTGCCCAGACCCACTTCCTGTCTAGTTCCCTAGCTGAATCCCCTATGCCCGCCTCTATTGCAGCTGCCTGCCAGACACCCGTCCAGAACTGGGGCCGCCCTGCACCCAGGAAGCCCGACCATCTGTGGAAGCACAGTGCCATGTTCTGCAATCCAGCGCCTTTGTCCCTTGCCACCGCCTGGTGCAGCCAGACCTCTTCATCCAGACCTGTGTCTATGACATGTGCAAGTATGATGGGATGCGTGCCACGCTGTGCGCTGTGGTGCAAGCCTATACGGATGCCTGCCAGGCCAAGGGAGTCACCATCCAGTGGAGGAACAGCACTTTCTGCCGTAAGTACCTGGGAAGCACATCTGGGGGCAGGGGGGCATCCAGGGAAGAAGCAGTGAGGTGAAAGAGGGAAAGTCCAAATGTGGGCAGAGGATTGCACTGTACCATCATGCCAGAGAGCAGTGTTTCTCAACCTTGACAACTTTATATGTGGACTACAACTCCCAGGATTCCCCAGCCAGCTATGCTGGGAGTTGAAGTCCACAAATCTTAAAGTTGCTAAGGTTGAGAAACACTGCCATAGAGGGAGCTGGCATCAACACACCTGGCCTGACAAACGTTCTTCCCAGCTGGACTGCCTCTGTGGGCCCAGCATCAATGGAGATTCTGGCTAACGCCACTTTCTTTGCTCCTCTCCAGCTCTGCCCTGCCCTCCCAACAGCTTTTACTCCAGCTGTGCTCCTGCCTGTCCCCCCACCTGCAACAATATTTTCGCCAGTGAGCTCTGCGAGAAGCCGCCCGGGCAGTGCCTGGAAGGCTGTGTCTGCAACGAGGGCTTCGTGCTCAGCGACGACCAGTGTGTGCCGCTGAGCCAGTGCGGCTGTCGGGACAAGGACGGCGGGTACCACAAGGTGAGTTGGGCCCTCCCTGCCAGCTGGGGGCAGAGTCCCATCCCGAGGCAGAGCAGCCCCTGATCACTGCCCCTCGCGCCCTGGCCTTGGGGCAGGAGAGCTGCAGCTGTGCGCAGCAGTCCCCGCAGCTGGCTCCTGGCCAGTGGCTGAGGACAGGGACTCCCCTGTGGCCGGCAGCCCTGCCCCCCACTAACACCTAAGTCCTGCTCATTCCGACAGATTGGAGAGAGCTGGCTCACCCCACACTGCAGCCAAAAGTGCCGCTGTCGCCGAGGGGGCACCATCAAGTGCCAGGACTTTGGCTGTGAGCCTGGGGAGGTCTGTGAGTCCAAGAAGAATGGGAAGTTACACTGCAAGCCAACAGGTAGGGGTCAGTGCTAGCCTGCTAGGTGTGGGGAGGGGAAAGGGAAGCTGAAGGGTCCCGCCTGAGCCAGCCCTCAGGGCGTCTTTCTGAAAAGTGCAGCAACCCCTTCCCACCTCTGGTGGTTCAGCTGGGGAGAAACCCAGGCATGGAGCAGGGGAGTCTTCGGTCCGGCCCAGGGTCTAAGCCCCTTGGAGTCCCAGCATCCGTGACTGGCTCAAATGGGTGGATGTTGCCAGCTGACCGGCCGCTAGAAAAGAAAAACCACGGGCAAATTTGGTTGGGCACAATAACATAAAGAACCTTTGGTTTCGAGGCCCGGTGAGCGGCGCCTGGGCCTGTGAGAGTGCAGGAGCTGCCAGCTGATCTCCCCTCTCTCCCCAGGATTTGGGAAGTGCTTGATCACAGGAGACCCCCACTACATGACCTTCGACGGCCTGCTGCACCACTTCCAAGGGCTGGACACCTACGTGCTCTCCCAGACCCGCCCTGGTGCCTCGGAACGCCTTGAGCCTTTCAGCGTTGAGGGGACCAACCGGTTGGTGGTCGGGGCCAGGGAGCCCTCGGTGCTGAAGGAGCTGCTGATCCGGGTCTACAACCATACGGTGCTCCTCAGGCAGAGAAGGAAGCTTGTGGTAAGGACTCTGTCAGCGCACCAACACAGGATGCTTCTTGGCGATCTTCAGAGTGGCAGCTCTGCCCAGGGAGGCTGTCCAGCTCACCTTCAAAGCCACTTCATCAGCTTTAGCTCCGCAGGGCACCATCGTCTGATCCAGCTTGGCGAGTGCCACATGGTGGTGGTGCATGGGGTGGATACGGCACTTCATGCAAATCCACAGACCTGTTCCCAGACTCTGGTCCTAAAACCAAGGACAGAGAGCATCTGGTTGTGCTAAAAGGACCACTTGCAGGTCCTCTCTGCAGGCAGGGACTGTCATTGCACCTCGCCCTCCCTCCAGGGCCTGCCATTGGCTCCATGTGGCATGAAAGCCCTGGATCTTTGCTGCCAAGACTGTGAATGGGCCTTAGATCCAACTTTCTGCCCTGAAGTCAGCAATATGCAGGGCATTTGAAGGAGCGGATGAGACAAGGATTTTGCCAACTCAAATTCAGCAGAAGGCAGCGAAGAGGGCCCTGAGGGTACAGTGGGGAGAAGGCTGGTCTAGGCCTGGCAGAGCCAGGCTCACCCTCCCCTCAGCCCCAGAAGCCCACGGTGACTCTGGGCCAGACATTCTCTTCTGCCGGAAGGTAGGTTCTCCTGCACAGGAGCCAGCAGAAAAATGTCCCAGCTCTCTGCACCTCCCATCCTGGCTCTGCCTGGGCAAGACAGAGGAAGGAAAGCATGGGGAGGAGAAGGGGGGGCTTCGGTGGTGAAGGCGCTGACCGCAGGAGACTCCTGTGATCCCTCCCAGGGGTTGGAGAATGGGCAGCAAAGGAGTGTTTCCTTGCTTCTCTCTCCCCCTCTCCCACCCCCAGGGGGCAATCAGAGAAGGATGGAAGCCTGTCTTGGCTGCTAAAGAGACCCACTTCCCCCCAGGGAGTGGCAGCTGGGGAGGCTCTCTCCCCAGTCCCCTTCCTCCAAGGCAGAGAAGTGGGGATGAAGCAGCACCCTGCACCAGGCTGCCCTGGATCCTCTGGCCACTCCCCACAGGGTTGCTGGCCACTCTCTGGTGGGCTCGGTGGACGAACGGCTTCTAAAGGCAGCCTTCCCCACCTCTGCCTCATAGGGCTCCAGACAGAACTGGGCGTTGGGGACTGGGGACCCTCTGTGGGGGGAAGCGGGTCTTTCTCTTCCCCAGTGCTCTGGCCACCCATGGACAGGAGGAGGAGAGGTCGGTACGGGGGGGGGGGGACCTGCTCCTTTGCTGCCAGTTCTCTGGCACTCCCAGGATTGAAGCAGTGACCACCAGAGCCCCCCTGCCCCTCTTTCTCCCTCTGTGGGGGGAAGAGGGCTTCTTTGGGGGGCAGCTGGTGCCCCAAAGGCCCCGAGGCTGATGAGAGCAGGGGGGGGGAGATGGCCTTTTGGCTCAGGGGAGGGCTGGATTCTCCTGCTGCCAAAAGGCGAAAGGGCATGCCACCAGAACAGGGCTCACTGCCTGTGTCAGCAGGCCTGGGAAAGTCTTGCCCTTACAGTGGAAGAAACTAGGGATGGTCCTCTTTGGGTGGGAACCCCGGCTGGTGTGCACACGGCCCCCGGGGGAACTAAGCCACAAGGGCACCGTGGCATAGTGCGGTTGTTAGCCAGCACCATGGGTCATCTCCTATTCAGATTAATTTGTGTTGCTAAGACTTTTTCACTGCCATTGGACCGCAATGAACCAAGAGCTGCTGCGGATTGTCTCAGGAAAATCCTTTGGATGGCTTCTTCCTGTTCACCGCTGCCCTCTGCCACCTGAAAAGAAGGAAACAGATGGGCGGTCCTTGGCCCAAAGCCACTGACTCATGGGTGGAGGGGGGGAGGCAGAACTTTTAATTTCCCCATTTCTAGCATCTGCCTGCTGCCCAGGGCCGCAACCAGGGTCTGTGTCACCTGGGGCAAACATGGATTCCGCACCCATTTTGGCAACCCCCCCAGCACTCATTTTGGTGCCCCACCAGCGCGGCGCCCGGGGTACATGCCCTGGTTGCCCCCCCCCCAGTTGAGGCCCTGCTGCTGCCCACCAGCAACTGGCCAGGACTGGCGCTCTTTTCCATGGCCATGGGGCAGTTCTGGCTCGGGCATCTCCATGTTCCCTGCCTGTTTTCCAAAGTGGCTGAGCCTGGCATCTTTCTTGGCCTGGAGGGGCAGCGGGTGGCTGCTGTTCCAGGAAGCCTCCCTCTGGAGTAGGAACAGGTCAGCTGAGGGTGCTGCCTGGCTGTGCTCTGACGCCACTTTTGGAAGATGAGGGTCACACTCCAAATCTCTTCTGCCCAGGTGGACGGAGTGGCAACTGTGCCCCCGGTGCGACCGCACGAAGGCCTTCGCATCCAGCAGAGCGGAAGGCTGATTTTCTTGGAGTCCGACTTTGGCCTCTCAGTCAGCTTTGACGGCTTGGAGAATTCAGGTGAAGCAGCTGCCCAGACCGTGGAGGGCTTTGGCATGGGGGGGAGGAGTGAAGCCGCCCAAGGAGAGGGTGCAGAGAGAGGGCCCTCCAAGCCACCCCACCACCTGGGTTCTGGTTTGAAGGAAATCATTCCAGCACTAATTGCTTGGGGGGGGGGAGGCTGGACCGCCCAGAGCCTCGGGCTCCCACTGCAGCGTGACTCTCCCTCTTGGCAGGCATCCTGCTCCCCAACAGCTATAGGAAGAACGTTGAGGGGCTCTGCAGCAACTTTGATGGGAGATACAAGAATGACTTCACCACGCCAGATGGCACCCTGGTCAAAGACGTGACCACCTTTGGGGAGAGCTGGCGAGTCCCTGTTGAAAGAGGACCTTCCCGTCTCAGGTGCGGGCTCCCAAAAGCGGTAGTGCCTCTTGTAGGCCAGGCTGAGCCTCCCCAGGGCCACCGCAGCCCCCTCCCCCCCCCCCGCCACTGCTAGGCTGCCACGGGCACACTGCCTGCAAAGTAGGGCCAACAAAATCTGGGCGCTGTGATTGGACAGTAGCCTAAGCCTGGTTACAGAATTAACCCCGGGGGAGGAAGGGGGTGAAAATGGAGCCAAAGCCTTTATCTGTCCTGCATTGGAACCCCAGAATCTCAGAAGTAGAAGGCTCCTCAGAGGCCATCTGGTCTGGCCCTCTGCTCCAGGCAGGAATCCAAATGCAGGCATTCCTGGCTGATGCCCATCTAGCCTCTGCTTGAACTCACCCGGTGCATGGGAACTTCCTCTCTCCCGGGGTGCCGGGTCCGTCTTCCAGGGGTACTGAAGGAGAACTCAGCAGCGTTGTTGCACCCTGTTCTGTCCTGAAGCTGGGCAGCCCCGAGGCCCCTCTGCCCTCTGCAGTGGAGGTGCCTTAGTCAGGCCCAGAATGTGCCAGCATTCAAGGGGTTCCCTGTTGCCTTCTTAGCAACAGGCAGGGTAGAGAAGCGGCACAGGGGCAGCCAAACTGGCAAGACATCAGCAGCTCTGGATTCAGAACAGCTGCATGAGAGAGTAAAGGGTTGAGTGTTGCTTTAGATGACAGATGAAAGATCCACCTAATGATCAGGAAATGACAAATCCTGCCCCCCCCCCAGTAACTCCCCTCCCCACACTGTGTGTGCAATAATCTCCAGGGAGAGGGAAAAGGGGAGGTGGAAGCAAATGGACCATCCCCAGGTGCAAATTCTTTGGCTGGAGGGGGGGATTGAGGGTTCCAGCAGACCCCATCATGCATCTGGCCCACTCAACAACTGCCAGCCCTCCGGGCATAACAGTGCCATCCTGTCTCTGTCCGTTTTGGTCATGGTCACTCCTGGCAAAATTCTTCCCTCTCTCTGGGATGAGCATAGCTGTGCAGGCAGGAAATGTGACTGCAGGGCCCAAACTGTGCCCCCCCCCCGCCCTCATGCTTCCTTGTTGCTTCCCGAGCCAGGATTGGACGGGGAAGGATGTCCGCCAGTACGGTCCAGGTAGATGGCTCAGCTGGGCTTGGCCTCCGAAATTGGGAATGTCCTCAAAGCCTCAGGAAGGAATCTCTGCTGGGCCCTCCCAGGGAGTCCAGCCTTCCCCTTCCTTCCAGAGACCCCCCAAATAAACTCCTTGTCCCTCCCAGGCGAGACCTCCTGTCAGAAGAACCCCTGGAGGAGGCCAAGCTGGACGAGTTGGACGTGGGGTTTGCCCTCCTTTGCTCCCAAGAGGACCTGCAGACCATCAACAGCAGCTCCGCCTGTGGAGTCCTGGCAGACCCGAACGGGCCATTCCGAGGGTGCTTCGCCCACGAGGCCCCCAGCCCCTTCCTACAGTGAGTGCTGCTTTCTCCTCCCCACCCCCTCCCCTGGGGGGCCAGGAGGTCACAGGGGAATGCGCTGCTACGTCTGCCCCTCTGTGGGCTGGAGAGGAACAGCAGGGAGCCTGCAGATCACCTGCTCAGACCAGGGAGAGCCACTGCACCCCTAGGCGGCCCCCAAGGCTGCAATTTAAGGGGGCTTGGCCGCCTCTCCAGGTCTCTGCTTCAAATCCTTCAAACCCTAACCCTGTTTGTTTCTTTCTCTCCCCCCTCGATGCTCCTCTTTCACCCTGATCCCCAAGCACCTCAGCATTAACCTTCTATCTGAAGCCCCTTGAAATGTATGCTTGTAGGGCCGAGGACCCTCATTCCTCCCCACGGGTCTGGCTGTGGAGGACACAGCCGGATTCTGTCCTGCACTTCCTCCTGGAGGAGTCCTGGACGGCGACCAAGCTGGAATCTGCCCGGAGAGCCCCTCTGGCTGACCTAGAGGGCCCCCAGGGCTTCCCCCACAACTCCTCAGGGCGCCCAGACCCACTTCCTGCGGCCTTGGGGATCTGGGGTTCAGGGCAAGCCCCACAAGAGCCTTTCCCCATTGCACCCAACCGCAGCACTGCCTTCATCTTCTCCCCAGCAGCCCAGCAGCCCATAAGCGAGCAGGCTGAAGGCGTCCCTAGCTGTGCTGGCCGTTGGGGTGTCTCCCCTTTTATTCCAGAACCAACAGCGGCTGCAAGGGGGGCAGGCTCCGTTTGGCTCCACCACCACCGGTGCCCTTGGAGGAAGTCCCGGAATGGGAAGGGAGGGGCAGCCACTGCAAGCCCAGAGAGGCCCCCTTCCTCCCTCGCCTCTACCCAGTTCCAAGTCCTTCCAGAGGGCGATTTTCTCCTCTGCCCCACGCAGTCACCCCCCTTTCTGGGCAGCATCCCCATCCTGGGGCAGTCCCCTTCTGCCCTCACTCACCTGAGGGCCAAAGCAGTAAAGCCTTTCCTTTAGAGTATGGAAGAGCCACGGCCTCCAGGGATTTAGGAATTTCCAATCTGGTAGAAAATGACTTTGGAGGCATTTTCACCTCACCCCACCCCCAATTCTTTGTTTTCTGATGCACTCTTTCTCCCTCTCTTCCATTGCTGATCTCTTTTATTACCTTATTTTCTCCCCCCCCCATCCATCCCCCCTCCCCCGGCTGGGCTTACACAAGACGCTTAAGCTAATTCCTGAATCACCCCACTTTGGGAGCTCACACCATATGCCCAACTGCCAAGAAGCTCAAGGGGCTGGACTCAGGCAACGTGGCAAAGACCCATCTGGGGGGGCTGTGTTGCTGGAAATGCTGCCCCCAGGTCTCAACCTGATGGGCAAAGAGGGTGCCTAGGTAGCGGACAGGAGGAGGGAGGCATCCGGCATCTGTTGGGGACCAGCCACTGTATCAGCCCTTCGCGGTAGGCCAGAGGCCAGGTAGACCAACACTACTGTTATGGGTAACAGAATCTTGCACGTCTGGATGCAGCTCACCCCTCCTCCCTCCCGCCCCTCCCTCAAGGCCATTCCCTCTGCCTTCTACCCTTCTCCTCCTCCGCCTGCCCGTGTTGGAGCACCCCTTCCTTCCCTGCCCTGGAGGGGCCCCTCCCCGGGCAGAGCTGGGCCCTTGCCCTCACCCACCTGCCTGCCGCCTCTCCCCTGCTGCAGGAGCTGCCTCTTCGACATGTGCACCGAGGCCGACCGGGTCACTCGCCTGTGCCCCATCCTGGAGCAGTATGCCCAGGCCTGCCAGCGCAAGAACGTCTCCGTGGCCACCTGGAGGGCAGCGACGGGCTGCGGTGAGAACTAACAGCGCTCTTTTTCTTCCCGAGCCGGTCCCAGGATGAAGGCTCGGCCTCAGGTTGCCTCACTCCTGCCCCAGCTCTCCAGGGGCCCCCTTCTCCCCACGGTTCCAGCGGGCAGCCCCACGTCTCTCCCCAGCTGCCTCCTTCTGGGCCAGAGGGAGGGGGCCCGGCTCCCCAGGCTCCCCGGGGCGGGAGGAGGGCTGTTCCCTCGCCTTGACCGTGCAGAGCTTCCGCTTCTCTGTCCGCAGCTCCCGACTGCCCGCCCCACAGCACGTACAGCCCGTGCATGTCCGCCTGTCCCCCGTCGTGCTCCGACCTGGCTGCGCCTGCCGACTGCAGCTCCTCCCCCTGCCTGGAGGGCTGCGCGTGCGACCCCGGCTACGTCCTCAGCGGCTTCGACTGCGTGCCCTTCCGCAACTGCGGCTGCAGCTTCATGGGCAACTACTACCAGGTACGGGGCCCGCTCCTGCACCGCCCCCACCCCCCGCCAGCCATCACCCACTCCGGGGCCAATTCACGGGCTCCCGCTTCTGCAGCAGAGCGTCTTTCTCCAGCACAGCGGCTGCCCCGCGCACGGGACGGATCCTCGGGCAAGGACTGCCCTCGCCTCGCTGGGGGCGAAGGGTCTGCTCTCCCCCCCCCCCCCCCACGAAGCTCCTTGGCCTCCTCAGAGCCCTCACACCTGGGCCAAGGAAGGAAAGAAGCGGACCACCTATTTTTAAGCTTAGGGATACCCGAAACCCAAGCTCTGGCCGTGCCTAAGGCATGATTTTAAAAAACAGGGTGATTTCCATTTTGCAGTGGGAGGGCTGTCTCAACTCCCCGCCGGAGGATCCCTGGGCCAAACGCTGTGACAAACACACTTACCTGCCACTGAGGGCCATAAATGCCAACAACATGCATGTATACATAAGGATTTTGCCATTTCAGTTCAGAGCACAGAAAAAGAGAAATAACCGTAAGCACGAGAAATGAAAGGCAGGAGAAAGAGGACAATCGGCTTAACAATGCTCACCCGCACCGTACCTCGGTGTCCCTGCAGACCCTCCTTGCTTCCATCCCATCTTTAAATGAGTCCACACGTGCTCTTCCGCCTTGGCCCCTCTCTCTGTCTGAGCATCTCATCAGCTGTCTCCATGCAGGCCCTTCTTGGTCCTCCCCTTCCTCTCCACCTGTCACTCTTCCTGCATAGCCTGTTCTGGGGTTCAACCCTTGTCCGTTCGCACTGCATGACCGAGCCATCTCAGCTCTTGGCGGCCGGCCGGCTACTCCGCTCTGATGCACCTGCCCTCAGGACCTGTTCCTTCCAGGCCCCCTCCTCTTGTTCCACACCCACTTCTTACACGCTCCATTCCCGTCCTAACCCAGACCCCATTCGGTGTTGATGTTCCTCCTGACATGTTCAAATTCCATGCAGCGAAGTGGGCAGAAGCACACCCTCAGCACCACCAGCTTCACTGCTTTCGACGTATCTTCTTCATTCCTCACAACAGACGACATGCTACCACCACCTTCCTACCAGCGCTTGTCCAACTTAAAAATTCCCCCTCCATTTTCCACCTTTACAAAACATTCGACCGATACACAGATTCATCTACATGCTCTAGTTTTTTGCTATTTATTGCACAGAAACTGCAGCCATATCTTAACATTTCTCATACAGCTACAGCCTTCCCATTTTTCAACATTCTAACTGCATTTATAATTTCTTTTCTTTTTTTTTTTGGATGGGACAATAGCATTTATAACATGTGATTAAGTTCCACATATAATCTCTAAAATGCTCCTTCCAACATTCACTCACTTCAATTTCATCCCAAATCATTTCAGTTGGAGGCCCTTCTCTTGGATCTCTTCACCCCCTTCCAAAGCAATTTTTATTTCAATCAAAATTACTCTGCATTTTCTTTATCCTAACCATTCCTTGCTCTCCTTGACTGCATTCTTCGTAATTGTCCTTTTTTCATATTCACATTTCTTTTTGCAGCAATCATTTTCTTACTTTTTTAATTTTTATTTTTTTAATCCCACCTTTATTATTTTTCTAAATAACTCAAGGCAGGGAACATACCTAGTGCTCCTCCCTCCTATTTTCCCCATAACAACAACCCTGTGAGGTGGGTTGGGCTGAGAGAGAGGGGCTGGCCCAAGGACACCCAGCCAGCTTTCGTGCCTAAGGCGGGACTAGAACTCTCAGTCTCCTGGTTTCTAGCCTGGTGTCTTAACCACTAAGCCAAACTGCCTCCTCTTTCACTTTATCATCCCACCAAACATCCTACTTTTTGTTTCCCATTAGCGCTTCTGTGGAACTCCATATCTTAATTTTTTCTCACTCTGTTCTAAGCAGCTTCCATATCATCTTTCCTTACATCCATTTCCCGTTCCTTCTCCGGAGTGATGCTTTCTATTCTATTTTGCTTAACAGACACAGAACATCTCTTCCAGCAGTTGTTCTACTTTCATTCTAGTTTCTGTCTCTTCCGTCCTTTTCTTCCATATCCATTTTCTCCCCAAATCAACTCCTGACACTCCCCCAGAGGTCTGTCCTCCATTTACAGTCTCTCAGTCTCCTTGATTCCTTCACCAAATTGCTCAGCCTTTCAGCATCAGCAGCCCACTCCCTTTAAACCTGTACCAGGCATGCTATTTCTGTTCCTTGTTATTCTGCAAATTTCTGCAGAACCATAAGCCGAAGCAAGCCTTTTCACAGAGAAGGGCCTCCTTTACAATTACGTAGAGAGGCTGGTCTTCTCCTTTACAGCCTTTTTATAACCATCACAAGCACGTCTAGCCGAAATTGCTCCTCACACCCATTGCTCACGTATTGCTTAGGAAATCTGAGGGTTTATGCGCTAGTCTCATTGATCATCTTCCTCCTGGGTGTTTTTGTTAGCTACTAATTGGGGCAAACTTCATCCCCTGCTCCCTGCTTCTCTGCCAGGTCTGGCAACGCTTCATGGCAGATGACTGCAGCCTAGACTGCATCTGCACGGACAGTTCCAGCGTCTCCTGCTCCCGGACAGCCTGTCCCCAAGACCTTCATTGTGGGATCTTCAACTTCACCCGTGGGTGCTACCGCAGCCTTGGTGAGTCTCCCTGGGGAGGCTGAACTCTCGAGCTGCAGAGGGGAGGGCAGGGTGGACCCAGGCGCTGCCCCACCCTCCTCTCCAAAGGAGGCATTGGCCCCTTGGGGTCGTTGCTCATCCCAGACTGCGGGTGGGGGCTGCCACAGCCAGCAAGGCCACCCATTTCCAAACCCACCTCTCTTTCCTCTGCAGCCGAGCCCTGCCAGCCAAACCCTTGTTTGCATAATGGAACTTGCGTGCCTGATGGCAGTCCAGATGCCTTTCACTGTGTGTGTCCTGAGAAATATCAAGGAAAAAACTGTGAGATTGAGGTTACGCCAGAAGGTAAAGCCCTTCCTCAGCCCCCCCCCCCCCATAGTTTTAGCTGATTAAGTGCACAGGCTGCTCTGGGCCCTGGAAGCGCCCCAGCCCCCTTGTCACTCCCAGGGGGTCGGTCCCACTCCAGGGCTGAAAGCCACCAGCCCCTAGTTTTCCAGGCCTGTGTATGGTGCAGGCCCCAAAAGGGAAGGGGGCTCACGCTGCTTGGGGCAACTGAGCAGAGTCTATGAACGGTGGTCAGTCGTAAGCAGGCCTCCAGGCTCTCTTTATGCTCTCTCCTGGTGCGCAGAGGGTCTTGGGGAAGGCACAAGGGCCCTCCATCCTTGGGTCTGGACCCAGGGACGGTCAGCATCAGTGGGGCTGGGAGTGACCAGCTGCAGCTCTGGGGTTCCCACCCACAGCAACTGGCCACTCTCCTTTCTGACATCTCTGGCCAGTGTGGCTGCCCTGCAAGGGCCCCAGCTGAGTACCGTAACATTTTCTGCCTGGCGGGAGGTAGTCCAGTGTTCCTCCTAATGCACGAAGGCTGTATTCAGGCAACATACTGAATTGACCCACCTCCAGGATTCACATGGCGCGTTGCATCAAGCCGAACAGGCCAAGTTCACATAATGGACAGAGCTGTCCCCTGCAACCACCCATCCCAAGCATAACTCCAGCCAACTTTAGCATTTTGTACAAAGGCTCCCACTGCTCTTTGACTAGCCAGGTTAAGCCTGTGGTGACAACAGAACAAGGAGTTTCCTAGGCGCGCCTGCAGGAAAAGAAAGGACTCCCTCCTTGAGAGGCCCTGGCTTCATTCAGAAAAGGGTTCTTTTGGAGACCGTTTTTTCCAACTTCCCAGCCTGGCCTCCAGGCCAGCCCTCGGCGTCCCTGGTGGTCTCCCACCCAGGAGGCAGGGAGCCCTTTTCCAAGATCAGCTGAGTGGCTTAACACCCCACCTCCCCCGGCCTTTAGCAAGGGGGGCAAGGCAGCCTTGTGCGCCCTATGCCGGTAAGCAGGTCTTGGTGACCAAATTAATTCAATACCTGGGCTGGTACGGCTGGTGCGTTACCCCCACCCCAAAATAATCAAGGGTTTGCCACGCCAACGTACTCGGCCCCGAGCCAAGTTTCGCGTGCCGTGTGAACGCAGCCCCGGGGAAGCCGCGGACGTTGCCCGGGCTCTGCCGACCGCCCCTCTTGTCCCCCTTTCTCCCCCAGAGGACCAGCTGCAGCCGGGGCCAGAAGACCCTCCGACCGCCGTCTACATCGCGGTGGCCGTGGCGGCCGGCGCCGTGCTGCTGGCCCTGCTCGTCTCCGCCGCCACCTGCTTGTGCGCGCGCAGGTGAGCCGCCCCGGCCGGCGCGAGCGAGGGGCGTTTCCCGGGGCGGGGGAGCAGGAACCGCTCTGCCGGGGGCCGGGCGGAGCGGGGGTCTTTTCCAGGGAGCTCTGCCCGCAGCAGCTGCTGGGCTTCGGGGGGGCGGGGCACTTCGCCGTGGGAGCAGCGTCTGGTGGTTAAAAAGAAGAGGAAGGGCAGCCGGGGGGGGGGATCCGGGGTGCAGGGGAAAAGAGCGGGGAGCCTCCTCAAAGCGTAGGGAGACCTTCCCCGCGGGCAACCTGGGGAGACAACCAGGCGAAAGCCACCAAGGCCAACTTCTGCGGGGGGGCGGGGGGGGGCTGCTAGTGCGTTGGCTGTTTACTGCTCTCATTTGCTGCCCCTACCCCTGAGCCCCCCCAGAACGCGTCACCAAAATGCTAGCAGCATCTTTCGTTTGGTACCCCACGTCCCCACAGAGCCCCCCACCCAGCAAAGAAGAAGAGCCCCCCCAACCCTTCGGATCCTCAGGGCTGGAAACTTTAAAACGTCACCAAGCGAGCCCCCCCCACTGGGACGGTCCTGCTTCTCCAGGTCCCGCGTCCTTTTCTGCTCTAACGCCGCCGCCTTGTCTTGGCAGGAAACGCGCCCGGCGCCCCCAGACCCGGGACCCACCCGCCCCCGCCAGGCTTGGCTACCTCAGCAACCCGGCCTTCCAGCAGGACTAGAAGCCGAGCCTCCCCGGCCCCGGAGCCCGCCTCCTCCTCCCCCCGGAATAAACCAAATTGGTTTGGTCAAAGTGTTGCGGTTGCAGCTTGTGAATGTTCCCTGAGATCTTTGGTTCAGGCTGAGGCCAAGTGGGCGAGACGCCCCCCCGGAGACGCCCCCTAGGCCTCTGCGCCCTTCTTCTTCCTCGGTCTGGCAAAAGCACCCCTTGCCCCGCCGCCATTTCTATTGCCTACAAAGAGCGTGGATGCAAGCAAACCGTGTGACATTTCCCCAGGGGAAAAAAGAATCAACTTTATTTTGCGCCAGGGGCCCTTGGCAGCCTGTTTAGAAAACCCGAAGCGGCCTCGCGCTCCCAGTAGTTCTCCTTAGAGACGAACGGAGACCTCGGACCAGTCTCCTCCTTGACGAGGGCACAAGCGACCGGGGGACGTCCCTTCCGAGCGGGCTGGGTGCCAACCAGGGGGCTCCGGCGTTTGCTGATCCTCGGGGGCGCCGCCCGCGGGGCTGCTCCCCTCTGGCTGCACGCGGCCGCCGCTGGCTCTCCCGGCGCAGCTTCCCAGGTAGCCGGGGGCCTCCTCCGGCTCGTAGGCGGGGTTGCAGTAGGCCTGGCTGCTTCCGTCTTCGGCCAAGTCTCGCCCGTTTAGGGGGGGCCACATTGCATCCCCTTCCAGCTGCCGCTGCAGCACGCGGTAGCGGCTGGAAGAGCGGAATCGGAAGAGCGCCTTGATCAGCAGCCAGAGCCGCCGGTTCTGCAGGATGCCATCCTGGAGGGGGGAGGAAGGAAGGAAGGACAGAGGTGGTTTTCTGGTCGCTCCTTGCTCCTGAAGGCGAGAAGAAATGGGTCTCTGAGCCTCAATCACTGCCCCCCCCCCCGGTAGAAAGCTTTCAGGGAACTGGGTGCCAGCAGCTACTCTGTTCCACTTCCCCCACTCAAAACGACCCCTTGCTGCGCAGTCCCTCCGGCGGGAGATGGGCAGGAACAAATTTGATTGATAGATAGATAAGATAGATAAACAGAGATGATAGATGGATAGATGATGATAGACGGAAGGAAGGAAGGAAGGAAGGAAGGAAGGAAGGAAGGAAGGAAGGAAGGAAGGAGAAAATGAATAAGGCTGCCTGCCTCCCTCCCTCCCCAGGGGAGGGGGCTGCTTCTGTCCTGGTGTCTCCCTGGTGTGTCACACTGCTTTCACTTGGGGGAGGCCCTGGTGGGGTTTGGCAGGACAGGCAAACCCAACCAGCCCGGGCCAAGCCCAAAGGCAGACCCTCGCCCCATTCCCCTACCCTCCTGATCTCTGGGGCTCCCGCTGAAGGGGAAGGGGAGCAAACCAATGCCCTGCCCAGAAGGACTGCAACAGAGGCCCAAGGGACCAGCCATCAGGACAGGCAGCCGGACTCAAGGGGGGAAAAGAGTGCTTGGGATCAGTAGAAGGCCGCAGAGTCCGCCCCAAGTCCCGTTCTGAGAGGTCCTGGAGCCAGCTCTCCCTGCGGCCCCCTGGCTCCTCCCTGCCTGAAACCTCTGGGGGGCTTCTGGTGCTGGACACTGAGCCACAGGAGACCTTTGCTTCCCAGGGCAACCTGCATCTGCCCAGGCGCCATGGATCCTTTCCTGGGGAAGAGCCCCGTTGCTTACCTCCACCAGGAATGAGACCAGGAAGGTGACCAGCAGCATAAGCAGAACATAGGCCCTCCAGATGGTGGGGGTGCAGAGAAGCTACGAGGCAGGAGAGAGGCTTCCCATCAGTTGACCTGACTGGGCTGAACTTGCAGGCCCGCCCCTCCCTCAAAAGAGCCAGTTCTGCCCTGTTGAAGTTAATCTACCCGCATCGGGGTAAACTGGTAGGCGTCTTGCCCGCTCACCTCCATCTTCTTGTAGATGACTTCAAGGTCAGCAAAGAAGAGGAAAAGGGAGACCGCCAGTTGGAGGCACAGCATGCCAGAAAAGATATCTGAGGATTGAAAAGGAGGCGGGGAGACCTTGCCAGTCCTGGGGAATGAATGGGGGGCTCTTGCACCCAACAGAGGGATAGGCAGTTACATGAGGCAGTAGATGTGCGAGGGGCCCCTGGGCTGAGGACAAGGAAGAAAGGTGGTCTCTGAAGCCCAGTGCCCTCTGCAGCAGCTACAGGGTAGGAGGACCAATGCCACTGGGGGCATTTTAGTGTCCCCAAGTCAGTGCGCAAAACCACAGCCCTGCAACGCTTTCTTGTTGAAAGCAGAAAGCCGTGCGGCTCCCACCTTGATGCCATTCCCAAGGCCTTTGACACCTGGCTGTTCTCCCAGGCCAGAGGCTGGGTGGGACTTGGGCCCCACCTGCTGCTTTTATTATAGTGTGCATGGTTCTTCTTCGCTCCTGTTTGTGTTCTTTTTTTCCTTCATTTTTAAAGGTAACCTATCTAGTGTAATAGGGTCAGGTGGCCTCTAAATGTAATATAATGACAGTAGCAATCATGATATGGCAAAGCCGCCTTTGGTGCCCAACCCCCCAAGCAAGGAGTGGGGAGAAGGGCCAGGGCAGTGGGGCACCCCACTTACAGTTGGTGTAGATGGGCTTCCTGAATGGCTTCCCCTTGGAGAAGACAAAGGCCATGATGATGGAGCCAACGGTCACGAGGGGCCAAAGGGTGGTGGTCTCGTAGCTCAAAACGCCGTGCTCCTGTGCTGTGGCATTGGCCGTCCCGTTGCCTGGGCAGGCAGGCTGGTTTCCCGAAGGGCACCCACTGGGAGGGAGGGAGGGTCCCCAACCGTCAGCCCTCCCTGCGCTTGCCCCGTGCAGCACCTGGGCTTTCCTGGGCCCCCTGCCCCACCCTGGGAGCATCCTAATGGCGCCAAAGGGAAGAGAAGGACTGCCTGTGCCAAGGCCTGGGGAGGCAGCAGCCCCAGGGCCCTCCCCACTGGAAGGCCTCCCAGGCACAGGAGGGGGCAGTGTGTGTGCTCACCAGTGGCCACGCAGCCGCGAGTACCAAGCCTGCTGTTTCACGTAGAAGAAGCCAAAGGCCAGGACAAGGATGGTCAGGCCCACATTGAAGAGGATGGACAGCAGCAGCGGTGGGGAGAGGAGCCTCCCGGGGGGCCGGTAGGGGGCCAGTTTGGGGTAGGCGTGGGTCAGGCTCACTGGGAGGACAGAGGGGGAGCGTTCCAGAGGATCTCCAGGTGCCCCGAGGAAAGGCAAGCCCTTTTCCACCCCACCAGCCATCAGGGCCCCCTCCTGACCAACATTGCTTCAGGCAAGGGGGAGCGAGAAGCAGAGTGCCAGGCAACTGCCTGCTTGATGCCTGAGCAGAGCCACTCCTAGTGGTGCCCGTGCCCAAGACAGATGCCAGCATCCGTACCCCGGCACTGCCTGTCCAGACGGGCCCCTTGTGGCTGAGGCCAGGCCAAGAGGGAGCCAACCTGAAGCCAGCTGGCTGGATTGGCACAACACCCTTAATCCCGCAGGGATAGACTGGCAGGTGGTTTCAGACCAGGTGCTCACCATGATTAGGATTCACCTTGGTTAGGAATTTTGTGCCAACCCGGTCAGTTTGTTCAGCTTAAGATTCCTGGGGAATCTCCTGGCACCCTGGGGCCTTTTGATTACTAGAGATGAGGGAAGAGGGGGATCCCTGGTTTGATTGTTGTTAAAGAGCCTCTGTGCTGAAGAGATGAAAAGGGCTCTTCTTCCACCTCTCGCCAAGATGTGGCTTAGATGGAAGGAGGCTCGTTTCAGCATTCGGTGATCTATTCTGTGTCCCAAACAGTTACGTTAGGCACTTTTATTGGGTTTTCTTAATGGGATGTCCAGCCACTCAGTTACTCAGAATTCCCTCAGCATCTGTTACTCCCAGGAGCATAAGGGCTGGCGCTGAATTCCATCTCCCACAATGATCGTACTGTGGGAACCCAGAAAACAGGAACCAGTTTTAAACATGTCCTGCGAAGGAGCACTGCTGTACAGAGCGGCCCTTCCTGCGCTCCTGCCTTGCCAATGTCTTGGGAGGCACCTCACCAACCCGCAGCCAGCGTGAACATGCCCAGGGGTGGCCATTGGTGGCCTGGGGCAAAACGGGCAAGAGCGGAGCTGCTTACTTGTCAGGCAAACCACAAGGGTGATGCAGACATCTTGGATCAGGTACTGGTAATTCCCCAAAATCTGTAATTGCTAAAAGGAAAGTGTTAATTCCAAGGGTTTTATGGCCACACTCAGATTAACATTTTGCTCACAGGGATATGCATAGGGGCCCTAGAGTTTGCAAAAGGACCCCAAGATTGCTACGGGGGTGGGCAGGTACACCCCACCCACCCACCCAGAGCTTTGTTCTCCCATAACCCTCCAGCCCAGGATGGCCTGTGTGGTGGTTCGAAAGCCAAGCCTGCCTCCGCCCCGACCCTCAGGCGATCAAGCCAAAACTGGGACTGTGCTTTTTGCCTCCTCTGCTGCAGCAATGCCAAGGCAGGTGGTTCCCAGGGCTTGGGCAACATTTTCCTCTGCCACTGCTGCCCCTTTCTGCTCCCTGGCTTATTGTCCAGGGTAGCTGGAGAAGGAGGGTCACGGAAGGCAACGAGGCCGGCATGGACACGGACGGCCCACCAAGATTCCTCTGGAAATAGATCCTTTTTCGGCCTTCCAAGCTTCTCGGGGCACAGCATCCATCCCACAATGCTGGATATTTGCAGCTTGGGCAAATGTGGGGCACTTTAAAAACCTGCCAGACCCCAAAGGGCTGTGCCGGCAAACATGCCCCAGCTGTGCCAAGTTGCTTCCCATCCTCCTAGAAGCTGCTGCTACCCCGCTTACGGGCCCTGCGGGTGGTCCCTCCGCGCAGCCCCCTACGTACCCAGAAGAGCAGGCAGGCAGCGATGAACTGGACCATACCGTAAAGGGTCAGATATTTAAACACCGCAAAGGAGGCCACCAGAGAGGCCCGGCCCTCCCTGGCATTGGGGAGAGGAGAGGAGAGGTTCGTAAAGGAATGCAGTGACCCCCCTGCCCAGCCCCCCAAGGCAGGCATCACCCAGGGACAGGGAGGCACATTTCCTGAGAGCCACCCTCTCAGGTGCTCCAACCCAGGAAGGCAGGCAGGGGAAACCTGTCTGCCAGCTGGGTCTGCAAGCTAGCTCGGGAGGAACAGACATCCAGGAGGCCCCGCGTACCTTATCAGTGCCGGCACACACTCGATGTTGGGGATTTGGGACGTGAAGGGGGAAGCCACTGAGGCCTCCTGCTCAGAAAGGGAGATCCCCGCGTGCGCCATTTTCAGGGCCTGGAGAGCAACAATGTTCTCACTCATGCTGTCTCTGCATCACAGTCAATGGAAAAGATGTGTTCTGTCCTGGAAGCCCAGGTGTTCCAGCTGTGGCCACATCCCTGCAAATGGAGGTGACCCCAGCGGGGGCTGCAATGCTGGGGGGGGGTGCAAAATTGAAATGCCTCGTGAAGGGCAAAACTCGGGATTCCTGGGCAGAGTCTCCCAGTGGCACCCTTGGGTGGTGCCAGGCAAGAGAAATGTCAGCAGCCAGGAGCTCTAAGTTCATAGTAGGGGTACCTGTTGCAACAGCAGGAGAAGCGGGCAGCCCCAGGGGCCATTTCAGAGGTCTAATTTTGTTAAGCCTGGAAGCTGCACACACACTGGCTTGGTTTTCCAGGCAGGGAAGTGTTAAAGAAAAAGATTGCCAGCATGCAGAAGCTCTTTAAATATTTGGCGTGGGGCTGGGGGAAGGCCGGCCCAACGCTCTTCCACCCAAGAAGTGGAAATGAAGGTGAACCGTGAGATCCTTACACACAAATGCTTTTCGTTAGCTCTGGCCAAAGGGAAGGCTGGCACCCAGAGTTGCTTTGGACTCAGGCAGCGCCTAAATCTAATGAAATCCATCCATCCTATTGACCCTAAGCCCTGGTAACCTCCATCTGCGGTTGCTCCCACCTGCACAAGCTGCTGTAATGTGCTGCTATAAACACCTGGGTCAATATTGCTCAGCAACCATGATAAATAATGTCAACAACATTGTCCAGAAAGAGGGCTTGGACGCAAGGGCAGAGCTGCTGAGAAGGTGACTGGGGCAGAAGCCCCTGCATGGAGGACTCTGGGAGTCAACTGAACGCCAAAACCCATCTGGTCCTTATGAAACATGATCTTGGACTCCCCACCACTGAACCCAGAACCGCTCAGGGTATGAACATGTAAACACACAGAAAGGATTTCATCCAGAAGCCAAAGTGGCCCTCCCTGTTCTATGGTGGCCACAAGCAGAACGATTGATTGATTGATTGATTGATTGATTGATTGATTGATTGATTGATTTCATTGGATTTAGGTGCTGCCTGAGTCCAAAGCAACCCTGGGTGGTGTCTAACTGTAGAAGACACCCAGCATGCAGCTCTGCTTGAGCTATCACAAGGATGGTTTTCTGTGTTTTAAGGCTCAAAGCAAGAACCACAATGCCGATCCCTTGGTCCTAAAAAGAGGTCCCTGCATCCGCAGTCCAAATTTTAGAAACTGAGATGGTTCCTAACCTTCTCCACCTTCTGGAAGAGCGAGAGTTTTTAAAAGCTACTTTGGCCCCGATTCACCCAGCTGGGGTGGGTGGCAACCTGTAGGAAAAGATCAGCCAGACTCTGGAGTTCCCACTTACCCCACAGTCATTGGCTCCATCCCCACACATGGCCACGTAGTAACTGGGGGGAAGGGGAGGAGGAAGGGGGAAGGGGGGGAAGAGGGGAAGGCGGGAAGAAGAAGGGGGTTATTTAATCCCTCTGGGCATGGAAAGACACCCATGGCAGATCCTCTCTGGGGAGGGTTTCCTGCCACGTCCTCCTCACATGGCTTCCCCCAGCTCAAAATGGGGCTGCGGCATGTCCTGGGGTCAGAGGTGGCCCCTGCTTACCGCAGATCCTGGCCTGGCTGGGCAGCTGCTCTGCTCCTTCTCCAGCACCACCTCTGCCTTCTGGCATTGCCAGGATGGAAGACCCTTGGCAGGGCGCTTGGTTTCTCTGCTGAGCATGGGGGACCCCCCCACCCCTTCCCTCCCTCCCTCGGCCGCCCATCTGCTGTGACTTGGGGCTGCTTTGGAGCTCGAGGACAGGGATGACCTCGGTGGAGGGCAGTTTCACAGCAGCCCTTCCAGGCCATGAGGACAGTCAGGACCCAGAGTCCCCCAGGAGCTGGCAGAGGTTGGCACTTCACAACACGAGTGCCAGCTAAGCCACGGGAACAGCAAGGGGGGCAGCCTATTACATGCCGGTCTAGTTTCCAGCGGACCCCGAGGAAGGGAGGGAGGACGTCAGCTCAGCCCCTTGCCCCTTCTCCTTGGTTCGTGAGAAGAAACCCACTCAAGTTTCTGAAATTCTTCCACAAGGCTTGACTTCTGTGCTGGAGACATCCGGGCAAAGACCGTTCCGTTCACAAGTACCTGGGGAAAGAAAGAAGCCATGATTCACCTACCTGGACAGAAAGGGGCCCAGGAGCAGAGGAAGGCAGGGCCTGCTGGTGGGGCCCAATGCCATGAAGTGGGGGGGCAAATCAAAAAGAAAAGGGAGGCGACTCTGGAGTCAGGATCCCTCTGCATCTCCCCTCCCAACTCACCTTGGGCAGCAGGCTGCCGAAGTACTTGCTGAGGATCTGATAGGATGCCCCACTCAAGACGAAGTGGAAGCTGCCGCCCCCCTCTTTTGGGCTGCAGTCCTCTAGGGTAATATAGGGGGCCTGAAAATTAGGCTTCAATTACTGTCTGCCCCTGCCTCTGGGGGATTCTTGGAAATGAAATGCAAAAAGGCACTGGACAGTGAGCCAGTTATCCCAAGGGAAAGATCCTCAAAGGGACATTGTCTCTACCCTGCCACCACCACCACCCCGCAAAAAAGAAATCCCATTTCAGACTGGCCAACCGCAGCCTGAATCCTCCTCTCCCCCCACCTGCCACAGCGCCAGACCCCCCTCCCCCTCCCTCCCTCCTCTGGAAGGAGGGCTGCTCACGGCCCTGTGGGTGGTCCTGGGGGCATGGAAGTCAATGGGGTGGCTAGAAGGGCACGCGAGCCGTGGGTTCAGAGGGAACTAATGTGCCAGGAAAGGTCCCACTGGACATAATGCACAGGCATCGCTGCACCCCTTGAGAACCGAAAGAACATTCAGCAGTTCTCCAAGATCTCCATCCCAGCCCCACGAAGGATGCTCAGGACCGTAACACATTCCCTATTTCCACACGCAAGAATCTTCAGAACTGAGGCATGGAAGAAGAGTTAAACTTCCATCTTCTTCTAACGGAGCCCCTAATAGCTGCAGGGCTGCCATTTCCTTACATAACCAACACTGTGCATTTACTGACTGGCTGGGTTCACACAACACCCTAAACCCACAACCTGGGTTAACAAAGCCCCACTCCTATAGTCAGATAACCTGGGATGCCCAAAGCAAATGGCTTACCAGAATGGCCTACTGTGAAGAGAAAGGGGAGCCAAAGCTGGACTGCAAGGCCCCCGCCCCCTCCCCAACTCACCTTTGGCAAGGATCTGATAGGAGTTTTCACTCAGAACCAAGACAAGGCCTGGGTTCCCACATCACCCTGAACTGAACTGCCCAACCCCATTTGAGCCTGGTCTAGTCTGTTGTGCCAACATGCCCAAATTCACGAAACGAACCCCAGCTGTGGTCACTGGCCTCGTGTCGTGGCCTCAGCTCCCCAGCCCCTCAGCCCCCATCTGAGGGATTAAAGAAAACCTGCCAGGGGTGGGCTTTTCTCCAGCCCAGGCCAGGCCACTTCCTTCAGGGACAGGGGAACATCTGGCTTCCCTCACACCAGCGATCTTCAGTTTGAGTCTAAGAAACTTGGTCCAGATGGACCAAGATGGTCTTCTCCTAAGAAGGTGACAAGGAATGGGGCCAGCCTAGCTCTCTTCTGACCACAAGCATCTCAGGCCAACATCTAGTGCCAGAACCCTCCTCCCCTTCCACCCCCAGGCCCTTCCCGCCCATCTTCCCAGGTCACCTCTCCTCTGGGGCGCTGCCCTACCTCATCTTTGCCTGGAGTTAAGGACACCTCCTCCTCCAGCAGCTGCCAAGTCACGGATGCTGGGCTGGAATCCTCGGGCTCACGGGCATCCACCAGGACCACCTGGCTGGCGCTGGGAAGCATCCCGGAGCTCCTGGCCACGGTGATGGCCGTCTGAAGGTTGTCACCTGGGGGCGAGGGGGGCTGAGATGAGCGGGAACAGTCTTACAACCAAAATGTCCTCATCACCACCATCAGCACATCTGCAGCATGCAGCACATCGGCCAGGCACTCTCTCCCAGAGGAACAGCGTCAAGCCCTGGGCAGCGACAGCCCCGTTGTCCTAACAGCCAGGAACCACGCTGAGACAAGGAGTAGGGCTCTAGTGTTTTATTACTGCTACATAACAGAGAATCCTAACAAACTGAAGAAGTGTGGGAAAACCCAGACATATAAACCCCAAAGACTAAGGCGGGCCTGATCTGTGTCTCTTTGAATGGCCACCTAATTCCTCAGTACTACGCATGAGCTTTACAGCCTGGATGGGAGCCCCCTGCTCGCCATCCTCACTCATGACACCCGTGTCTTTTCTAAATAACAAGGAGATGGGCAGTGGAAGCCCAAATATCTCAATATGGGCCAGGATGCCAGTGATTGGAAGAGACCTGGGAAAATCTGAAGCAACCTCAAAGGCCCACACAGGGCTGCCGTGACATGATCCCAAGAGCAGCACTTCCTGTTTTAGGAACCAAGCCTAGAAAGCGTAATTGTGCTTCTGGAATGAGGCCACTAAGTTGGAGCTGTTAAAGGAGGCAAGAAAACAGGGTGGGGGGATCTGTGGCTGAGGAGAGCAGAAGAAATGGCTAGCGGGCACTTCTGGGGCATTTGGACCAAAGCAGCCCCTGGAGTGGGGGAGATTCTTGGGAAACCTGCAACACAACAAGATGTTGAGGGACTTCTCTACCCGTTGGTGCCCTAGAAGGCAAGTGGAGCAAGTTCGAGAGGGCGGGGGGGCTGCCTGGGCAATCCAGCGGGCCCCAACTGCTGTGCCCTGCCTGAGCACTCTCGCCACTGGCCCGGCACTCGAGCCAAGAGCTCTCCCCCCCAGCAGACCTGTGACCATCACACTCCGGATGCGAGCGCCACTGAGCTCCTGCAGGACGGCCGTCGTCTCCCTCTTCAGGCGGTTCTCCATCACCAGGAGGCCCAGGAAGGCCAGGCCGGACTCCACCCCTTCTCTGTGAGGAGAGGCAGGGAGGAGGCTGAGCCTGCGGTCCTCCACGCGGTGGTTTAGAGCCCTCTCTCTGATGGTATGGCAAGGAAATTCAGCTCCAAAAGTTGCAAGAGCCGGGACTTTTTAATGTAGGGGGAAATAATGGGGTGGGGTCTGTGTGTGTGTCCCAGATATGCCCAGTTGGGTGCATGGTGTGCTGGGAGTGAGAGATTTGCAAATATTTCCATCTCCCCACCCATCAGCCCTTCCTCTCCGGTTGCCTCGAGTACAAGCATTTTGACAGAGCTAAAATGTGGAGAAAGGGGAAGATGAACTTGGAAGTCTGTGAGCTGAATAGCTGGATCTTACACGTTGCAGCTGCCCCTCCGCATGGCTCACCTTTCCAGGTCACTGAAGGCCACTCCGTCAGGAAGGACGAGCGTCTTGTGGGCCAAGCCGATGACCCGGAAGCCCTGAGCCGTGAAGTGTTTCAGCTCAGCCTGGAAGTTGGTTGGAACTGGGGAAGGGGAAATGGCTCCAGTCGGTGCTGAGAAGGTGTTCACCCCGATATGTTACGCCACCCTCTGTGCTTTTGTGCAACTCCGTGCAACACTGGGAGGAGCCAGGAGGCAGCAGCGCTGCTGGACAATCCACGGCCGTGGCTTGGGGGGGGTCGTGTCCTCCACAGGCCCTTCCTTCTTCTGACCTTCCCTGGGCCAACTGCCCCTGGGCCTCCTGGCTCTTCCTTCATCCCCACCAACCAGGCAAGAATCAGTGCCCAGTTTTCCAGCAAATCCATCTGGGATTCTCAAATCTTCATGGTCTCACATCAAACTGGGCCCTGACCCGGTCCAGGCCCAGGCCCAGGTCTCCCTTGTCCCTGGATTCTTGCTCTGGCCCATCGGCCCAGTGCAGATCCTCCTGCCTCCTTCACCATCCCACCCCTTTCCTGGAACTGGAGAACAGCAACCCCAGAAAGAGGAGGTCTCTACCAGCCATTGTGCGGCACGGCCACCCATTATGTGAAAGCCACCAATGGAGGAATGGGCCCCGCACGTTAATTGCGCATCAGGAAAGCTCAGGAATGCAACTGCCCTGAAAGGCCAGTGAAGACACTTTCCCTTTTGCACAAGGAAACAATTAATCCAGGCAGCTGGGAAAAAGAATCGCAAAACAGCATCCAGAAGAAGAGAGTATATTAACTTGTACGCCATGTCCATTGTATAAGGCTGAGGGACGTTGGGAAGACGGCCTCTGTTGTTGTTGCAACAACTTCCGCTGGCATAGGATTATTAATGCCCCCCCAGTAATGAAAGAGGAAGGGGCGAGGTCTAGCCCACAAGCCAAACATTGGCCGTAGAGGTTCCCCCACCGATTCCCTGGCTCCTGTCTGGCTGCTCCCTGACTTCACCCCCACCCCCAGGCTCTAGTGCAGAAGCTCTTATCTCCTGTCAGCAGAGGTCAAGAGATTGTCCCCGGCTGGGCTTCAATCACCCTTGTTGAGGTCAGTCGAGACTCCTGGCCGCATGGAGGATTGGGGGTGAAGAGGAAGTGCCAGACCTCCCCCAAGGCTGCAACCCCACCTGGCCAGCTTAAAAAATCCACGGACAAACATGGTCTTCGGTGGTGTTAAGATGATTCCGGAACAGGTTAAGCACCCAGCCTGTCTGCTGAGAGAAACACCAGCATTCCCCATCAAGTGTGGAGCTGAACGAGGAGGCAGGATTCCTCTCTGACCGGGGGTTTTGGTTCTTTGACCCTCACCAGTAAGTCCTTCACAAAAGCTGGCCACCGTCTCTGGCGCTCCCTTCAGGTAGAGCTCGTACCCGCTCTTCCCAAGTTCTTGCGTGATGACGGACATTCTCAGCAAGGAGGAGGAAAAGGGGAACTGATGCAGGATTACGATGCCTTCCACGGGGGCCTGGGGAGGGAAGGGAAGCAGATGGAACCTTGAGGAACAGGCAGAAGAGCTGCAACTGGGGGCAGGGGCAGGCCAAAGAAACGTAATTTGAGAAAGTGTCTCAGGCTTGACCCTCCCTCGTTCTCTTGAAGCGGGGAGGTGCTTTCAGACCTGCAAGATTCTGTTACTGTAACTTTATAATAGAAGTAGTATCAGCATTCGTAACTTCGGCTTCCTAGTCTGGCCTACCTCAAAGAGCTGACATCAGGGCAGGCTGAAGGTTAACTTCCACAGCCTGCCCATAAGTTTGCCAGGGCAGGATTTTAGGAGGAGCAGATGCTTCTTTGAGACAAGGAAGGGATGCCTTTACGGGTGTGATGGTTAGGCCTCTCCTGAAAAGAAGACCAAGCTGGACTTCCACAGTTGGTCAAGCTGTATCTGATCTTCGGTTCTGGAGCTAAGTTCAGCAGCTGGTAGGGGCTTCGTGGAAGAATATAATGATTTTAATTAACTCTGATCCAAATTTGACTCTGATCTGGGGGCAGAAACAGGCTTGGTCATCCTAGTGGATGACCCTCCTGGGATAGCCAAGGAGGATACAGCCCTCTTATTTCTCTTGGACCTCTCTGGGATTTTGATGCCACCAACGATGGTCTCCTCCAGCAGAGCCTGGCTCGGTTCGGTTGGAGAGCCTGGTGCTACAGTGACACCAGTGGTTTCAGAAAGTGGCTCAGAGGGACTTGAGTCTTTGGACTGTAGGTAGCTTTGTTCGTGTCCACCCCTTGAAAGTCTGGGCTGCGGTCACCAGTAGGTTGCTGGTCTGCTCTCCCCCACCCAACATTCAGAAGGCGGGTCTGGAACTCATGAACTGGTGCTCAGAGGCAACACGGGCATGAGGACGAGGGCCTACAAGGTGGATCTTTGTTCTAGAGAAGATGGAACTGTTGTGGGCTGGGAGATCTGACGAGGGAGAAGTTTCACCTGTACATGGGAAGGGCTTTGCTCACTCGGAAGGACCAGGTCTACGTCCTGGCTAATGGCCATAAGCCCACATGCTTCCCAACTCCATCCAAATGTTATCCCGGCTTTTAAAGCTTTTGTTGTTGTTTATTCGTTTAGTCGCTTCCGACTCTTCTTGACTTCATGGACCAGCCCATGCCAGAGCTTCCTGTCGGTCATCAACACCCCCAGCTCCCCCAGGGACGAGTCCGTCCCCTCCAGAATATCATCCATCCACCTTGCCCTTGGTCGGCCCCTCTTCCTTCTGCCCTCCACTCTCCCCAGCATCAGCACCTTCTCCAGGGTGTCCTGTCTTCTCATTATGTGGCCAAAGTATTTCAGTTTTGCCTTTAATATCGTTCCCTCAAGTGAGCAGTCTGACTTTATTTCCTGGAGGATGGACTGGTTTGATCTTCTTGCAGTCCAGGGCACTCTCAGAATTTTCCTCCAACACCACAGTTCAAAAGCATCGATCTTCCTTCTCTCAGCCTTCCTTATGGTCCAGCTCTCGCAGCCATATGTTACTACGGGGAACACCATTGCTTTAACTATGCGGACCTTTGTTGTCAGTGTGATGTCTCTGCTCTTAACTATTTTATCGAGATTTGTCATTGCTCTTCTCCCAAGGATTAAGCGTCTTCTGATTTCCTGACTGCAGTCAGCATCTGCAGTAATCTTTGCACCTAGGAATACAAAGTCTTTCACTGCTTCTACATTTTCTCCCTCTATTTGCCAGTTATCAATCAAGCTGGTTGCCATAATCTTGGTTTTTTTGAGGTTTAGCTGCAAGCCAGCTTTTGCACCTTCTTCTTTCACCTTCATCATAAGGCTCCTCAGTTCCTCTTCACTTTCAGCCATCAAAGTGGTATCATCTGCATATCTGAGATTGTTAACGTTTCTTCCAGTGATTTTAACTCCAGCCTTGGATTCCTCAAGCCCAGCATGTCGCATGATGTGTTCTGCATACAAGTTGAATAGGTAGGGTGAGAGTATACAGCCCTGCCGTACTCCTTTCCCAATCTTAAACCAGTCCGTTGTTCCGTGGTCTGTTCTTACTGTTGCTACTTGGTCGTTATACAGATTCTTCAGGAGGCAGACAAGGTGACCTGGTATCCCCATACCACTAAGAACTTGCCACAGTTTGTGATGGTCCACACAGTCAAAGGCTTTAGAATAGTCAATAAAACAGAAATAGAGGTTTTTCTGAAACTCCCTGGCTTTTTCCATTATCCAGCGGATATTGGCAATTTGGTCTCTAGTTCCTCTGCCTTTTCTAAACCCAGCTTGTACATCTGGCAATTCTCGCTCCATGAATTGCTGAAGTCTACCTTGCAGGATCTTGAGCATGACCTTACCGGCATGTGAAATGAGTGCCGCTGTTCGATAGTTTGAACATTCTTTAGTGTTTCCATTTTTTGGTAAGGGGATATAACTTGATTTTTTCCAATCCGATGGCCATTCTTGTGTTTTCCAAATTTGCTGGCATATAGCATGCATTACCTTGACAGCATCATCTTGCAAGATTTTGAACAGTTCAGCTGGGATGTCGTCGACTCCTGCTGCCTTGTTATTAGCAATGCTTCTTAAGGCCCATTCAACCTCACTCTTCAGGATGTCTGGCTCTAGCTCACTGACCACACTGTCAAAGCTATCCCCGATATTGTTACCCTTCCTATACAGGTCTTCTGTATATTCTTGCCACCTTTTCTTGATCTCTTCTTCTTCTGTTAGGTCCTTGCCATCTTTGTTTTTGATCATACCCATTTTGGCCTGAAATTTACCTCCGATGATTCTAATTTTCTGGAAGAGGTCTCTTGTCCTTCCTATTCTATTGTCTTCTTCCACTTCCACGCATTGCTTGTTTAAAAAGAATTCCTTATCTCTTCTGGCTAACCTCTGGAATTTTGCATTTAATTGGGCATATCTCCCCCTATCACTGTTGCCTTTTGCTTTCCTTCTTTCTTGGGCTACTTCTAGTGTCTCAGCAGACAGCCATTTTGCCTTCTTGGTTTTCTCTTTCTTTGGGATGTATTTTGTTGCCGCCTCCTGAACAATGTGGCGAACTTCTGTCCATAGCTCTTCCGGGACCCTATCTACTAAGTCCAGTCCCTTAAATCTATTCTTCACCTCCACTGCCTATTCCTTAGGGATATTAGTGAGCTCATATCTAGCTGATCTGTGGGTCTTCCCTAATCTCTTTAGTCTGATCCTAAATTGTGCAAGAAGAAGTTCGTGATCTGAACTACAGTCAGCTCCAGGTCTTGTTTTTACCGACTGTATAGATGTCCGCCACCTTTGGCTGCAAAGGATGTAGTCAATCTGGTGAAGTCCATGTATAAAGCCGTCTCTTAGGTTGTTGGAAGAGAGTGTTTGTTATGCAGAGTGAGTTGTCTTGGCAAAATTCTATCAGCCTATGTCCTGCTTCATTTTGTTCTCCCAGGCCATGCTTACCTGTAATTCCAGGTGTCATTTGACTGCCCACCTTAGCATTCCAGTCTCCTGTGATGAAAATAACATCTCTTTTAGGCGTGTTGTCCAGTAGGTGCTGCAGATCCTCATAGAACTGCTCTACTTCAACTTCTTCAGCATCTGTGGTTGGGGCGTATATTTGGATCACTGTGATGTTAGATGGCTTGCCCTGAATTCGAATTGAGATCATTCTATCGTTTTTTGGATTGTATCCAAGCACTGCTTTAGCCACTTTACTATTAATTATGAAGGCTACTCCATTTCTTCTGTGGTCCTCTTGTCCACAGTAGTAGATCTGGTGGTCGTTTGATGTGAAGTGGCCCATTCCAGTCCATTTCAGTTCACTGATGCCCAAAATCTCCATCTTTAACCTTGACATCTCACCAAGAACCACATCCAATTCGCCCTGGCTCATAGATCTTACATTCCAGGTTCCAATGGTGTGTCGATCCTTAGAACATCGGATTCGCCGTTCACCACCAGCACCGTCGGCCGCTAGCCGTCCTTTCGGCTTTGAGCTAGCTGCGTCATCACGTCTGGGGCTAGTTGAGCTCATCCTCTGTTCCTCCCCAGTAGCATTTTGACCATCTTCCGACCTGGGGGTCTCATCTTCCGATGGTATACCAACGTATCTCTGGTTGTACTGATCCATTTAGTTTTCAGGGCAAGAATACTGGGGTGGGTTGCCATTACCTTCCCCAGGGATCGCATTTAGTCTGAGCTCTCTGTCACAACCTTCCTGTCTTGGGTGGCCCTTCACGGTTTAGCTCATGGCGTCATTGAGGTGCTCAAGCTCCAGCACCACGACAAGGTAACGATCCTTTGCTGAAGTTTTAAAGCTATAAAGCTTTAAATCTAGATTACTTGAAAGGAGACTGCCCCGGCACACACCCCCCCCGCAAGAACAGCATCTGAGACCCTGCTGGTTGCCCACCAGCAAGCTGGCAGTTCTGCAAGTCAATGCTGAGAGGTGCTTCTGACTGGTGGCTTAAATAAATAAACAAAGGGATTAAATGATAATACCGTAATGGTACAAATACTCAGACCTCCATCTGCTTTCTCCTTACCTGCTTGCATCTGTGAGAAAATAAGCTCCAGATGCAAACCCATTTGTTGTGATCTTAGATTTTTCCCAGCCTTCATGGACAGAGAACTCCCATCCTGATTCTCCACAACTCATTTTCGTTTCCTGCACCACCCCAGGGAAAAAGCAGGGCCGGAGAATCTGCTTACCGGGGAAGCGGCAGGGCCTGGTTTCACAATGATGCACAATTCGGGTAGGCTGGTTCTGCTGTTTTCCGGTTGGTGGTCTTCCATTTCCTGGTATGGGAAAAATAATCAGAAATATTAGAAGGCATTCTAGAGCCTACAGGTGTGTACGTGCACGTGACGTGAATGAGAAGCACAATATTCAGCATACTGAAAACCTGGTTTTGCTGTCAGAAAGAGTCCGGTTTTGTGGGTTTAGGACTAAGAAGGTACTTCGGCCTGTGGGCTTACGGGTTAGCAGTGGTCACTTTGGTTATGCACCAGTGAAAGACTGGAGCAGTATTTCTCAGCCTTGGCAACTTGAAGACGTGTGGACTTCAACTCCCAGAATTCCAGAGCCAGCCATGCTTCTCCAGGCTGTGCATGGTTTTATACGCTCCATCACGGCCCCCAGTTGCTTGTTTCAGGTCTTGCTGTACCGTCTTCTGAATGAGTGGAGGCCAAGTCTAAAAAGGACTACCTGTCCTGTCAGTTGCTGTATTTATGCTGAAACAGGCCAATGCCCAATCAGTCACACTGGTCAAGCACCCTACCCCAGGAAACAACAGGGTGAGGCCAGGCTCAGGATCAACCCCTGCCAGGTTTGGGAGGACCAAAAGTCCCATCTGAGACCTTGAGAGTGTGAGAAAAGGGGATAACAATGTTGTTTTTGCAATAGTTGTTTCTACAATAGAAAAGAACTTGCTTTTTCAGAAAATTGCCAAATGAAGCTTGCTTTCTAGTGAATCGCAAAACTAGGCTTGCTTGTTGGTATATTGAGGATGTGGGATATGTGGTTAGGGGAACAGGAGACTGTGTCTCCATATTAGCAGGTGTAAAGGAAATAAACTGCCTAACCAATGCTGAAAATATGCTCAAAACCAGTTCTAGTGAACTTGTGATCAGACACGACCCTGACCTACTTGCTCCAAGGGGGCTAGCTGCCTTATAAGGAAAGAAGTAAATAAGGGACTGGGAGAGGTAAAAAGTGGGGAATGGGAGATATAAACAGAGGCGGGACTTCCTACAGTATTTTAGGCGTTTCGGATAGGCTGTTAACTCCTCAGTACCTATCCAATGGGGAACAGGAGGAGGGCTTCTAACAGCGGGGGTGGGGGTGGGGGTGGGGGTGGGGGGTAGGGAATAAAACCGCATGCTTTGTGTGAAGGGGTGTGCCTATTTTGGCCGGGCACCCGTCCTTGCAAGAACGTTAATAAAACCTTTTTGCTGCTTCTCAAGACTTTGTCAACTTTATTCAGTGAGGGACTTTTCCCACAAGTGGAGCAGCCAGAAATCCTCCCTTCGCAGGCAACTTCCCCTCCTTTTAAGCCAGGCTCTCCTTTGGGCCCCTAAGACAGTTTCTTCCTCAGTTTTCCTCTCTCCCCTCCTGGCTGTTTTGGGAAGCTCTGAGATCTACCGTCCTCTCCCAGGCCTGCCTCTTTCTTGCAGCTGATTTTCCCCCTCCGTGTCCTCCGAATGGTCCTCCTGCCCCACCCAAGCCCCTTTCCTCACCCAACCCACAAATTTCACCCAGAGACTTCAGCCCCCCCCCCAGGCTATGATCTCCATCTCCGGAGCCCCGTGACAGTCTACGCCCATAATCCTAGGGTGTGCATGTTACTTAGCTTGGTAATGCAAGCGGAAAAGGCATTGCATTTAAGCAAGACGGAATTAAACACCTGATCCTTCTAGTCCTAGAAAGGAGACTGAACCAACATTACAAGCAAACAGAAAAATCACATCCTGGAGTTAAACCAAGGGCACATTTTGCTCAGACACTTAGTAACGGGGAGGGGCCGAGCACATGAAATCAGTCCTACAGTGGAAACTCTCTCCCCAGTTTTCAAGGTCGTCTTTGTTGAATTTGGCAGGTCACCATTTTCTTAAGCCTTGGTCACATGACTATGGCAGGCAGTGAGTCTACTGTGCCAGCCACATGCCAATCGCAAGCGCATGGACTGAAACCTCCACCTGTCCCTGATGTCAGATGTATCTGGAAATCATTAAAACAACCCAGAGCAATCCCTGTTGCATTTCAAACTCAGTTTAGACCACTGTTTCTCAATCTTGCATAGCTGGCTTGGGAATTCTGGGAGTTGAAGTCCACTCATCTTCAAGTTGCCACGGATGAGAAACACTGGTTTAGACTGAAGAGCTTCCTGAAGCAAGGCAGAAAGTGGGACTGGCAGAACCACTGTAGTTCACAGAAGACCTAGGAGAGTTTACAAAAACAGAAAGCCATGGCTGAGAACCCCTCAGTCACCACTACCAAGGGCTTTGCCATCCTGACAGCCACCCATTCCTTCTCTATCACATCCCCTGCACCTGCTAGAGTAAGCGTGTTTATGCTCTGAAACTATTTTCTTGGTGTCCGTTAAGGAGGGCATCTGCACAGAGCCCAGGGTGGGTGGCTGGTCTCCCCAGCTCCCCTTTTCCAGAGCGAGACGGAGAGCTGGAGCTGTAAGGCCTCACCTCCCCATCATCAGAGGCCTAGCTGAACTGCAGCACCTACCCTTGGGCATCACTTAACAGCTGATGGGTCAGACAGTGCCCTACAGGGATTTGCCCAGCCAGGAAACCTTCTGCAGATTCCTGAAGATTTATGGTCTTCCCTTCCTGGAACTCGCCCTTTCCTGATGCCTGTACAGGGAGCCCAGAACTCAGCATGCAATGTGGGGTGGCTGCTAAAGGGGCAGACTATCTGTCTTGCTAACCCCTCTGTGCCAGCCAGAAACATGGCAAGGAGTGACTCTGGCAGGAATGTAGCTGGAAGTGCTCACTGCAGCCCCAAGAAGAAGGAAGACCTTTTCTTCCCCTTCCCAGCAATTCCCCCGCAAGAGCTGGAAAACTTCAGGAAGGCAGAAGCAGCCAGAATGGAATTAGGCTCACCCAGTTTGTGCCCTCAAACATCTTCAGGTCCAGCGGATCTCCCTGGATCTTCCCATCCAGCAGCAACAGGGAATGGCAAGTTGCCATGGCTCTGCATAACGGCCCCCAGGGCAAAGGGGGCCCTGAGAAGCTGTGCACACTCTGGAAGCTGAGGCGGAGATGGGGATTAAGGTGCGCTCCCTTGTGTGCAGGACAGAAGGAGGAACCGTTTCCCAGCTGGCTCCCTGGGCAGAAGTGCTGCCTGCGTGGTGGCAGGAAGCCTCTGGGTGGCTCACTCCTCCTTCAGCCATCCTTGGGCCTGAATGCCAGCATTCCCTGGGCAGAAGAGTGCCGGTGCCTCCAGGGCAGGTCAGCCAAGGGCACAGCAGCCAGGGGCCACTTAGGAGTTGCAAGACTCTGGTCCATGTCATTCCCACCCCAGGGGCAGGACCAGGAAGGAGGCAGCCCAGGGCAGGGGGGCAACCGGACACCTCCAAGTCCTCTTTCTCCAGCTCCTTTGGCCAGACACATTTACTACCATGCTCTGGTGAGCAACAGAAGAAAATTATAATTGTGCCCCAAAACAGGCTGATCACTGTTTTCTCCCCCTTCATTTCCCCCACACACATTCTGACCCCTCTGGGTGATGGCGCCCTGCCTACCCTGCAGTCCTCCACCTCTACCCTCCTCCCGCCCCCCACCAAAAAGGTCAAGTGTGGCTCTCGGCTCAGAAAAGGTGGCTTTTCCCATCATAGTGCTCAGTTTCTGAGCATCCACGATTAAGTGGCGAGATTGCAAAAGCCCTTCTGCCGATTCCTTGGGCCTGAAGCGCCACCTCCATCCTTTGCGAGGAAGGATTGGCCAGTGGGAGACCAGCCCCTCTGCTAGTCCTCAGGGCAGCTGGCCAGGCTGCTTTTCCTGGCAGGACCCAGAAAGCGGCCCGGAAGGCAACAGCCCGCTGGCAAACTTCCAGCTTTCCAGGCCAGTCTCCTCTTCAGCACTCTTCCATTTTTTGCCCCCGGGAATCGCATTCTTTAAGCTCAGTCAGATTCCCATTCCACATGCCTTACCTCTTGTTTTGGCAAGGAACAACGCCCCAGAGATCCAGCCCATCCTCGGTTAGGGTGCCTGTCTGGGTTAAAGGAAGAGCCGGATTATGCCACGCGAGAGAGGGTGCAAGCACTCTGCTCCCACACGCGTGAATGGAAGCAAGGGAAGGGGGGGACGGGAGGGGGTGCCAAAGCGGAGGCAGGCACCTGAAGGAAACAGCATTCTGCAGGGTGGACATGAAGGAGCCGGTCAAGGCATCGTGGTCAAGGGCAGCAATCCCGAGGACTTGGAAGAGGCTGAGAAGAATCTCCCGGAAGCCAGGCCACCCTCCCCAGGGTGAATCTCCCGGAAGCTCTTCACTCACTCACATTTGCACTTGCACTCACACACACACACACACACAGAGCCGCACCTTATCAAAGCACACCAAGTTGATTTGACCGCAGATGTTGATCCTCTGGGGACTAATGCAGAAAATCTTCTTCTTGGTAAGCCTCCGCTGGGCATAGACAATGCTGGTGGTCAAGGCTGCTGGGATGGCCGGTGGGACGGCGATGGTCAGGAGCAGGAGAGCCATGGCCACCGTGTCTGATGTGGGTCGCTGGAAAGGACACAGCAGTTGGTGTGGGCAGACCCTGCCAAGGAGCCTGTGCAGGCTGCTCAGCTCTTGCCTCCCCAGGAAGGCAGCCTGACAGGCGAGGGGAAGTTTGGCAGTACTGGGGGGGGGGTCTCTTCCCAAAACAGGGAGGGTGTTCACAGTCAGCTGTCTCTGCAGAGAGGAGCACAGATGTGGGGAGGGGTCAGCCCATCCTTTGCTGCCAATTGCAAGGGGGCAAGCTGTTGAGGTGCCAGTTCTGCAGCCTTTCCACTGCAGCCTGTCTGGGCAACCTTCAACCACAGAACATCCTCTCGACCAGTGTTTCTCAACCTTGGCAACTTGAAGACGGGTGGACTTCAACTCCCAGAATTCCCCAGCCAGCCATGGCTGGGGAATTCTGGGAGTTGAAGTCCACCCGTCTTCAGGTTGCCAAGGTTGAGAAACACTGCTCTGGACGCTGTCCTGGGTAAGTGCAAATACTTCTGATCCTTCCTGCCCTCTGGAATCTGGGCATACCCCAAACAGACCCACCGTAAACCTCTTTTCTTTAGGAGAAAAAGCCCACACGACACTGGGCATGGGGAGGGAGGGGAGAAACAAAGTTGGAGTGGGGGGGGCAGCAGAACTTGCAAGTCTGTCCCGGCAGAGCACCTCTTGGTCCTCCACACTGCAACCTGTTGCTTCTGCTTCAGCTTCATCTGCTCCTCCTCATGCACCCAGACAGGCTGCAGCAGAGCCCGGCCAGACGGAGGGAGGGAGGGGCAGCACCGTGTCCCCTGCTTGCCCGTGAAATTTTGCTGGGCCCTGCATCATCCTCGAGCTGCTTCTGGGACCCACCTTCCGGGTCACGTACACGCAGGTTGCGTAGATCAGCCCCAAGATCCCAATCACAGCCAGGCACACGACGAACTGGAAGGCTTCTCGGTACAGCCTGAAGCTGAGTGGCTTTGGGTAGAGGATGGACCTCACCAGGTCTCCCTTGGCAGTACGGAAGCCTGCAGGGGAACACGCAGTGGGCAAGGGGCACTTGAGGGCACTCGTCCCGAACTGGCACCGGGGGAGACAGCATGGGGGCCTCCCGAGGTTCTCACTTCCCAGGCCAAAGCAGGAGCAACCTGTCCCAGATGAGGATTAAGCAAAAAGGGTTGCAGCTCCCAGCTCAGCATCTCAAGGGGCTCCTCAGCTGGCCAGAAAGAAAGACAGGCTCTTTTATCCCCTCAGAAGCCGGGAAGGGCTGCAGAGGGGCCAGGCCACGTCCTGCATTTTGGAGAAAGGAGCCCGTCAGTGAAGGGACAGCCATGACTGACAATTGGTGAGCAGGCCAGCCGAAACAGCACACATAGAACAGAGGCACGGAAAGGTCCCTGGTTCGTTTCGAAGCCGGATGCCCCTCACAGAAAGTGCTTCGTCTTGTCCTGCCCATAAAATAACAGCTGGGACTCCCAGGTGAGAATTGGGTGCCCGAACAGGACTCTGCAGAGCCACTGCCTTGCTGCAGCCCTGGAAAGGGGGTCCGGTTCCTGGGAAGCAGCGAGATCCGTCCTGCCCAGAGCTGACCCCTGGTGTCAAGGGCGGGCCTAGCGCCGGCTCAAGGATCAACCGCCGGGACGCGGTTTGGACTCCCACTGTGAAATGGGCCCCTTCCTGCTGCGGGCTTTTCTGCCTGCTTGCTTTTGTTAGCATTTGAGTATATGTATACATTGGCACCAGAGAAGTTATTTCTTGAAGGCTGCGGGCATCTCCACCTGGATTAATGTGGAACAATGGAACAGGTTCATAAAGCTGAAACTGCCCTGGGAGATCACTGAGTGCAACGCCCTACTAGGTGGTGGGTGGGGGGCTGCTAATCAGAGCTTTGTTCTTCCTGATTTCATATTATTCCTACTAGTTTGTTTACTGGTTTAAGTACAGCAGCACCGTTTTCCTTTGCTCCGGGGCCTCTGGCGTACTTTCTGTTTGGACCAGTTAGTAAGCCTGCGCTGTTCCTGACTGATTGCTTGGGGGGGGGGGCGGACACTGAATCAGCATGAAAGGCAGGCTGTACAGGCTCCTACCCAAGCAGGCTGATTCCCTTGGCCTGGGCAGTCAGCGGAGACAGAGACATCCCTTTGCCATCCTTCATTCTCATCATAAATCTCTCAGCCTCACTCGGGAGAGTTTGCAAATCAAGCTGAGCAGCGCACAGCGATGACTTGGGGGAAGGTACCCCCAACAGGGAGGCTTTCTCACTAAGGCTTCATCAGTGACAGGCCTCCAGATGTGTTTTTTTTGGGGGGGGGGGAGAGGACTGCCAAAGCCTGAAAATAATTGGCCAACAGGTTAGAGGGATCTGGGTCCAGACCAGATGGTTAAAGAACTGTACATCAGCGTTTCCCACCTGCTCCTGAGCTGGAATGTGTTACAGACATAAAATTTTACGGAGCAACCTGAATCAGGAAATTATGAGTGAAAGTCAATATTTAACCTCTTTTCTTCATAAGAACTCCAACTCCAGCCATATCTGTAACCAGGGACATTGTGAAAATAAAAAGTAAAGGCCATGAACCTCTGTGCAATGGTTCTGGGAGCAGCGTCAAGTCCAGAAATGCTTCACTCTCCCTGCACTCCCAGGTTTGTGCCCTGAACATCCTCCTCTTCCGCCCTCCATCTGGTGGTGGGACAGCTCCTTCCCCCCTTCCCAGGCTTGCCCGCTGGTGCTGCCAGGGACCCAGACCCTCTGCTCCTCCCCGTCCTCCCAGGAGAGCAAAGCCACTGGTCCTCCGACGCACACGCACCAGTTTGCAGCACAACGGCCTGGACAGGCCCCGGGCCTGCTCGCCTGGTCTGGATCACCTCCGTGCCACAGAAGAGGACGTGCCGCCGGTAATCCCCCATCCCGTACACTTTCCAGGGCAGGGTGTTGTCGGTGTGAGGCAGGGGGCTCTTCGTGACCGGGACACTTTCACCTAAAGGTCACGGAAAATCGCACACGGCTCAGTGCCCTTCACCCTCCTCGATATGGAGCCTGGCGGGGTGCGGCAACGGACCAGCGGCTGCCCCAGGAACGTGCGAGCTGCCTCCGGATTCAGGAGAGGAAAGGGAGGGAGAGGGAGCCAGGGGCGGCAGGGAAGGCTCTTCCGCCGCGGGAGACGGGGAGGCTCAGGGCTCCTGGGCTCCGCTTCTCCACCCGCTGCCGTCATCTGCAAGCGGCTCTCCGAGCAAACCGGCAGCCGAGGCGAGAAATGGCCTTCGGGGACGGGCGTCCACGGAGACGCCGCTCGCAGAGCGGAGGCGCAGCCAGAGGGGCGGGCAGGCGGGCTGCTGCCGGCAGCCAGTGGGGAACGCCATCCCGGTTGGATGACAGCAGCCGTACAGTGCACCTTCCACCCTGAAACAACCAGAGTCTCATACCCACACGGCCCCCTGCGTGTGCATACACACGGGCACACCCCCGCTCTCCCCGCGTCCCTCCCCGCAAGGCTCCTCTCTCGGCCCGCCAGAGCCACAGGCCGCGAGGAGCAGAAGCGCCCCGGACGCACGAACCGCCGGCGGCCTGTACCGGTGAGCATCCCCTCGTTGACCACGCAGCTCCCCTCCAACAGGATGGCGTCGCAGGGCAGGGAGAACCGCTGGCCCTCCAACAGGAGGAGGTCGCCCGGGACTAAGTGGCAGGACTCCGAGGTGCGGCTCCCTGGGGGGACGAGAAAGAGAGGGAGGCGGCGCTCGCCCGATCGCGGACCTGGGCCGGAACCTTTAGCCGCGTCCTTTCGTCTCCTTTCATTTTTGTGTGCGGGGGAGGCGAGGAGGCTTTGGTTGCTCCGGGAACTGCAGTAGTTTGGGAAGGAATTTGGTGCAGACGCTTTCCCGGGTGCCTCTCTGGGCCAGCCAGAGGAAGGGGCAGGGACGGAAGGAGAGCTCCCCCCCCCTCCGGTCAAATTGCTGGAGTGAGCAGGGCGTCAAAGAAGGCAACGCGGAAGCCCATTCCCCACGGGACTGGTAGTCAGTATGGGCTGGGGAGAGGAAAGGGGGATGTGGGGCAGGAAAGGGGAGGGGAGGGGAGCAGAGCGGAGGGGAGGGGAGGGTTATTGGTCTCACCACACCCACCTTCGCCTTTCGCCCAGACTGTGACTTGGACCCGGTTGTGCTCCTTCACCAGGTTGTGCAGCTTGAGGGATTGCTGGGGGTGCGGGGGTGGGGGGAGAAGGTTAAAGGGCTGGAACTGGACCGTCTCTGGCTCTGCCTCCTCTTTCTAGCCGGGGGAGGGAAGGCTAATCCAGATCCCGGGGGCGGGGCGGGTGTGAGATTTGCCAAATTCTATCAGTCACCTGGAAAATCTAATAAGCCATCCATCCATCCATCCATCTCTCTCTCTCTCTCTCTCTCTCTCTCACACACACACACACACACACACAAACACGGAGAAAGGGTTTCTCCAGAGGGGTGACCTATGGAGGCAACCATTCTCTGTTTCTCTCCTTTTGGATGGCGATAAAGGAAGACAAAGAAGCAGCTGGAGAATGTGGCAAGGCAACCTGCCCCTCCCTACTGAAAACACATATTTGAGGGAGAGAACTGCAGGACGAAGGGCTCTCCCGAAAGAAGGATGAGGCTCCTTGCCAGGAGAGCTGGGTGATGACGGGGGTGGGGTGGGGTGGGGGACTTGCACGCTCCCCTTTCCCTCTGGGTTGGAGAAGGAAGATTCTGCAGATTCTGGCTGGGGCTGGGGACCACTCACTTCCTCTGCCCTTCACTTTGGAGGGGTGGGAAGCCGAGATGGGAACCCAGAGTGGCTCCCAAGAGGACACTGAGGCCAAAGCTCGGACAGTCCGCCCTGGGCTTGTCCGCTTTATCCTTGTGGCCTCTCAGGGGACCTCCCTTCTACTTCAGGGCTGGGCCCCGGAGCCTGAGAGATGAATCAGGCCCGGGCCCGTCTAGTCTCTCTAGCTGGCCAGCAGGTGCTCTGGCCCCCCGCCAGCAAGGCCCAAAAACAAGGGTGCTGGACTCCCATCCTCACGTGCCAGCCGAGGTTTGGCAGGCAGGGGCCTTCGGTTCTCCCTTTCAGGGGCTCCAAGCCCCCCCCCCCATGTTCTCGCTCAAAGGGACAGGAGTGAAAATGTGTGACTCTGGCCCAGCTCTCTGAAGCTCAGAGGACAAGGACAGGCTTCCAGGCTCTCAGGCATCAGCAGGAGAGACAGCCATCAAAGGCAAACTGGGGGGGGGGGGGGGAAGAGAGCTCTGTTCCCCCCATACCCTAAGACCAGAACTGCAAAGCTCCTCCCTCCCCCACAAAAACAGCCCCAGGAAAAAGAGGAGTCAGCCTTCCCAGGTCCAGGGCTTCCAGGCTCTCAGGCATCAGCAGGAGAGACAGCCATCAAAGGCAAACTGGGGGGGGGGGGAAGAGAGCTCTGTTCCCCCCATACCCTAAGACCAGAACTGCAAAGCTCCTCCCTCCCCCACAAAAACAGCCCCAGGAAAAAGAGGAGTCAGCCTTCCCAGGTCCCCTCCCCACACTGACCCCTGGGGGTAGAAGTCAGCAGGGACAGCTGCCACAGGCCCTGGGGATCCCCAGGTCAGTCCAGTCCCAGGAAGTGCAGCCCAGGAAGTAATAAGTGTGCGGAGAGTTCCCTGAGCATGTGCAGAGTCCCCTGAGCAGGTCGCTCCATCTCTGGACAAAGCCAGAGTAATGAGAATCACAGGACCAGGCAGACCCAGCCACGGAGGCTGACCAGGCAGCCTTGGCCCATCCCTCTCTCCCCCCCCACCCCTCACAGGGTTGTGTGCCCTTCCTTGAGTGCCTGGGGAGAGACGGGGCATTGATCCAGCAGATAAAACAAATGGGTGGGAGCGAGATCCCCTCTTCTGTGAGATCGCAATGGGCGGGACCAGACTTCTGGGTGGGGCAGCAGCGTGAACTCACCTGCCGAAGGTCATACACAGTGAGGGAGATGGAGATAACAGAGAGGATGATGATGGCCACGGAGAACTCGATGTAGCCCTGGCTGAGCCAGAGGGCCAGCGTGAAGGCTTGGAAGACGTAGAAGGGGTTCAGGATCTGCCAGCAGAGAACATGGGTAGGCTCTCAGGGTAGCCCTGGGGCACCCGCAAAGCACCCACAGGCATTCAGCCCTGTGGCAACCACCCTTTGCAAGAACGGCAAGGACAGACGCGGCATCTGTAGGGCCAGCGGGGCACCCTCGAGTCTCACAGGACTCCATGGGGACCTCCCATTTGCCCCCTGTGTGCCCCAGTGCCAGCTGGACTGGCAGACTTGGCTTGCACCCGGGGCAACAGCAAGCAGCTCTGCACCAACCCCCAGTTGCCACCAGAGGTTCAGCCCTCCACCCGGCACTCGCTGCACCCCAGGGATGCCGGCCGCCCTTGCCACAGCTCAGGAGGAGGTGCTGGGAAACCCCACCCCACTCCCCGGTGCCCACAGCACCCACAGCTGAGCTGGCACTGCTCGAAGGAGACCCAGATTGGCATCATCACAAGCGGTGGGGACATGGTCTCCCTCCTATTCCCACAAGAGCACCATGCTTTTTGGAGAACAAGATTTGCTGTGGCTTGGCTCCCCGAGAGAAGTGTCCCAACCCCCGAGGTAGAATACCTTGAATTTTCTGAATTGGCTCTTCACCATCTGAGACCTACCAGAAGCCTCACAAAAGAGCCCAGATTTTGACCCCAAGACCCCACCCCTTCTCCCTGGCATCCTCAACACCTTTGCCAGGGACAGCCAGGCAGCACCCTGTTACCTCTTTAAAAAGCAGCTTCCAGATGGGACGGATTTCGATCTCAATGGTGTTGGGGCCACACACCAAACTCCTGTGAAGGCGGGAGGGAGAAGCGCTTTGTGAGGCCAAGCGGCCACCAGCAGGTGAGGAGGAGCAGATTGAGGAGCAGGTGAGGAGAGAACAACACACTCTGCTTTGGACTACTGCAATGCACTGTATGTGGGGCTGCCCTTGAAGAGCATTCAGAAGCTTCAGCTGGTATAGAATGCAGCTGCCCAGGTTGTAAATAGTGTCAGCTACTTGGCACATGGAACACCCCTGCTTCAGGGGCTGCATTGGTTGCCATAGTGTTTCTGGGTGCGATTTAAGGTGCTGGTTGTCCCCTTTAAAGCCCTTTGTGGCTTGGGACTGGGTTACCTGAGGGACCGTCTTCTCCCAGCTGTCTCTACCCATCCAATCCAGTCTGGAGGGATGAGCATGCTCTGGGTCCCGTCAGCCAAGGAATGTCAGCTGGTGGGGACCAGGAGACGTGCCTTCTCTGCCACAGCGCCTGCCCTCTGGAACATCCCCCCTCCTGAGATCAGGATGGCCCCGACCCGGCTGGCTTTTCCGAAGGCCTTGAAGACCCGGCTTTGTGCCCAGGCCTGGGGCCCCGAGTGTGTGAAGGGCCTCATTTCCTGGTTATGCTGACACCGATGGATTTTAATATCTCTTGGCTGTGTTTATATTTAATTTTGTGTATTGTTTTAATTGTTAGATTGTTTTTATGACTGTTTGCTGCCCAGAGTCACTGGTTTGAGATGGACAGCTATATAAATCAAATAAACAAACAAACAAACAAACATGGGCCAGAACAGGATTCTTCCCAGCCACCAAAAGAGAGGATCTTTAGACTAGGTTTTGGCCATCAGAAGTAGGCACCTCCAAAGCCAGATCAGGCATTTCCTGCAGCTCTCTCTCTCCCAACAGACAAGCTCTTTTGTCCCATTTGCAACACTCTACACTTGAAAAATCATCCTATCCCATCTTTTTATGGTTGCTTTTACTGAACGAATAAAACATCAAGACAAAAACTAAAAAAAAAATACACAGTTAAGAAAAGGAAAGGAAGGAAGAAAAAAAGAATTAAAACAAAAGAAGAAGAAAAATTCAGAGTGTCCACACATGCATAATTCTGTGTGTGTTTTTTCTTGGCCAGAGTCAAGGTTGATAAAATATTTAAATGCCTGTATACAGTCTTAATGCTACAGTTGTTTTAAGACACAAGCTTGTGCTATGATTAGTTTCCAGCTGGTGGAGTTCCCAACGGGCGATCCTGCAGCTTTACTGACTTCCAGTTCGGAGGACCTGGTGCTGCCAGGTGGGAGGTGCTGACTGGGGGGGGGGGGGGGAGACGTACCTGAGAGCCTTTTCCCCACTCCCCAGGCCATCTCCAAATCTGCGATGTATTTCATAGCAAGTGTTGTCATCCTCCAGTGACCTAGAAAAGGAGCCACAGCAAAACATGGTGGAGCTTGGCAGGGACCCTCTGGCTCGTCCTTCTCCTCCAGGAAGTGGGAAACTCACCCAACTCGGGCAAACTCCTTCTCAGAAAAATCCCAGAGATAGCGGATTTTTTGTACCTGGATATACCTCCCCTGTAAAAGCAACACATCACAAAAACATTAGAAAACTAGGGGCCCCGGCTGGTCTTCCCTAGCAGCCACTTCCGCCAGGCCTGGGAGCAGAAGGCCGTCCTCCGGGGGAGCAAGCAGCGGGCTCAGTGCGCCTGGGGCTCGGCTCTGCTGGGGAGGGGTCAGCATTGGGTGGCATCAGCAGGGAGGATCAGCCCTCCCCTTCCCCTCCCCGGGCTGAGCTCCCGCTCCCCCCTCCCACGCAGGATGCCGGGAGATGCCATGATGCGCAGGGATGCCCCGTGACCTCTGGAAGCATCCAGGGCAAGGCTGCCCAGCTGATGTTCTCCCTGTTCTCCCCAGATGAGGCCACCACCGTGACCTGGCTGGGTTCTTGGCCTGCAGTGGGCCTGGAGGTCTAAAACCAGGGAGGGAATGCCGGCTAAGCAGGAAGCCCGCAGGTGCAAGGCTGCCGATTTTTCCAGGGGCCGAGGCGCTCCTTGGCATGTCGCTCTGACCCCAGGCTGTGCCTGATGGAACTTGCTCAGCAGGAGGAAGAGCAAAACGAGTTGGAAGACTCTTTGCAGGGTCCCTCCACACACCCACACACAGACACACCAGCCCCACTTGTTTCCGGCTGACCCCTTGGTCCTTGCTTACTTTCGTCTCGGGCATCTTTATGGCTCTGCTTAGGACTGAATGCTTGTCTGGGCTGAAGCTGTAATCCAATTTTTCACTGCCCAAAAGATTCTGAAAGTCAAGCCAGATCACCTTCTTCCGAGCATACCTTTTGCTCTCATCCTGGGGGAGGAAAAGGGAGGAAAGGAGAGAAACTTTGGGTGAATCTTCAGACTCTTTGATTCTCCTGTTAGAGCAGGGCTGGTTTAGCTGCTTGAGCAGGAGACTGAGAGGCAGGCCCTCGTAATTATGCCACCTCCTTTTCCTATGGAAGGAAAAAGAGAGGAGGACGACGACCAGCCGCAAGGAGAGCGGACTCCGTCACAGTGGCGATGGGGGCACCGTTGGAAGGCCTGAAGGGCCGGGTTGGGGACAGACCCTCCTGGAGGAAACCTATCTGTGAGGTCACTAAGAGTTGACACTGACTTGGTAGCACATCACGTATCACGTATCATGTATCATCTATTTCTATTTCTTTCATCTGTCTGTCTATATGTATCTCTATCTATCTATCATCTATCTATCTATATCATTTAACTATAGCTAGCTAGCTAGCTAGCTATCAGCTATCTATATCCATCCATCCACCCATCCGTCCATTCTATCATCATCTGTCTTTGTTCTGGGGCCTTAGCAACTTCAACCATAGTAACAAACATTTTTTAAAAGGTAAAATTAATCCTTCAAGTGAGATTTGTCAAGTTGCCAAGAGCTCTCAATCTTCATTAGAGTAACTATGCTGGGAAACTATTTCAGATTTCTAGAATACATTTCCTTCCATGAAAACCCGGGCTAAGGATTTCAGATTTAATTTAGCAACTCCAGTACCCAGCATTAGATCAGAATAAGGAAGAACAGTGAATGCGTTGTCTTCCCCCTTGAATATTGTGGGGATTCTCTTTCCCACCAGCCCAATCTTTGGATTTCTAAACAGCAGATATGACCTTGTAGCCCAAGGGGTGAAGGCTTCACAGCAAACAAATGAAATAGTTGTGAACCACACAAGTCACAGTTTTGCTCCAAGAGAGGAGAGGCTGAAGTGCACATCCAAACTATATCTGTGTCCAGCAGGGTAGATTTGAAGCATGGGGAGAGGCTGCCAATTCTCCAGCACCTCAGTGGCAGAAAAGGTTCCTTGCTCAGGAGGGGTGAGGACATTGCTGTGCAGAGCGAGACACAACGCCCTGGCTGGGACTTCCAGGGACACGAAGGGGGGCAGTCTTGCCTCGGAGAAATAAGAGGGACCTACTGTACTTCTGAGCAGCACCACGTTGGCCTCCTCCAAGCTGCAGGGCAGGCAGTTCGCCCACACGTCCCACTCCGGTTTCCAGTGGAAGAGAAGCAGGAGGCCTCCGCAGGACAGGATGGACCCAACCAGGCACAGGGCCCTCCGGAAGCCTTGGGTCTTGTAGCCAAAGATCTCCTGGGGAGAACGTCAGTGTGAGGCACCAACGGTGGTGCAAACCCTGGCTGTTCACACAACACACTCAACCTGGTGGCTGAACGAGCCCATTTTCTGGAACATACAAAGTACTGAAGCATAAACTCAGCAGTTGGGGTGGCTTTGTACAACACACTATGGCACAAAACATAACCAGGGTTAAGATGAATCCAGCTTTTCATGTTGTGCGAATACAACTGTAGGTGTTCCCCAACCTGATTAAGCCATGGAGTGGTCAAAGGATGTGACTCTAAATTGCTCTCCCATGTCAAATGCCAGCAGGACTTAGCCTGCAACAGGCCAGCTATTCACACTCTGGGTCTCTGCTTCAGAACCATTTTCGGGGGAGAGAGAGACAGAAGGCAGAGCCCCTGAGGAGCCAGGAGCCTCTTTCCAGCATGATCCCCATCTTCTGAAGAACCCTCCATGATGGCCTCCTTCCTGCAGTTCTACCACCCTTTCAGCCCCTAATCCCAGTGGTCCTTCTTTCCAGCTCTGAACAAAATTGCCACCGGATGTACTTGAGATAATCTGGCCAGATGCATCTGATTCCTAATTTTGCCATCTTCAGATGCAAGATTGTTGGATACATCATCAGCATTCACCAAATTCTTTCCTTCCTGGTGCAGAGAAGGGGGATCACCTGGTGTCCTACTTTCCATCTCTACAGTTCTGCCATTATGTCTACAAACGGGGCCAAGGCTGGAATTACCGAAGGCCCCACCCATTGGGACCGTCCAGGCTAATTACTCTGGCTTGTGCCCAGCGGCTCTGGAAAGCCCTGCGCCTTCTGACGGAGACGGGTGCAGGTAGATGTAGATAATGCGAATTGTTGCCAGTCGTTCAACTCCCCGCTTTCCCCTGCCTCCTCTTCTCCTGTTTTGCCAGTCAATTGTTTTGTTCAAATAAATGAACCTCAAGCCATGTTTTTGGCTGGCTGAGCTGAGTCACAGGCGAGCTTGCTCTGATCTGAAATATGCTGGGTGCAAACCAAGCTGGAAATTGGTCACATCAATTTCCTACAACGATTCCAAAGGAACAGCAATTAAGGGCTGCATTTAAGCAGGGTGTTATCAGCCAACCAACAATGGATCTGAACTCAGATACAAGTCATCGGCTTAATTCACCCAGGGTACTGCCAACAGGTAATTGAAGACTCGGGGTAGCAATTCAAATGGCCACCCAACTGGCTCGGCAAGGCCAGAAAAAGACTCCGTGTTGCATTTGCACAATGCACGAAGTGTAGCTATTGCTGACCTCAGTTGTGCAAAGAGAAACAGGCGTGCCAGTACAGCAACTGTTTTCTCACGCTGCTTTCTGTTTGCAGAAGGAACATTAAGCATTAAGCAGGAAAGATCCGTGAATGGGCAACAGGTTAATGCAGATCACTGCGGAGGGATTTGTAACCTTGCCTATCCTGGAGAGCGTCTCAGTACAGTACTCCCTTTTGATAGCCCGAAGGTTGTGTTTTCCACCCATCACATTCAAGGTTCTTCATGGGATTGTAATGATAGATGAAATAGATTCTCTCTTCTGTGGTGGCACAGAAACGCCCTCCCCAGAAGCTCGACTAGTGCCCACCTTTCAGCACCAGATAAAGACCTTTCTTTTTTCCCAGGCTTTTTAACTGCCCTTTGATTGCATTTTAATTCATGTTATTTCACTTTTTGAATGACCTCCTTCCAGTTGTCTAGTTTATATGGTGTTTTTATTTTGCATTTTAATGTGCATGTCTTTATTCAAGTTGTTTTTTTAGCACTCTTTATTGTAAAGCATGCATTATTGTATTTTTCGCCCAGAAAATTTTGGCTGTTGGGTGAGTTTATAAATAATTAAAGCAAGCTATGAATATAAAATCAGTGAAAGGCACAGATTCAGTCTGATTACCATGTGAAAATGAAGAGTGGAGAGACAACAGGAAAATCAAAGAGGTAAAAAAAGATTCCAGAAATTGTAAAGAAGAACAGCTCCAGGTGGCTTCAAGCTAAGTTTTTATGCCAGTCGGAGAAAGACGGAACATGAAACCCCAGGCAGCAAGACTTTCGCCAATGGGCACGAAAGAGCAAAGAAAGAGATCTCAATCAAGGAAGTGAAGAAACAGGAAAATCACAAGGAAAGAAGGAACAAGACCTCTTTCCAGGAAGTGAACAGAAATCACAGGGAAGAGGAACACTCAGGAATAATCATGGGAGGGAGCTCAGAGAGGCAAAGGAGATGAAAGGAAAGATCTTTAAAAAAATACTGGAAGCTTTTGCAAACAGGATTGCAGATTGACAAACATTTCTGGAGAAAAGCTAAGAACCAACTTCCCTAGAAACTGGCACAACAGGGAGAAACCCAGCCACCAAACCCGCAATTGACTCCACTAAAGCGGGAGGCAAACAAGGGGTGTCAGCTCAGAGTAAACGAATAAGGAGCAAGAGGGTGAGGCCCAGAAGTTGGAGAACTCGGTTTCTGTCCCTGTCCTAAGGAGGAGGATGCACAAACGACCAACCATTCCACAGAACGCCGTCCTTTCAGGGAAGGGAGAGCCAGTCTGGTCTAGTGGTTAAGGCAGTATTTCTCAACCTCGGCCACTTTAAGACGTGTGGACAGAATTGCCCAGCCAGCATATGAGAAACCCTGGGTTCAGGCACCAGGCCAGAAACCGGGAGGCCGTGAGTTCCAGTCCTGCTTTGGGCACGAAGCCAGCTGGGTGGCCGCGGGCCAGTCCCTCTGTCTCAGCCCTAGGAAGCAGGCAATGGCAAACCACTTTTGAAAAAACTTGCCAAGAAAACTGCAGGGACTTGTTTGGGCAGTCTCCAAGAATCAGAGACAATGGAACAGATTTTTTTGAAAAAAAAAAAAAAGCAGGGGGAAGTAACTAACCACAAAAGCTGACTTGTGCCAAGCTGTGTTTTATTAACTGTATATTCTGACTCTTCAGCAAAGCATCGTTACCTTGTCGTGGTGCTGGAGCTTGAGCACCTCAACGATGCCATGAGCTAAACCGTGAACGGCCACCCAAGACGGGAAGGTCATGACAGAGAGGTCAGACTAAATGCGATCCCTGGGGAAGGTAATGGCAACCCACCCCAGTATTCTTGCCGTGAAAACTCAATGGATCAGTACAACCAGAGATATGTCGGTATACCATCGGAAGATGAGACCCCCAGGTCGGAAGATGGTCAAAATGCTACTGGGGAGGAACAGAGGATGAGTTCAACTAGCCCCAGACGTGATGACGCAGCTAGCTCAAAGCCGAAAGGACGGCTAGCGGCCGACGGTGCTGGTGGTGAACGGTGAATCCGATGTTCTAAGGATCGACACACCATTGGAACCTGGAATGTAAGATCTATGAGCCAGGGCGAATTGGATGTGGTTCTTGGTGAGATGTCAAGGTTAAAGATGGAGATTTTGGGCGTCAGTGAACTGAAATGGACTGGAATGGGCCACTTCACATCAAACGACCACCAGATCTACTACTGTGGACAAGAGGACCACAGAAGAAATGGAGTAGCCTTCATAATTAATAGTAAAGTGGCTAAAGCAGTGCTTGGATACAATCCAAAAAACGATAGAATGATCTCAATTCGAATTCAGGGCAAGCCATCTAACATCACAGTGATCCAAATATACGCCCCAACCACAGATGCTGAAGAAGCTGAAGTAGAGCAGTTCTATGAGGATCTGCAGCACCTGCTGGACAACACGCCTAAAAGAGATGTTATTTTCATCACGGGAGACTGGAATGCTAAGGTGGGCAGTCAAATGACACCTGGAATTACAGGTAAGCATGGCCTGGGAGAACAAAACGAAGCAGGACATAGGCTGATAGAATTTTGCCAAGAAAACTCACTCTGCATAACAAACACTCTCTTCCAACAACCTAAGAGACGGCTTTATACATGGACTTCACCAGATTGACTACATCCTTTGCAGCCAAAGGTGGCGGACATCTATACAGTCGGTAAAAACAAGACCTGGAGCTGACTGTAGTTCAGATCATGAACTTCTTCTTGCACAATTTAGGATCAGACTAAAGAGATTAGGGAAGACCCACAGATCAGCTAGATATGAGCTCACTAATATCCCTAAGGAATAGGCAGTGGAGGTGAAGAATAGATTTAAGGGACTGGACTTAGTAGATAGGGTCCCGGAAGAACTCTGGACAGAAGTTGGCAGCATTGTTCAGGAGGCGGCAACAAAATACATCCCAAAGAAAGAGAAAACCAAGAAGGCAAAATGGCTGTCTGCTGAGACACTAGAAGTAGCCCAAGAAAGAAGGAAAGCAAAAGGCAACAGTGATAGGGGGAGATATGCCCAATTAAATGCAAAATTCCAGAGGTTAGCCAGAAGAGATAAGGAATTATTTTTAAACAAGCAATGCGCGGAAGTGGAAGAAGACAATAGAATAGGAAGGACAAGAGACCTCTTCCAGAAAATTAGAAACATTGGAGGTAAATTCCAGGCAAAAATGGGTATGATCAAAACAAAGATGGCAAGGACCTAACAGAAGAAGAAGAGATCAAGAAAAGGTGGCAAGAATATACAGAAGACCTGTATAGGAAGGATAACAATATCGGGGATAGCTCTGATGGGGTGGCCAGTGAGCTAGAGCCAGACTGTAATGGTTGCCTAATCCCAAATATTCAGTCTCACAAGCCCGGGCTTAAAGATAACTGATTTATTAAAGGAATAGTATGCAAATACAGAGAAAGCTGGGAATGAGCAAAAGCGCGCCAAATACAAACTTAAAAGCCTTGCTTCCAACCCAGTCCCGCCCCGAGCGCTCGTTAGCAACCACCCCCTCCCAGGTGCTAGCAACCGTTACATCTGCCTGGGAAAGTAACCTTGAACAGCACTGCAAACCCAAACATACATTCCAAAGTAGCAAAATAAAGAACACAGCAATAATGGAAAATACCAGCAAACGTTCAAGCATGTAAGACACGGATTAACGGTTTGACATGTGAAACGTTACGATGTTAACAGAACATTGAAATGGTGAACATGACACAGACATCCTGAAGAGTGAGGTTGAGTGGGCCTTAAGAAGCATTGCTAATAACAAGGCAGCAGGAGACGACGGCATCCCAGCTGAACTGTTCAAAATCTTGCGAGATGATGCTGTCAAGGTAACGCATGCTATATGCCAGCAAATTTGGAAAACACAAGAATGGCCATCAGATTGGAAAAAATCAACTTATATCCCCATACCAAAAAAGGGAAACACTAAAGAATGTTCAAACTATCGAATAGCGGCACTCATTTCACATGCCAGTAAGGTAATGCTCAAGATCCTGCAAGGTAGACTTCAACAATTCATGGAGCGAGAATTGCCAGATGTACAGCTGGGTTTAGAAAAGGAAGAACTACGGACCAAATTGCCAATATCCGCTGGATAATGGAAAAAGCCAGGGAGTTTCAGAAAAACCTCTATTTCTGTTTTATTGACTATTCTAAAGCCTTTGACTGTGTGGACCATCACAAATTGTGGCAAGTTCTTAGTGGTATGGGGATACCAGGTCATCTTGTATGCCTCCTGAAGAATCTGTATAACGACCAAGTCGCAACAGTAAGAACAGACCACGGAACAACGGACTGGTTTAAGATTGGGAAAGGAGTACGGCAGGGCTGTATACTTTCACCCTACCTATTCAACTTGTATGCAGAACACATCATGCAACATGCTGGGCTTGAGGAATCCAAGGCTGGAGTTAAAATCGCTGGAAGAAACATTAACAATCTCATGGACCAATCGCTGGAAGAAACATTAACAATCTCAATGGACCAGCCCACGCCAGAGCTTCCTGTCGGTCGTCAACACCCCCAGCTCCCCCAGGGACGAGTCCGTCACCTCTAGAATATCATCCATCCACCTTGCCCTTGGTCGGCCCCTCTTCCTTTTGCCTTCCACTCTCCCTAGCATCAGCATCTTCTCCAGGGTGTCCTGTCTTCTCATTATGTGGCCAAAGTATTTCAGTTTTGCCTTTAATATCATTCCCTCAAGTGAGCAGTCTGGCTTTATTTCCTGGAGGATGGACTGGTTTGATCTTCTTGCAGTCCAAGGCACTCTCAGGATTTTCCTCCAACACCACAGTTCAAAAGCATCAATCTTCCTTCGCTCAGCCTTCCTTATGGTCCAGCTCTCGCAGCCATATGTTACTACAGGGAACACCATTGCTTTAACTATGCAGGGCTTTGTTGTCAGTGTGATGTCTCTGCTCTTAACTATTTTATCAAGATTTGTCATTGCTCTTCTCCCAAGGATTAAGCGTCTTCTGATTTCCTGACTGCAGTCAGCATCTGCAGTAATCTTTGCACCTAGGAATACAAAGTCTTTCACTGCTTCTACGTTTTCTCCCTCTATTTGCCAGTTATCAATCAAGCTGGTTGCCATAATCTTGGTTTTTTTGAGGTTTAGCTGCAAGCCAGCTTTTGCACTTTCTTCTTTCACCTTCATCATAAGGCTCCTCAGTTCCTCTTCGCTTTCAGCCATCAAAGTGGTATCATCTGCATATCTGAGATTGTTAACGTTTCTTCCAGTGATTTTAACTCCAGCCTTGGATTCCTCAAGCCCAGCATGTCGCATGATGTGTTCTGCATACAAGTTGAATAGGTAGGGTGAGAGTATACAGCCCTGCCGTACTCCTTTCCCAATCTTAAACCAGTCCGTTGTTCCGTGGTCTGTTCTTACTGTTGCTACTTGGTCGTTATACAGATTCTTCAGGAGGCAGACAAGATGACTTGGTATCCCCATACCACTAAGAACTTGCCACAATTTGTGATGGTCCACACAGTCAAAGGCTTTAGAATAGTCAATAAAACAGAAATAGAGGTTTTTCTGAAACTCCCTGGCTTTTTCCATTATCCAGCGGATATTGGCAATTTGGTCCCTAGTTCCTCTGCCTTTTCTAAACCCAGCTGTACATCTGGCAATTCTCGCTCCATGAACTGCTGAAGTCTACCTTGCAGGATCTTGAGCATTACCTTACTGGCATGTGAAATGAGTGCCGCTGTTCAATAGTTTGAACATTCTTTAGTGTTTCCCTTTTTTGGTATGGGGATATAAGTTGATTTTTTCCAATCTGATGGCCATTCTTGTGTTTTCCAAATTTGCTGGCATATAGCATGCATTACCTTGACAGCATCATCTCACAAGATTTTGAACAGTTCAGCTGGGATGCCGTCGTCTCCTGCTGCCTTGTTATTAGCAATGCTTCTTAAGGCCCACTCAACCTCACTCTTCAGGATGTCTGGCTCTAGCTCACCGACCACACCGTCAAAGCTATCCCCGATATTGTTATCCTTCCTATACAGGTTTTCTGTATATTCTTGCCACCTTTTCTTGATCTCTTCTTCTTCTGTTAGGTCCTTGCCATCTTTGTTTTTGATCATACCCATTTTTGCCTGGAATTTACCTCCAATGTTTCTAATTTTCTGGAAGAGGTCTCTTGTCCTTCCTATTCTATTGTCTTCTTCCACTTCCACGCATTGCTTGTTTGAAAATAATTCCTTATCTCTTCTGGCTAACCTCTGGAATTTTGCATTTAATTGGGCCTATCTCCCCCTATCACTGTTGCCTTTTGCTTTCCTTCTTTCTTGGGCTACTTCTAGTGTCTCAGCAGACAGCCATTTTGCCTTCTTGGTTTTCTCTTTCTTTGGGATGTATTTTGTTGCCGCCTCCTGAACAATGCTGCCAACTTCTGTCCAGAGTTCTTCCGGGACCCTATCTACTAAGTCCAGTCCCTTAAATCTATTCTTCACCTCCACTGCATATTCCTTAGGGATATTAGTGAGCTCATATCTAGCTGATCTGTGGGTCTTCCCCAATCTCTTCAAGCATACTCACTTGCTAAATATTTGCTATTACAATTTGTACTCTCGCTACACTCAGGAGCTCCGTGCTAAAACAAGCGATGATGTTCTTCTCCAGGGCATTACACAGAATGGAACTCCTCTGTGGCAGTGCAACAAGGAATGACTTTTAATACAACCCAAATCAAAATCTTCCCGCAAAACTCCAACCTGTGCATTTTTACCGTGGTACCCATGTATGAAGTCACGAAGAGTCGGAAGCGACTGAACGAATAAACAACAAAAAACCCATGCATTAATGGACACTTGACTGGGCTCACGCAATATCCTTCACCCTGTTAATGAATTCATCCATTTCCTGGATTCATGCAATATTTTGAACCATAGAACAACAAATAGGCTACATGGGTGTGCAAGACAGAAAGTGGGTGAGATTCTGTGCATTACCTTCCCAAAAAATAAATTACAGTAGATTCTCAGTTAAGCAGAACTCAAGCAACCGGCACAAAAATTGAACCAGAAAAGAACCGGCACTCTCAAGCAACCAGAAAAAAAATCTGTATCTCTCTGCTGCCATCTAGTGGGTATTAGGGTTTAATAGTAACTCTCAAGCAACCAGCAACTACGTTGTAATGCAGCGTCTGGAAAGGACAGCACTCCCACACATACAACCCAAAGTAAGGATCCAGTATGTAGATGACACTTTTGTCCTAATACAAAAGAAACAACTGGAAGAAACCCACAAAACCATCAATAACATCTTTAATGGAATAACATTCACAAAGGGAGGAAGAAAACAACTAACTACCATTCCTGGACATCCTCATCAGTAGAGGAAATGATGGTAAATTAGAAACACAAGTCTACCGGAGAGCTACCCACACCAACCAAGTGCTCCATTACCAGAGTAACAACCCAACCTCCCACAAGAGAAGCTGTGTAAGAACATTGTTCAGACGAGCACTTATACACTGCAGCAACCCCGAACACCAGAAAAAGGGAAAAGATCATCTGTACAGCATCTTCCAACAAAATGGATACCTGCTCAACTTTATCAAAAAGTGCCTCACCACCCAACCCACTGCAACCCAACCAACAGAAGCTACAGAAAGGATAACACTGCCATACATCAGAAACATCTCAGAAACCACCAACAGACTGTTACAACCGCACGGCATCACCGTAGCACATAAACCAACTAAAACTCTTCAAAACCTATTAAGCAACCCAAAAGACCCAACAGCCCAAGAGAAAAAAACAGGAGTTATTTACAACATACAATGCAAAGACTGTAACAGCCACTATGTAGGACATGTTGAGGTTTTCCTACTAATAGATTAAGACTGCTATTGTATCAAATCATTTTGGCCAGGTGAAGGGGTTGTATTAGATTGTCTCCTCTCACGTGCTTCATGCAAATTAGCCTTGGGGAGGAATCCTGCCTGGACTTGTTCTTACTTCCTCTTTTTCTCTCTGCTGGAAATGTAGCTCAGCAAGGCTTGCTCCAAAGGGAGCTACGTACTTTAAATGTTTTTGCTTTTGTTTTTGCTTTCTGTAAATAAATTATTTTTATAGAAATGCTTGGTGTGTGACTTTTTTTGACCTCTCCTGGGCTAAAGGCTTTCCCAGCATCTGCCAACAGGTTATGTGCCCAGTAAGGTAAAGGTAAAGGTTTCCCTTGACGTAAAGTCCAGTCGAGTCCGACTCTAGGGGGCGGTGCTCATCTCCGTTTCTAAGCCTTGGAGCCGGCGTTGTCCATAGGACACTTCCGGGTCATGTGGCCAGCATGACTCACGGAACGCCGTTACCTTCCCGCCGAAGCGGTACCAATTAATCTACTCACATTTGCATGTTTTCAAACTGCTTGGTGTGCAGGAGCTGGGATTAACAACGGGAGCTCACCCCGCTGCGCGGTTTCGAACCGCCAACCTTCCGATCGACAGCTCAGCGGTTTAACCCGCAGCGCCACCGCGTCCCTGTGCCCAGTAAACAACGCAGTAAAACCCAGAGAGAAAAGAGAGATCAGCTCCACACCTCGTGCACAATTTAAAGGCAGGTAGCAAAGACCTGTGAAGATTTTCTTTGGAGCCACCTGGAGATTTTCCAGCAACTGCCGGTCTGCAGGACTTAGAAGCTAGCTGAGGTGACTTGCAAAAGAAGGAAGAAGCCATGGCTACCTCCCAGCCCTCAGCGATGCCTCTGGAGCGCCTATCAGAGACCAACTATTTGAATTGGGCCCTGAAGATGGAAATGTATCTTCGCAGAGAGGATCTTTGGCTGCCAATTGGTGAGCAAACCCCCCAAAATCCCAATGCTGAATGGCTGAGACAGGATGAGCGGGCTAGAGCCACCATTATCTTGGGAGTTGAGGACAATCAGCTAGTCCACGTGCGAGGCATGCAGTCTGCAAAGCAACTTTGGGACGCTTTGAGAGACTTATATGTAAAGGCAACAGCAGGGAGTAAAGTTACTCTGACGAAAAAGCTGTACAGAGCCTACCTTGCAGAAGGAGATAGCCTTCCTGAGCACCTGCATTTTATTCAGCAGCTGTTTGTTGAGTTGCAGGAGAGAGGAATGGAATTTACACCTCTCACAAAATCATATATCCTCCTGTCCTCACTAAATGAAACGTGGGACACGCTGATTTGTACCCTGGAGGCTATGCCTGAAGCAGACCTCACCCCATCGTATGTTACACAGCGCTTACTCGCTGAATGGGAGAAGAGAGAGGAAAGATCCCCCCCCCATCTCTTCTGGAAAGCTGCAAGACCAGAAAATAAGGGAAAAGAAGGGAAAGGAACCTGAGGCCACAGCGCTAGCAAGCCAGAGATGCTTCACTTGTGGTTCAGCTGGACATTTGCAAAGAGACTGTGCCATGAGACCCAAGAGTAGAAAGACAGAGCAGAAGAACACAAGGGCAACACAGAAGAAGGCTCTTCAGACAACCCAAATTGCACAGGTTGCTGAGAAGGGTAATTCTGATGTATGGGTGTTAGATTCTGGGGCCAGTTGTCATTTATGTAATTGTAAAAGCTCTTTTGTGTCACTGTCTAAAACTGAAAGACAAAGTGTATCTTTGGCTGATGGGTCTGTGACCAAAATTATGGGACAAGGTGACTTGTATTTATCCAGCTTAGGAGAAACTGTAAAAGGTCTGTTGTATGTGCCAAATTTACAATCAAACCTTTTATCTGTGGCACAATTGGCTGCAACAGGGTATATCATAACATTTAAGAAAAATGGTTGTGAGATACGTAAAAATGGGAAATTGTGTGCTACTGGTATGTTAAAAGACTCCTTGTACATTGTGCAAAATGCAAGGAAGCCAAGCTGCAAGGCTGCAGTTGGCAACACACCATATCATGACCAATGTGTACACCTGATGCACAGGAGATTTGGTCATGCTAATTTCAAGTATATAGCACAAATGCCACAGCTGTGTGCTGACCTAAAGATAAAACCCTGTGATAAATACTTAGACTGTGTAGTTTGCAAAGAAAGCAAAACACTAAAAGCTCCTGTGAGTAAGCACAGTGACAGAGTTACAACTAGACCTTTGGAAATTGTACACTCTGACATTATTGGTCCTTTTGCTCCAAGTCTTGGACAAGCAAGGTATGCAATGACCATCATTGATGATTTCTCAAGATACACATTTATCTACACCTTAAAACATAAAGATGAGGCATTTGAGAAATTTAAAAGTTTTGTGACATGGGCAAATGGAAAATTCCCTAGGCCTGTATCTGCACTCCAATGTGATAGAGGAGGAGAATACCTTTCTCACAAATTCAGAAGGTTCCTAGTGGAAAAAGGGATAGAACAAATTCTTTCTAACCCGTACACCCCTCAGCAAAATGGTGTTGCTGAAAGAAAGGGCAGAACCTTGCAAAATGCGATGGAATGCATGTTAAAAGATTCACGATTATGTTTTAAGTTCTGGGGAGAGGCAATATCGACTGCCACTTATGTTCAGAACAGGTTGTATAACTCTGTGATTCAGGACACTCCATTCCATTTGTTTTATGGTGTGAAACCAAAGGTAAGCCATCTTAGAGTGTTTGGTAGCACTGGATGGGTTCACATTCCAAAACAGCAGAGAAGGAAAGGAGGCCCCACAACAAAGAAAGCCATCTTTGTTGGCTATGAACAAAGCCAGAGGAGCTACAGGTTCATAATGGGAGAGAAATTAATAATTAGCAAAAGCGCTTCTTTTGCTGAACAAAACTGGGGGAGATTAAATTCTAGCTCTCCAGTTGAACTGACCACCACAAGAGAACAGCAAGGACTTGCTGATGGTGATCTTTTGCCTGATGAGGACATTAAACCAGAAAAGCAAACTGAAGATCTGTCTGATGAGACAGATGCTTCTCAGGAAAGTGATAGGAGTCAAAATTTAAGCCCTGTATTACCTCGCAGATCTCAGAGGAGTAATAAAGGCGTTCCTCCATCACATTTTCAGGCTGAAACAGTAAAGGCTTTTCACATATTCACAGAACCTGAGTCTTTAGAACAAGTGAATGCTTTACCACCTGAGATTGCACAAAATTGGCATTCTGCCATGCAACAGGAATTAGCATCCTTGAAAGAAAATAAAACATGGAAACTGGTAAATCTACCTCCCAATGAACGCTGTCTGGGTTGTAGATGGGTTTTCAAACTGAAAAGGGATGCTGATGGCAAAATCCAAAAATATAAAGCAAGGTTGGTTGCAAAAGGGTTCACTCAAAGGAAAGATTTAGACTATGACAAGACTTTTGCACCAGTTACTAAAGGTGAATCAATTAGATTACTGTTAAAAGTTGCTGCACTCAAGGGAATGTCAGTTAACCACTATGACATTCAAACTGCATTTCTCTATGGTGATTTAGACCACAGATTATACATGCAGCAACCCCCTGGCTATGAAAAAGGGGAGAATCTAGTCTGTGAACTGCAGAAGTCAATCTGTGGGTTAAAACAAGCTGCTAGATCCTGGAACCAAAAAGTAGATGAAAAACTGCAGAATTTTGGTTTTGAAAAAGGAAAAGCAGATCCCTGTGTATATATGAAGAAGGACAAACAAGGCTGTATGTATCTGTGCATTTATGTTGATGATTTGCTGCTGTTCACATCAACAGAAAAACAAAGGCTTGATTTTGAAGCCTGCATGAAAAGCCATTTCACATTAAAAAGCCTTGGAATTATAATAACCTAGGTTTGGAAAAACACAGGAAGAAGAATGGTAGCTTTCTGTTGAACCAAAGGGGAGATAATGGTAAAGTAATGTGAATGGAAAGACATATAAAGGTGTCAGAGAAGATTGGTTATGCATCTTAATCTGTAGTGTAAAAAGGGGAGTGTTGAGGTTTTCCTACTAATAGATTAAGACTGCTATTGTATCAAATCATTTTGGCCAGGTGAAGGGGTTGTATTAGATTGTCTCCTCTCACGTGCTTCATGCAAATTAGCCTTGGGGAGGAATCCTGCCTGGACTTGTTCTTACTTCCTCTTTTTCTCTCTGCTGGAAATGTAGCTCAGCAAGGCTTGCTCCAAAGGGAGCTACGTACTTTAAATGTTTTTGCTTTTGTTTTTGCTTTCTGTAAATAAATTATTTTTATAGAAATGCTTGGTGTGTGACTTTTTTTGACCTCTCCTGGGCTAAAGGCTTTCCCAGCATCTGCCAACAGGACAGACAGGCAGAAGACTAGCAGAGGCATCCACAAACACAACTGGCAGTCAGAAGACATGATGAGAACTCCTTAATCTCACAGCACATGGACAGACTCAACCATAGTTTCAACTGGGAAACTGAGCAAGCTAAACCAAGCCAAATCCAAAAACGCTGGGGAATTCCTGGAAGCCTGGCACTCAGACAAAGCAGCCATCAACAGACACATAGAGGTAAACCACATTTACATACCATTCAGAAGAGACAATAGAAAAGCCAAAAGACCGGGACACTCCCTTGCCAGTAACTAACACACAGATATGCAAAAATCAACACCAGGATTAACACCAGAGGAACCATCAAACAGCACAATACCCCCTAATCCAGGAACTATTAACTCAGTCAATCAACCAAGCAGGAAACAGCAGCCCAATCAACTCCCAAGAAGAGAACAACACCCCCACCAACACAAGCAGGGCAAGCCACGGTCTATCAACTGAGAGCAAGGCCCCCTCCCTCATGTTGCCTAGTCAGGCAATGAAATGTCTGCAAGGAAACAATGCTCAGAGAGCACCCAGGACTCCACAGTTCAACCCTACAAATATTCACTTCCATTGGTAAAACACACTATATTCTAGCTTAACACAATGGCCTGATTCACACAACACATAAGATAATGGTTGGTGCCAGCAACACAATGAACTTCAAGCAATCTCACCCCTTTTAACCTCCTGATTGTCCAAATGGAGCCAAAATGCCATTAGGACAAAGGACAAAGGGGACTGACTCATTTCGAACAGGGTGTTTTTTTTTAAGGTTAACACATCTGGAGAGCGGGACAGCTGTTGGGCCTGCCTGGCAGATGCTGCTCCAAGCCAAGAGAGCTGGATGGGACCTGACTAAGTCTCTGTTTCTGCCCACATCTGTCCCTGGTACATAACAAGAGCATGGCCAAACTGCATTCCTTTTCCTGAAGGAGAAGAGTCACCCCCAAGAGAACCAGCATTTACTCTGCACCTCCATCGGTGGAGTCATTCATACAAGGAACCTCCCATCTTATGCACACTTGCTCACTCTGCTGTTGCTAAAGCATTCTGGACAGCCTCTGCTTGACATTCTCCAGTTAAGGGGAACACAGCACTTCATGTGGCAGCCTGTTCCACTGGCAGACAGCTCCTACAATTAGAAGGTTCTTCCTGGCACCTTGACGGAACCTGTTTCCTTGTGGGTTTAATCCATTGACTCTGGCCCTGCCCTTTGGACCAACAGAAAGTAAGCCCACTCCTTCTTCTGTGTGTGACCTCGCTTCAGACCTCGGAAGGCTGCTCTCATCTCTCCCCTTGATCCATTTCTCTGCAGGCTAAACATACCAGACCCTTCAACTCTTCTTCATAGCACTTGGTTTCCAGATACCTTGCCATCTTAGTAGCCCTCTTCTAAATATCCCCCAGGTCGCCCCCCTCCTTTTGGAGCTCAGGGCCCAGAACTGGACATGAGACTCCATGGGGTCTGAGCAGAGCAGAGCAGAGCAGAGCAGAGCAGGGGGTACCCTCACTTCCTGTAACCTGGACTCTGGGCTCCTGTCCGTGCGCCCCAAGAAAGCCGTGGTGTTCCTGGCCGCTTCAGCACTTCGCTGCTGACTCATCTTTATAGGAAGGGGGGCCAAGATGTGCAGTTTGGATCTTAGACTCCAGAATAAGCCACTCTCCAAATTATGTTCTCCCTATCACTGATCGAGGAGAAGAGAGGCAGAGCTCATACTGTGGAAACCCACAAATTCCAGCTGCAGAAGAAAAGCATCACATCACCCCACAGACACAGGCATGTGCCACTCCTGCAGAAAACCCAAATCGCAGAATTCTCCTCCACAAGGAGCTTCTGACAGCAGCAACGGGTGGGAAAGGGGTTTTCAAATATGGAAAAGTATCTTTATGCAGCTGAAAGGCAGCAAGTTGGTTTTGGGAGGGGGGGTTTGAAAGATTTGCATGAGCACTGAGCAGCTTGAACCAGAAAAATAAAGTGAACGAAACAGCCTCACTGTGGCATCCCTGGTGCTCTCTGAGCCTGGTCGTTTTCTTGCAGACGTTTCATTGCCAGACTAGGCAACAGCTTTGGTGCCTAGTGGGGAGTGGGGTTGTCAGATAGATTGTAGATGTTGTTGCTGAGTCTGGCAGTGAAGTGTCTGCAAGAAAACAACCAGGCTCAGAGAGCACCAAGGACGCCACAGTTCAACCCTGAGCTCCAGAGATTCGCTTCGATTGAAACAGCCTCAGTCAAGACACCTGGAATTGGGGGATTTGCTTGGAAAAGGACACGGATGGTGGGGACCAGAAATGGACCATGTTTCCAAGCTCTGCCAACTTCTCTTTTACCTCCTCATCCCCATCCCCATCCCCACCCACCCCGACCTCCACTCCCTGAAAAAAAGACCAGGAGAAGATTCCTGCCAAACTACCTCGTATCACAGGAGGGGAGCCCAAGATTGCCCCTACTCTTTAGGAGCTGTTCCTTCCACAGCTGCTTGGCCTCGAGGGGGAGCTGGCGGGCTGTGGGGTGGGCAGTGCCAGGCTAGCAGAAGCTAGTTCTGGAGCCCAGGGTTCCTATGGGGGCAGCTTTGGGGGTTCCTGGAAAACTGAACCAGGGTGGGGCTGGGGTACTGCTGCTCTTACCATCTCGCCCTCCTTCCCCTTGTTGAGCAGGGCATGCTGGGGGTCCATTGGAAGCCTCCTCCCCGTAGAAGCTGGCAGCGGCTGCTTGTGCCAGAGTGGCCTGCCTGGGAAGGAAGGCGATCACTACTTTAGCTACAAAAACCTGATCTCTGGGCAGGAACACTTCCTTGCTCATAATGCTGCCAGCAGCTTTTGAGAATTGTGGAATGCACCCCTTTGATTTTTGCAATACCCACAGGTGAGAAAACCTGTTCTGGTTGGCCAGCCTCCAGATGTTACATAAGCCCTTATGTGCATGAGGGTAGGTACAAACCTGAGCCACACGTGAGAGTGGGCCTTCAAACTTTAGTGAGTGGGTGCATTTGCCAGTCCTGCCCTCATAACTCCGTAGGTCTCTCCCTGCCTGGACTTCCATTCGCAGAACCCCCAGCCATTTGCCTTTGGCTGTGCAGGGAAGAGAGACATAGGGCACCATGCCCGGAGGCTCCAGCCTGGGCCTGGCTACAAGAGGTTCAGGCACTACAGGGCTGATGTTGCATGGCCTGGTGCGTGGCTGCAGATGCAGATGCCCCTTCGTTAAAGGGGTTCCAGGATTCAAGGAGAAAGAAGAGAACATGCCCTGGGGAGGAGGCAGGGCTGAGGGCCTGACTTGCCCTGAATGATGCTTTAGATGGGGAATCCTTGGTGCTCTCTGAGATTGGATGGTTGCTTGCAGACGTTTCATTGACCGACTAGGCAACATAATCAGTGCAAGAAGGGAGTGGGCCTTGCTCTCTGTTTATATACAGTCACTTGCCCAACCAGTGTGGGTGGAGGTGCTGTTCTCTCCTTGGCAGTCCCTTGATTAGGCTGTTGTTTACTGCTTGATTGTTTCTCTGAATTGGTAGTTCCTTGATTAGGGTATCGTTTGCTGCTTGATTGTCCATCTGGTGTTAATCCTGGTGTTAATCTTTGCATATCTGGGTGTTGATTGCTGGCGAGGAGGTTCTGGTCTTTTAGCTTTTCTGTTGTCTCTCCTGAATGGGGTGTAAATGCTGTTCACCTCTTTGTGCCCGTTGATGGCTGCCTTGCCTGAGTGCCAGGCTTCCAGGAATTCCCCAGCGCTTTTGGATTTGGCTCAGTCTAGGAAGCTCACCAGTTCCCAGTTGAAATGCGCTCTGCCGGTCTTCCGCCTGCCTGTCCTACACAGCGGCAGCTACAGTCCTTACACTGCATGTTGTAGATAACTCCTGTTTTTCCTTCTTGGGCTCCTGGTCTTTTGGTTTACTTTAAGATGTTCTGAAGGGTTTTGGTTGGTTTAGGTGCTACGGTGATGCCGTGTGGTTGTAACAGTCTGTTGGTGGTTTCTGAGATGTTTCTGATATATGGTGGTGGTATCCTTTTCATTGCTTCTGTTGGTTGGGTTGTAGTGGGTTGAGTGGTCAGGCACTTTTTGATAAAGTTGCGTGGGTGTCATATAAACAGAGAGCAAACCCCACTCAAATCGAGAACTGAATTTTAAATGGGCCACAGGTGATCTTTTTATACCTTTTCAGAACCCTTGTGGTTACCACCTGCCTAGCTCCTGACTGGTCAGATGACTGTGGTACGTCGCCCATCATCCCACTCAACTCATTGATTGGATGGTCCTCGATGGGCCACCTGGGGTCTGCTGCAAGTTTCCATGCCACTGCTTGGATCATCCTGGTACGGCCCTTGCTCTGCCAAGGGCTATTTTGCACTTTCATCCGCTGGTTCACATTCTCTAGCACACCTGCTGGATGCATCTTGTTCTCAATGTTGTTCCTTTATTGGGGGATTTGTGCTGTAGAAACAAGTAAACACCCTTCTCTTGTGTGCCAGTTGTGCCTGTCAGTGGATTGGGGGGTCCCGCTCACTGTCACTCATGCCCTAGTCACCTCCCAGCTGGACTAGACTAAGAAACCAATGCCATAAAGGTCTAACACTACTTTTACTGGAACAGCTGGAGTAGCAGAATCTTGCAGGTCTGAATATGCTTCCCCCTGCTTCACTTTATCTTCAGGTGAACTAGGGAGGGGCCTGCACGAGGTGTTTTCTCACGTTACTTTCTTGGCCCGGGCTCAAGCCCCTCTTACCTGAGTGTTGCCTTGGTGGTGGATGTTCCGTTCGCACTGCCCTCTACTGTGGGGATGGGAGGTTGTTCAAGAGGGCAGACCCACACAGAGAAAGCATGCCTCCTGGGTCCCATCAGATGGCACTGTTGCAGGGAAGGGACCTGAAGCACAACCATGCTCTTGGAGCATTTGGACAGGTGAATACCATGGAGGAGGGGTGGTCCCACATATAATCCAGTGCTGTGCCATGTTGGTCTTTACCTGAATTTTAGGCTTGAATTGCACCCAGAAGCCTATAGGAATGTGTCTTGTGAAGTTGTGGAATCAAAATGCAGGACCCAAAGCAAATAATCAAGGCAAATGGCAGTATTTATCAAACAGGGCACACTAAAGGGGGCCACACCTACCGACAAAAGAGAGGCACTGATATTTGTACATTTCAGGAAAGGAAATGATGCATGCATACATTTTCATAAGTAAGCAGAAACCTCCCACCCTTCTGGCTTCAGAGAGAACCATCATTTTAGTGAGAAGTAACAGGTCAGCAGGCGGGGGCAATTTAGGAGTGCCAGTGGCAGGAAGGAGGATACATTCTTCCTTGGCATCTGGCAACAGATGCATGGGTTGCCGTGGGAAGGTCCAGGTAAGATTTGCAAGAAGTTGGGGTAAAAAGCCAGCTTCAAGGCTCAGAGCAAATTCCGTATGTTTCTATTTGGTTTAACCTGTCCCATTCCCTGGAAAACTTATTTTCCTCGCAAAGTAGTCATGCTCCATGGGCATACCGCCGAGATGCATCCAGAACTACCTAGGGCACTGCATTCTGAGTCTATTGGAGCTTCTGGGCAATTTCTTTAGGGCTGACCTCCACACACGGTTGGTCCCAACCTTGCCTTGGACATTGGGGCTGAGATGGCTGAAGGGGGTGTGAATGGGAGCCTCTGACCTCTTCGTGTCAGGTTGGATTTTAATTGTGTTTATATGTTCTGTTTGGGGTTTGCTGTATGCATCCTGCAGTCACAGTGGTCGAGTTGGCCACGTAATTTTTTACAATAAATTATCAAACCAATAAACAAATAACAAGCAATGCTCAGCCGCGTCTTACTAAGCCCAGAACCACCCTCACACCCAGCCCTGTTTCTCCCCGAATTCCAGGCAGCCACCAATGCCTGGCAGTCACCCTGAGTCACCCGGGCTGGGATGGTGTCTCTGTGGGCCGAGGCCCGACGCCCTCCACACCCAGCACTGCCTCCCACGATGGGTGGCGTCCCTCTCCAGTTGCTGGGCACAGAGGGGCCTTTCCCACCAACTCCCCCCTCCTCGGTGCGTCTTCCTGCACGGACCAGTGCCACCCCTCAGGGTGGCATCTCCCACCAGCAGAATCTGGCATTTCCTCCCCTCAAAGGCTGGGGCTGGAGAGCTGCACACCTTTCCCTCCAGGTGATGCTGCAGAACTTAATCTCAGGCTTCCCTCCTGGCACACCACCTGGAGATAATCCCCAGCTTGAGTAACAGATGGACTGTTGCGCTCCTCTGGGGAGTTGCCCAGACTGCAGGGAAGAGCCACGCCTGCCTGCGGATGACTAACCGTTGCATCCCGGTTCTCCTTCTTCAGAGTTGCAAGAGCTGGGCTAACATCAGGCATTCTGTCTTTCCTTGGCCTCTTGCTGTCTCTGGCGTTTGGTCCAACGGGGAACCCTGAAGAAGCTGAAAGGCTCTCGTGGGTGCTGCATGAGCCCCTTCCCCTAAAAGTCCTGCATTGCCCAGAGCAACCCCATGAAGCACTGCGAATCTTTTCTTGTCATCAACTGTCAGCTGTCAGGAAATGCGCAGCAAGAAAAGGGAAGAAGAGGAAGAGGAGTGGGCTTGCCCCAGATGTCGCGGTTCCCCCCCCCCCCAGGGGTGCCTGTCTCCCTCTGCCGATCCCCCGCCCAAGACTGGTGCCCACAGGATGCCAGGAACTGGAGGAGAAGCTCTGATGCCAGCTGCTGGAGGGCATTTCCAGAGAGTGTCCTGGGAGAAGGTGGAGCGGCTGGAGGCATCTGGATACATGAGTTCATCAGACTGGAGGGGGAGAGCCCCACCCAGGAGAAAATAAAGGCTCTGCCTTCTCCCCAACCCAGTTACTTTCCTCGCACAAGGAACTAAGTGAGCCGAAGTCAGGCAGGGGGTCCCCATCTGGTGCAGGCTGCTGCTTGGGAGAAAGAGCTGTCTGGGAGCAGCAGCCTTTGTGGGAGGAGATCCTGCACACACACACACACACACAGAGAGAGAGAGAGAGAGAGAGAGAGAGAGAGAGAGAGAGAGAGAGATGCAAAACCACCTTCCCCACTGTTCGTGGCTCCCCCTCCCTGGCAGCCCCTGCCCTGATGCCCCCATGCGGAGCTCGGGCCCTTCATCCTGAGCCCTTGGGCCCTCAGCACAGCCACAGCCCCCCACCAGGAGAGTCTGCTAAAATAGATCCTTCCTCGACAGTACAAAACCCAGCCACCCCAAAGGATGCGTGTGTGTGTGTGTTGGGTGTTGGTGCAGCCATCCCCCCAGCCTGGGTAGGTTAACAATGAACAACGTCACGAAACATGAAAGTTGAAAGGAAGAAGGAGGACCAAAACGTTCCATCATAAACCACCAGGGAAAAAGGTCTGCCCGAACTGCTCCCAGTTCTTTGTCCCTTTTTTGTGAAAAAGATCCATCTGAATGTTCAGAGATAACACACTTGGTTGCAAATCAGCTGTAGATTTATCTTTTCTGTATTGTGTAACAATTGTTTTAGTGCCCTCCTGCACAAAATCCACAGTTTTGATTGATTCCGGAAAAACAGACACCTCCTCGACATGGAGAAGTCCGCCCTCCTCCTGACCGCCCCCTGGCAGACCGGGCAGCTGTTTTCAGGTGGCAACTCCTGCCGCCTGGGTCCCATTCCAGCCCACCCAAACGCCCCGAGACTCGCTTGTTCCTGGGTTACAGTGGCAGTGGTCCTCCTCTTGCTTGCCGCAGGCATCATCTGGCATGCGGCACTGGCAATGTGGTTGAGGACCTGGCCAGAGGTGGGCCTGTCCAGCTCCCCTGCTGCTGTGGGCATGACCCCTCCCTCTGGCCACTGGGCACTGCCTCCCTGGCCATGTTGGCTGTGGGTGGCAGGACAGGCCCAACACTCGGCTCCTGCAGAGGCCCTTTGCTGGCCCAGCCCCTTCTGTGGGTCTCATTGTAACAGGCTGCAAGAAGAACCGCAAGGGACAGGAGGAAGACAACGGCCTGATAAGAGAAACCTGAGTCCAAAGCAGGAATGTAACTGGAGGAAGCGTCTCCAAAGGGACCCTCCCTGTTCCCTGGAAAGTAAAGGCAAGCGGGAGAGACGTGCTTTCAGGCTTGCAAGATCCTGTTACTGCAACCCTACAACAAAGGTAGCATTAGTACTCGTGGCTTCGGTTTCCTGTCCGGACTACCTCAAAGGGCTGAAACTTATCAAGTCTTTTGGGGACTCTGGATATCCACATTTTAGTGCTAGACCTGGGTTTTTTAGTGAATTGGGAGGCAGTGACTGATAACAAGCCTGGTCTGCCCTTGAGCGGGGCCTTGGTCAGTCCAGTTCTTGTCATGTTCACTGTTTCAATGTGCACTGTACATCGTAGCGTTTCACATGCCATGGCGCTGACGCACGTTTCTGTTTGGGAGGGAGCTGCTGGGGGACCTTGTGCCAAGCTCTGTATCTGTGTTCGTTTCAGTGGAGTGTGTTTGGGTTCTGTGCTCGGCTCAAGGACTTTTCCTGCAGACCATCAGAAACCGTTAGGAGCGCCTGGGATTGTGAACTTGGGAAGACTCTACGGGGGGAGGGATTTCATTTGCACCGAGGGTTCTTAGTTTGATTTTGGCGCGCTTTCATCATTCTCAGTTTTCTTTGTGATCCTGCATACTATTCTTTAATAAATCAGATATCTTTGTACTTCTGCTTGTGAGTCTGAGAGTAATTCTAGAATAGGCAATCATCACAGTTCTGTTCTGAGGGACGCAGCACCTGGGGGGAGCCAGGGACGGCCACAGAGCCTGGCATCTAAAGAGAGGGCGGCCGGTCCTGACTTGAGAGCGTGACAGTCCTTCAAGACCCACAGAGAGGCCGATTCTGCCAGCTGCACACTGCTTGTTCGGTCATCAGTGGCTGCGTTAGGGGGTTTCCACTGCTTCTGCGGACCAGGAGAATCACACAGCTGCATTTTTTATGGTTTTTATCACTCAGAGAGGCACCGCTTTGCCCCTCCATTCCAGCCCTGTGACAAAGACAGAACTGGACACCCAGACAGCCTGGTCCTTCCCCTGCAGTGCTATTCAAAGACACAACTTGTTCATTATCCATCCCAAGTCACCCTGCCCCTCTCCACACCTGTGGTCTCTCAGCCGGTCTGTTTTGGGACACAGGTTTAGTGCTCTTTCAGAAAACCGTTAGGGTTTCCCCACAACCTGGTTGTGGTGAGGCAAAGTGCCTGGCTGGAGGACAAGGGCTGGGTCTGTGCCAAGGTCATGGATATTTTTTCAGTATGGCAGAATCAGGCAGCAAATCTTTTGCCAGTACGCCTTTCAGCCAGCAACCAAACTGGAGCCTAGCATTCTTTGTGCCCACCTGCTGTGCCCTCAGTCGTGCTACCTGTCCTCTAGAGAGCAGAGGTGTAGGCTTGAGGGACTGGGCTGGGACTGGGAGAGCCGGGTTCAAATCCTCCTCTGCTGTGGGAGCTCCAGTTTGGTCCCCTTGCTCCCTTTTAGCCCAACCCACTAGCAGCTCTGCTGTTGGGGCGGGAAGGGTGAAAGGAAGAAGGAAGCCTTATGTGCCACCTTGAGATGCTGAAGAACTCTGCTGTTTGCCACAGGGCGGGGTGGGGCAGGGTGGGGTGCGAGGAGAATGGTGATTGGCAAGCTGGTTGCAACAGTCTGACATCATTGGGTGGGTCTGGAGGACCCATGGAAAGCTGCTGAGTCAAGCAAGCTTGGTTGGTGACGACCCTGGGGAACATCTATGGAGAGGCGATCCCAGGCAACAGAGCCCCAAGCCCCACCCAGGGGCCGGGCTCACCTATCACCCCAGCCTTTATCCAGGGCCCAGGGACCGGGCAGCCCTGGAGAGCTCATCCAGAGCTGGCTGCAATTTTCACTCTGGTCGCAGGGGGAATTATCAGAGATACAGACTGCAAGCATGTCAGCCGCCTTTAATTAAAGCTAGGGGCTCTTTCTCCAATTTTCTCGGAACAGAAAAGTCTTGATGGGATAGGTTGGGCGTTGTTAAAGAGAACTTTTGCGAAAAGGCCAGGATGGTAGCTCCTGAACTGCTCCTTTAAGCAGACCATTTCGTCATCATCATCAGGACCCTGGTCAGCACCCTGGCACATGCATGCCCCACAGGACCCCAAAATTTTAACAAAAATCATTTTAAGTAAACAGTGGTTGCAATCCCATGATTTCAGCACCTGTGCCTGCAGTGCCCAGGTGAACCACTAGAGGTCCACAGCCCACAGAAGAATACCCCGGCTGAGGACAGGAAGGATGGCCTCCATGACCCCAGTCCTGCTGTTTCTATAGTGAGGGCTGGTGGGCCCAGGAAGACCCGTGAAGATACCAGAGAAACTCCAGTAGTAAAAAAGGGGCATGTTCTGGGCCTCAAGAAAAGCCAAAGAGACGTTTGCTGGGCGAAGGGCGAGAAGGCAACAAAGGCTTGGCCCTTAAGGACCCTGATGAGGAAGGAAGCAGGAAGCTTGGCACAATCCAATGGTGCTGACTGCCAGGCTGCTCTTTGCACAGGGTAGTCCCCAAATGGATGTGCTCACAGAGCCCACCAAGCCCTAAACTTGAGTTCCAAAGATAATCATTGGGTTTGCATCACGCAGTATTCCAAAGCGAACCAACCTCACTGGCCTGTTCCTCCAACGTCAAAAGACGGGGTTGGCGGTTCCCACAAAGCTGAACTCCTAACCCCCTTCACAGAACTCTTCTGCATGCTGTGGGGGCCCAGCTATTATCTGCACAGCAGTCTTCAGGGCCAGCTGGCTGGGCACAAGGGGATTGGCAGCCCAAGGCCTGTGGAGGGCAACCAGGGGAGGAAAGCCTTCCAAGGGTGGAAGACATCTGGAGCAGCTGCGACACCTTCCAGCACCTTGGAGACACAGTGTCCCTGTGGCCCAGGGCTGCCTAGCAGAACATTCTGGAGCAAGCCCACCCCCACCCCAACACCTGGGATTCGGGGCGTCCTTGGACTTTGCCCGTTGTGGCTTAACAGGGTGGTATCTCAGACATAGGGCCCCGTTCCTACATCCAATCACCTGTCCTTTTGGAGCATCCACACAGTCCCTCCAACAAGGCAGGTAGACTCCCTGCCCCCCCCCCCAGCTCTTTCCAGGCTCCCACTGGCACTTCCCTCCCTCCACCCTTCCTGCCCCCCAGCTATTGACCCCCACGGGGGAGAGTGAACAGCAGCCCCTCCCTGATGCTCTCCATTGCACCCCGAGATCGACAGGGCAGGTGCAAAAGGGCGTCTGGGCCCAGGTCCCCCCAGGTCAGGCCTGCCCGTGCTGCCAGCAAGGAGGCCTCAGCTGTCCTGGGATGGCTGCTCGTGGCTCACAAACGCTGGGTTGCGGTAGGTCGCCCCCGGCCCTTCGACGTGGACCGCGGTGGAGCCCAAGAAGTCCGTCCCATCCTGGGGAGGCCACGCCGAGTCCCGCTCCAGGGCCCGCCGGAGCTGCTTGTAGCGGCTGCTGGATTGGTACCCCACACATCTCTTGACCCACTTCCAGAGTGCCCGGTTCTCAATCAGCACCTCCTGCAGGAGGAAGAAAGGGCTGTCAGGGCAGGGCAGGGCAGGGATCAGCGGGGCAGAGACCTCCCCCAGCCACACTCCAGAATGGCGGATCGGCAGGACCCGTCGCAGCACCAGACACAACAGCCAGAGAGCAAAGCCTGTCCCTGGTGGATTTCTGGTGCGGCAGATGAGACCGGTGGAACTGGCAGGCCTCATAGGCATCTCAAAAGAGGAACGTGGACAGTTTTAAAAAAGGGTGCCCTGAGGGCAGTTGAGATGCAAGTCACATGTGTGCATCTGCACCCTGCACACACACGCATACTCATGTACTCACTGAAGATTGGGGAACGTCAGGACTCCCCACCTAACTTTCGAAACAGTTGAGTAAACTGCACCATTGTTCCCGTGGACTGGGACACCTCTTTTGATATTTTGTTAATTTATGTTCTTTGAAGTTTCTATTTCTTTTCTGTTGTTTGTCAGTGAGGGAGTCCAAAGATCAGACATTAAACTTTCTGCCATTATAAGCTCTCAAGTTCGCTTAAAAATGGGAGTCCTGTTGAACAAATAGTCTGTAATGGGAGTTCCGCACCTGCCCACCGGGCATCCATGGGTTAATTTGTGTGTCTGCCCTGAGCAGAATGGTGAACTTGATGACCTCAGAGCCCCCCTCAACTCCGGACTGTATGACTCCGGGACCATAAATGTGCCAAATTTCAGGCAATCCATTCAAAGTTTCCACAGGCCCCTTGAGTTAAAAAGTGCTGAAAGTACACCATTTTTTTTCACAGTTCTGTCTAATTTGGGTGCAAACTCCTAATGTATTTCATTCAGACTCTCAGGCTGGGAAGTGAGAAAAATGTCTCCCCAGAAGAAGGCAGAGGCATCTCCTTTCCCTGCTGCTGCCAAGACAACTGCTTGGCGCGCCCACCATGAAAACACCAGAGTCCAACTCAACACGAGGATGTCTGACTTCAGTGACAAGTTTCAGATGGGCAGCGGAGTTAAATAATTTCCGTCGGACTTCTACAGCATCTGCGGACAAAGCCACTGGCGCATGCAGAGTTTCATTCAGCAGATGGAAGCCTGCTGAGGCTGCCACTGACACATTTATCTGCTTAATTGACATGCTATCCCATCTCACCACCCTGGGGGGGCCCTAAAAATGATAAACCATGGACACCACATGCCAGGATTCAGCTCTGACCTGCATGCCAAAGACAGAGATCCAACGAACCTCCAGGGGGCAGCAAAGGTTGTGGGGCTGTGGCTCTCAGCCGCCCCCTGGGGGTCCTCTGGATCTTTGTCACCTGGTAACCCCAAGGAAGTGTTGCATGGTCTCTTTTTAACCTCCTACTGAAGAAGACAAATGTGGTGGAGGGGTATTCAGTCTCACTGCAACTCCCTCCCCCACCAGATCTGACCCTGGGGTGCAAAGCGGGGTGGTGGGTCCAAGGGGAGGTGGATTAGTTCCAAATGGCAGAGATGCCTATCCTGCCCTTCTCCCCTTCCTGCCGCAGTCGGCCGCCAAGCTGAAGGGCCAGAAGGGGGAAGCCCTCTGCTTCAAGGCCCCCGGCGGCTTTTTGCTTCCAGCTACTGAAATGCGGGAAGGCAGAAACAGGGCAGCTCAAGAGACAAATGCAGGATCACGCAGGAACCAGTGCCTTTCCCGCATCGCAGCACTTGCCAGCCATGCCACACTCTGCCCACAGGTTCCCAGGCAGCTTCTACAGTGGGTGGCACACTGCCGGTGCGGGGGCCGTGACTGCTCCTAAGCCCCCATGGAATCTTGAGGGGGGGCGGGATTTTGGCCCGAGGGGAAGCAAAGCAGGACCCACTCACCTCGACGGTGAACGAGACGATGAAGGTGATCAGCAGCAGGCCAAGAAGCCAGACCCTCCACAGGGTGGGAGTGCACACCAGCTGGGGGTGGGAGAGATGGAAGTAGGTCGGAGAGGGAGGGGACCAGAGGGGCGGGCTCTGCATCTGCAGCCTCAAGATTCTGCTCCCCGCTCCAGTCTGGGTTGCCCTCCTCTCCCATCTTTACATCCTCTTGGCTAAAGACTCCACTTGCTGCCTGCCCTGGTACTGACTGGCTCTCTGCTCCCCCCCGCTCGCCTGCAAAGGGGCAGCCCAACCTCCTTGGCATCAGCTTGTCCCAACGTGGAGCCCTCCAGTGGGCTGGACTAACTCCCATCGTGGATCAGCTTGAGATGTCCAAGCTGTTGGGGGTGGGGGCAGAGGGGGTTTCCCACCCACCTCCCACTTTGGCCCCAGGGAAAGTCCTGGTCCTCTGAGTCCAAAGGGCAGGCCTTGGTCCCTGGGTAGACCTGAACCAAATGGCAAGCTTGGCTGCAGGCCACAGTTCAGGCCTGGGAAACGGCAGGCAACGGGCTGCTGAAACACTCCCTGCCCTTCTTTTCACCCCCTGAGACACCCACCACCACCATCACAAGCAATATTGTAAGCCAGATGGTGGCAGGAGCACCAGCAGAGTATTCTGCTTGACTGGCTGCTGCTCTAAGCCCTCAAATCAACGGGGGGGGGGGCATAAGAGGATCGCCCCCACCTCCACGTCTCAGCTGAGTCTTCTGCCACAAGCTGGAGCCCAGAAGGGGCTGACCTGCTGCCCTCCCTGAGACTCAGCGCAAAGCCAGCCCCACCCTGGCCAGGCTGAGCAGTGGATCTCTGGGAGGGGCACCCTCCGGACCCACAGCCAGGCCTCACCCCACCCCCCACCCCCCATCCTGCTTACATCCATCTGGGCATAGAGTCCATCGAGGTTGGCAAAGAGGAAGAAGAGGCAAACCGCCAGCTGCACCATCAAGACCACGACGAAGACGTCTGGAGGGGTGAAAGCATTGGGGGGCTCAAGAGAAGCAGGCCAGGAAGAGGCAGAACCAAGTGCCAGTGCCAGTGCCAGCAGGGGAAAGGGCAATGTGGCCGAGCCAGCATGTTCCCAGACCCCTCACCTGCCGCCCAACAGTCCCTCCATCGTTCAATTGCTCTGTCCTCGATGGAGGCATTTAAGGATGCAGAGCTGGGAAGCCAGCCCAAAAGCCTGTGATGCTAATGGTGTGTGTGTGTGCATGCGTGTGCACATGTGTGCACACACAGATGGGGGGGAGAAGAGGCTCAGTGGATGCTTATTTATCATGCTCACCCCCTCCAGAGAGAGCAGAGAACAACCTGCCTGGTTGGGGACCTTGGATTCTGGGGGGTGGCTCTGGGGCTGTCACTCAGAAGGAGCTACCTTCCACCAGCCATGCCAGGCAGCCTATCGCCCTGCTTGGATACTTTGACTGGCAGCCATCCTGCAAGGGACAGAGCCTCTGGCTGCACCCTCATTCTGGGTCAGGGGATGGAGAGCTGTAAGGCCAGAGCTGGAACACGGCCAGCAGGTGACCCAAGTCCCCTAAGGCAGAACTAACGCAGGCCCCGGGTCCCCTGGCCAGAAGGGAGGGTTCACCCCAAGACTCAAGGCCACCTCCAGATGTCTTGGCAAGGAACACAAAGGCCACGCCACACCACTGGGCAGGGAGGAAGGTGTAATGCTCCCATTTGCAGGAGGAGGGAGGCACCCCTCTCTACCCCCCTGCCCTGGTGGGACCAGTTGAACTCCAGAGTGTGACACAGTGACCCCCAAGCCATCTCTCCAGACTTTTCTTGGAGATCTCTGTCATGGAGGCTCGAAGCAGGGAGGGGCCGAGTGCCCCAGACAAAACTCCGGTTGCCTCCTTGTTCCACTGGGTGTGAAACTGATTCTCCTCCATGTCAGATGCCTTCAGCACCATTCAGAGTTTGAGACTCGGCAGGTCCAAAGGCATTCAGACAAAAATGATATGCAGCCAAGCACGAGGTGCAGCCTGGGGTGCTTGGTTTCATCTCAAGGAAGGGAAGGCTTTCCATTCCTTGGGGACTGCTGATGGGCAACCAAGCTCTGGGCTGCACCCGGTGGGGACTTGTGGAGATGGGCAACCAAGCCCCAGGAAGGCTCCTCCCACCCCTCCATCGGCTTGGTGGCTCTTACAGTTTTTGTAGACCGGCTCCCTGAAGGGCTTTCCCTTGGAGAAGACCAGGGCCACCATCAGGCAGTTGATGGTGCACAGGAGCCACACGCTGGTGTTCTCATAGCTCTGGAAGCTCTCCCTTGGCAGGGGAGCTCGGTTCCCAGAGGGGGTGCTTCTGCCCACGCTGCTGTTGACTGGCTCCGGCAGCCCCCCACGAGTGCTGTTCTCTGGGGAGCAGCCTCTGGAAAGAAACCGAGGGGGAGGAGCTGAATTCACCAGACCAGGCAGCTCTGCCTCAGCGCTTTCACAGAGAGACGGTTGCCTGTCAGCCGTTGATTTGCAAGATGGAAGAGATTTGGGGAATCTCAAGCACACCATCTCCGACTGTTGCTGTAACTCTTTTTAACTATTTGGGGTTGATGTTTTGTAACTTTTGTGAGTCATTTTTAACTTACTGGGAGCCACCCAAAGTTGCACTTGTGGCCATATCAACTGTTTAAATGAATAAATAACATCCTCCAGCTTTGTGTGGGAGGCCCCCAGGCAGAAAGGGTCAGAGACAGATCAGCACCTCCCAAGCAGGGCCTGAAGGCAAAGCCACCCCACCAAAGTGCAGCTGCTCAGCCAGCTGATATGCAGAGGGAGGCGACCTTGCACAGGGAGGCTCTCTTATCATCACCAATTTCTTTTTTTAAAAAAAAGCTATAGTCTATGCTAGTAGCCATTAATAAACACTCCACAATCTGAGTAGGTTGCTAGAGTGATTTTAAAAAAATCTTTGAAAGCTTTTCTTTAAATCCACCACCATGCAAGGCTATGTTCTCTGCCCTATTCTCAGAAGACCCAGTGGCAGCAATCACGCAATACAGAACCAGCTTCCAAATTAACTGATTTTCTGGGGTTTCACTATAGAGAGCAGCAGAAAACTGCCAGTGTCCTGAGTGCAAGCAGTACACTAAGCCTCAAAAAAAACCCTGCACCCAGGCTAAAGGCTGGGCACATCTGTACGCTGTGTACCTGCCACCCTGGGCTACTCCTTGGCCTGATTCAGCCTCTTGGGGGACCCAGCCACTGAGCTGAGGTGGTTGACCGCTCAGCCGTCCAGATTTGCTCCCTATTCCATTCCCACCTGGCCCAGATCATCTAGCCAAGAATGCCAGAATGAGGGCAGGGCTGCCAAGCAAGGGGTGTTCCAAGCAGCAATCCCAGAAGGGCCGTGCTTTAAAAGTGTTATGTCCGGGGTGCAGCCATCTTAGCCTGGCACTGCCAATGCAGCTGGGTCTGTGCCTCAGCTCTCCTGGGCCCCCTTTTCTCCCCCCAGGCCTGGGGAGACCTTGGCCCATGGGGGGGGTCTCCATCTCCATGGGACTGGAGGAGCGGCCTACCTGTGGATGTCAGTGGGGGAGTACCAGACTTGTTGCTGCACCAGCAGGAAGCCGCAGACCTGTACCACCAGGCTGAACAGGAGGTTCAGCACCACGGAGAGCAGCAGTGGCGGGGCGATCAGCTGCGTGGGGGGCCGATAGGGCACCAGCCTGGTGTGAGGCCCGTTCAGGCTCACTGTAAGAGAGGACATGGGGGAGGGATTAGAGGACATGGGGGAGGGATGGGGGGCAGCAGCTGTGTCCTCTGTCCTCCACCGCAGCCTAGCTCAGGCAGAGAGGCAAAGCATGACCTGAATCCCAACCTTGGGCTTTGGCATGGCAGATGCCAGCCTGGAGTTTTGGCATGGAAGGCAGGGGGATGTTGCTTAACAGACTCTGAAGTAGCCCCAGTATTTTCTACCCTCACACTCCCTCTTGGGAGGGAACATTTCTCATGGGAAATGAAGGAACACGGGCCAGTCAGCCTTCCCCTTGGCACGCCAGCTTGGTGGCCGTTGGAAGAGAGCAGACCTGGAGGATCTGCCCCTGAATGAGGCTCCCCTGACCTGGATTGGGCCATCTTTGCCTGGTAAGAACGGGGCCTCTGCCAGGCCCAAAGGAGGTCTTGCCAAAGGGGCCCCCCTCTTGAGCCGTTTTTGCTCGGCAGACCAGGGATGGCTTATCCTCTCCCTCTCTGTTAGGAGCTGGTGCCCTTACTGGGTCTCCCTGGGAAGACCCTGACCAGCTTTTCACCCAGGCCAGTCTCTGCACGACATGGCTGTGGACTGCTTACTTGTCATCCCAATGATGGTGGTGATGGCCAGATCTTGGAAGAGAAACTGGTAATTCCCAAAGGAGCTGAGTTGCTGAAAGCAAGAAGCCCAGTTGTATGTCTTGAGCCCTGGAATGCCCAGTGGCTGGCTCCCCTTCCCAGCCCCAGACCCTCTGACTGGATGAGAGGGGCAGGGGCAGGGGCTGGGGCTTGGGCTTTCCCACCAGACTAGGGCCTCTAGGACAGCGTTTCTCAACCTTGGCCACTTGAAGACTGGCCAGGGAATTCTGGGAGTTGAAGTCCACCCATCTTCAAGTGGCCAAGGTCAAGAAGCACTGCTCTAGGAGAACTCCAGCCAGCTCATTGTGGGAGCCATTTGGGGGCAGGACTCTGTGGTTCTGCACCCTCCTCGCTGGCAACCCGACCTTGCTGCAACTGCTGCTTTTCTGTTGATGGATAAAAGCTCAGTCTGAGCTACCAGCCCCTTAAGCCCGCCCCCCCACCATAGCTGTTAGGAGACCCAGCTTCCAGTTGCAAAGAGAGCATCCCAGCCTGGTGGGGACTTATTTGAAAATGGAGGAGGACCCCTTGCAGGGAAAGGCAGGGCATCCAGAAGAGCCGTCTAACTCAGGTCTGGAGGTCCAGGGGGCAGCGCTCTCCCAAGACGATGCAGCTGGTCACTGCCAGGAAGACACCAGGCTCCCGGTGGGGTGAATCCCCGCAACACCAGCCCCACTCCAGTTCTGGCAAAATAAATAGGTGCCACGGCCATACCCAGTAGAGCAGGAGGACACCGATGTAGGAGGCAAGGCTGTAGAGGGCCATGTACTTGAACATGCAGAAGGAGGTGACCAGGGCAGCCCGGCCATGCCTGGGGGGAAATGGGGGAGGAGAGCATTAGCAAGGAGGGCACCAGGCCCATTTGGAAAGCTCAACATACCAGGCTGCTGAGTGGGGGAGGAGAAGCGAGTGTTGGAACTGCTGCAAGGAAAAGAAAAGTGAAAAAAAACCAGGGAACTTTGGAGAGGCCTTCTAGCTTCCTCTGAACACCAAGCCCAGCAGCAAGTTTGCACCCAGGGCCCGGAAGCTTGACCCGCGTTGGAGGAGCAAACCTGGTCCCTCCCTCTGACAGGCTTCTCCCGATGCACTAAAACACACTGGCCCTGCTCTAGGCTGCAAGGCCCTTGGGGGTGCCTGGCTGGCGGCTGCCTTTCCCAGCATGTGCCGCACACGATGCCTGCACCAAAGGCCTGGCTCCTGCTGCTTCCTCCACTGGATGAAGCTGCTGAAGGGCAGTCAGGGCCCCTCCCTTGACTCCGGGGTCCATCAACCCCCCCCCCGGGATAATGAGGCAGCTGCCCCTTTCTAAAGCTGCTCCTCCAGATTCAGAGCCTGCCGGCCCGAAAGGCCTCTCTCCTTCAAGGCTCGGGGTGCAGCAAGTGCAACATCCACATCGCAGTGGACCCTGCAGGGCACGGAGCCTCAACCCAGTGCCCCAGGCCCCCCTTGGCACCCCTGCCCCGTCTCTCCTCCGGGCTCTGCTGGCATCCCACCTGATCAGCTCCGGCACGCACTCGATGGTGGGGATCTTGGACGTGAAGGGGGAAGCCACCGAAGCATCCTGCTCGGAGAGGGAGATCCCCGCATGGGCCTCCTTCAGGGCCTGCAAGGAAGGAAGCCGGGCTCAGAGCCAGGCTGGGGGTGGGGAACTGGCACCCCACCTGCGCCCCCCCCATCGTGATTCGAAAGGCAATTCCTGCCCTTCTGCTGCTTATGCTCCCCTCAGGTTAGCTAACAGCAAAGGAGTCCAAGACAGCAGTCAGTGCTATGATCTCTCGGGAGACCGGGGAGAACCCGCCCAGCCAGCTGAAGGAAACCTGGCCTGAACGGGAGGCCTTTGCCAGTTGGGGGAGAGGCTCCTGGCTGGAGCAGCCGAGCCCCTCTGCCAGGTTCACGTGGACAGGTGTGGGAAGGAGGCAGTTCCATGAGCTAGTTCGGAGCCCATGTTTATGATCCATCTGGGAGTTACGCTGGCTAGCTGGGGAATTCTGGGGACTGAAGTCCAGACCCCTTGAAGTTGCTAAGGGGGAGAAACGCTGCTCCAGAAACAAGGCCGTCAGCCCTTGCCCCGAGCCTGGCAGGGGAGAGCCAGTGCTGTTGGCAGAGTGATTCCCAAAGCACGCCATCCCTCAAGAAGTTGATTCTGCCCTTTCCCAGCCCGTCGGCCAGGGAGACGCACGCCCGGCCTGCTCAGCAGCCTTGGAAGACTCACCCCACAGTCATTGGCCCCGTCTCCACACATGCCCACGTAGTAGCTGGAAGAGAGAAGAGAGTGCCCGGGCCCTCCGTGAGTCCCAGCCAGCTCGGCAGCAACACTCCTTTCTGCCCGGTTCCCTTCCAGGGGCCCATGGGGCCCCTCACTCACTCAAGCCGCTGGAACTGCTGCACCAGGTGGGCCTTCTGAGCAGGAGACATCCTGGCGAAGACCGTCCCGTTCAGGAGAAGCTGTGGGAGAGAGCCATCGCCTTCACAGAGGGCGGCCCATGGGGAGGGTGAGGGGGACCGAGACCCAGCTGGCTGGCCAGCGCCTCCCCATCCAGGCCGGGGCCTCCGCACTCACCTGCGGGAGGAGGTGCCCGAAGTGCTGGCTGAAGACCTCGTAGGAGCTCCCGCTCAGGCAGAAGTGGTATCCGCGGCCCCACGCAGGCGGGGTCTTTCCCCCAGGCTCCACAGCCGCCACCTGCAAAGGAGGGGGGGCAAAGGGGAGGCAGAAGAGGGGGAGGATCACCTCCTGCCTACAGCCAGAACACAGCTCAGCCCCTGAGCAGCCCCACCGGGCGAGGAGAATGAGGGGGAAGAGCAGCCCAGGGGAAGGGAATGGAATCCAAAAGGCCTCCTAGGGGCTCAGCGTCACCTCCTTCCCTCTGCCCTTCCTATTACAGGTAGTCCTTGACTTACGACAATTCATTTAACAACCATTTGAAGTTATGAAGGCACTGAAAACAGTGACTTGTGACTGGTCCTCGCACTTACAACTGTCTCAGTGTCCCCACAGTCACATGATCAAAATTTAGGTGCCTGGCCTGTATTTATGATGGTTGCAGCATCCTGGGGTCACATGATCGCCATTTGTGACCTTCCCAGCTGGCTTCCAACAAGCAAAATGAATGGGGGAAGCCAGATTCCGCTGCAAAAAAGGTTGTAAAATCAGGCGCAGTCTCATGATGCCTCACTTAAGGACTGCATCACTTAGCAACCAAAGTTCTGGTCCCAGCTGTGGTTGTAAGTCGAGGACTACCTGTACTTCTATTAAGATTTTCAAATCCAGAGGAGGGGGTTTCCTGCTCTCTGTGTCATTCCTTCCTTTGGACGCCCCCTCAGCCGGTTGCTGGGCAGAGAGAAACCCCAGGGAAAACAGGGGGCGTGCCACAATTAGGGGTGAAGGAAGAGGGTCTGAAGGGCAGCCCTGGCCTGAGACGAAAGGGCACCATGTGGCACAAACTGAGCCAGAGCAGAAATGTCCCAGCACACTGGCATCTCCAAAAGCAGCCAATGCCACATAAAGGCGCAGGTCCTTCCCACAAGAAGCCAGCAGAATCAAATGCCTGGAGGGTCCTTCTCCCACTCACCCGCTGCCTGCCCCTTGGGGGAGGAGGCCTCCCAGGGGAAAGAAGGTAAGCTGGTTGTGTCCGGCAGAGGCCGGTCCCCCTGGCGATGCCTGCCCGCCCCAACCTTTGGCCCTCCCCCTCCGGCCAGGACAGATCCTGATGGAGCAGGAGGGCAAGGGGGCGACCACCAAGAGGTTTGCCCAGCCAGCTGGCCCTGTGCCACTGGCCCCCTCCCGCCGGTCCACTCACCTCCACTCCGCCGCCGCCTCCCAGTCCAGCCTCCTCCAGCACTTGCCAGCTGATAGAGGCCATGGGCTGGCCTGGCCTGGCACTGGCCTCAGCCAGAATTACCTGGCTGCCCTGGGGGACCATGCCTGCGTTCCTGGCCACAGTGATGGCGGTCTGGAGGTTGTCACCTGGGAAGTTGAGACCGCCGAGTGACCGACTGATGACTGGAGCTCCAGGAAGCCCTGTGCTGGAGACCAGGGCTCTGCCCCAACCCGTGTCTTTGGGCAGGTGGGTTGGCAAAGCAGGGAGAAGGGTGCCCCTTTGACGCCAGATGGCAGTGCCCCCCCTTTCCTCACACAGAAGGCGATGCTGGTCCCAAAATGAGACTCATTGTGTTTTGGCTGCCCCCAAAGCTCACCCCAGCCCCTGCAACATCCCCATGTGGTTTGCTCGGTCGTCAGGCAGTCGTGAAGGAAGGGAAGCATGGGAGGTGTGGTGGTGGTGGTGGAAGAAGGAGACCCAAGGGGAGGAGGAGTGGGGGAAGCCCGGCCAAAGCGGCCCTGCTTCTGGGGCCTGGCTTCAAGGCTGGTCGGGAGGCCCGGCCCGGCCCCCTGCTCCAACGCAACCCACGTCGGCCTCTCTGGTTCACAGGCCAGGGCTCTGCCAAGGACTCGAACGCTGGCCAGACCACCCACTGACCTCTCTCAGCACCGAGCAAGGGGCTCTCTCCCGGCCCGGCCCCCGGCTGAAGAGGCTGACCCACCTGTGACCATCACGCTCCGGATGCGGGCCCTGTGGAGCTCCTCCAGGACAGGCCTGGTCTCGCTCTTCAGGCGGTTCTCCATGACCAGCAGGCCCAGCAAGGCCAGGCCAGACTCCAGCTCCTCCCTCGGGTGGAGGAAAGGGGCGGGTGAGTGGAAGGGCAGCCCAGTCGGCCAGTCCTCCCTGGCGGCTGGGCCCTTGAGGAGGAGTGGGCCAAGGCGGTCCTCCTTGCCCAGCTGCCCGGGAGGCATCTGGGGACGGTGAGGCCCCTTGCCCGCCTCTTTGCTGGGAGCAGCTCCAGCTACCAGCCAGCCCCAGCAAGGCCCGCGCCAAGGGACCCCATCGTGCCACCAGCAGCTCTCCCTCCCCACTGCCTCCTGTTCTCCGCCAGACTGCCTGGCAGCCTCTGGGCCGGTCATCCTTCTTGGCTGGAAGTGGAGGAGCTGCACTCTGGCATCACCTGCCAGGCCGGCCTGCCCGGCCCAGGCAGGCAGCAGCAGCACCACCAGCAGCAGCACCAGCCCATCCTCCCGCCCCGCCCACCGGGCCCTCAAGCCACTCACCTTGCCAGAGCAGCTGCTGCCTGTCCTTCCTGCAGGCGCTTGTGTGCCAGGGCAATGACCCGGAAGCCCTGGGAAGTGTAGCTCTGGAGTTCGCCAGCGAAGCTGGGGGGCACTGGAGGCAGGGGGGCAAACAGTCAGGCCCCAGGTGGCCCCTCCCAGGCAGCTGCTCACAGGAGAGCTTGGGGGTGGGGGCTCAGCAAAGAGAAGCCTGCCTGTGCAGTTGCCCTTACAAGGAAGGCAGCCTGCCCCGGGGCCAGCACCAACCAAGATGGGGGCGGATCCCCCGTCTGCCCTGCTTCCAGGGTGGAGCTCCCTTTGGGCCCTTGCCCAGATTAGGGGTCCTACAGAGAAGCACCCCTGGCTCAGATCTTCCGGAGCTCAGAGCCGCCTCTCCTCCCCAACCGCCAGGCTAGAGCAGAGCCTTCCCTCTGCAGCCCTCCGTGCTGCAGCGGGCAGAAGGGTGGCTCGGGGCAACGCAAGCTCTGCTAGCTGAGGGCCCAGCCAGCCCACAAAACCAGAGGTCACCTGTCTCTGGCCTGCAAAAACTGGCCACCATCTCTGGCGCGCCCTTCATGAAGACCTGGCAGTCCCCGGGGAGCTCCTGGGCAACCACGGTCATCCGCTGCAGGGCCGAAGAGAACGGGAACTGCCGCAAGACGGCCATCGCCTCCAAGGGCACCTGGGGAGAAAGGCGGGAGCTGAGCCGGCCTCCTGGCCACGAGAGAGAGAGAGAGAGAGAGAGAGAGAGAGAGAGAGAGAGACATTTCCCTGCCCACATAGTGATGCCCAGCCTGATTCGCCTGGTGCAAAAATGGGCCTGGGACATTGACCAGCAACCCAGCACCTTCTTTAGCATGCTGTGTGAACCTGGCCAACTAGGGAAGCTGGAATAGGGTTTGCTGGTTTGCATCGAGTCACACAACTCAGGCCCAAATAAGCTGTTTACATCCCAGTTCCCCCGGCAGTGCTTCCCACTCTGCCCACCAGCAGCAGCTGGAGGTAACAGCATCACCCATCCTGGGTGGGTCCCTGGCAGCACCAGGAGATGGCCACAGACTCACTCACTCAACAACTTAGACATAAGCAGGACAAGTTCCCTCAGTTGGTCCCAGAGCTGCAGCTCATGCAGACACCCGTTGCCCCCCGCTTGAAGCAGCTGCCCAAGAGAAAGCCTAGGCCAGCTCAAGGTTTCCTACCCACAGCAAAGGACTCCACAGCTTGGGGGCAGGCGGATAGTGTCAGACCGAGTGATTCCAAGGCCTGGTCCCTGAGCGGAGCACCGCCGGGGCCCGCCTGGCCCTCACCTGCACAGAGGCCCCCTCTCTCTGGGATGGGGCAGTGCTTGGGGATGCCCCCTCCACCAGCCATGTTTGGGAGACCCCCAGTGCAGATTCCTTTAATGCCTCTGGAAAGCCTCCATCACCCAGAGTTTCCCCGCAGGAACGGTGCCTCAGTGAGTCTGTTGGGCATCTTTTTAAGGAGCACCATTTTTAGTATGGTCTGAATTTGTTTTTTATTTCTAAGCAATGCAAGCAGAATACGTCATTTTATGAGAACAGGTATTATGAAATAAATAACCAATGTTGCATAGTTGGTGGATTACTGGTTGAGAGCTACCTCACTCTGGGCATGGCATGGCCTTGAACAGGCTTCCCCAGCGCAGTAGCCGTCAGATGACTCAGACTACGGCTCCCATCCCAGAGGATGCCCAACTGGGGAAGGCTGGACCTGCTGGAGGCGCTGCCCCCACCACATCCAGGCCGACCCCCATCTCTAAACGTCAAACAAGTTGCTTTACTCTAGGGATCCAATTACAGCAGGCCAGGCCTAAAGGAGACCAACACATAGAGCCCTCTCTTGCAAGTCAAACTGGGCACAGTTCTTAGCAGCAGGACTAAAGGCTGGCCACCGCACCCCGGGCGGTCCAGGTAGTCTCCTGCCCAAGGATTCAGCTCTGCCCTGCTTCCGGTTCCAGACAAGATCAGCCGGAGCCTGCTCTCCACGGGCCCAGCTGTGAGCAGGGATATCAAAGGTTTGTTCTTGGTGCAAGTGGATGCAGCCTGATCGGCTATGCCGTTAATAACCTAGACATCTTCTGGATCCTGCACTTCCTGAATGCTGTGATACAGTTCCTGGCTTAAAACAGAAGCATCTTGCCAGGATTAAAACTGCATCACTTGCATACATTTAAGAGCAGTGCCTATAAAAATGCAAACATAACGTATTTTTTCTTTAAAAAGTTGTATCTATTAATGCAGATTTGAACAGATTTATAGGTGGGCAAATGCAGAAAAGAAGAGAGGAGATTCTTTTCTTTGCTAACTGTGCCTCCTGCCGTTAAGGGCTGGCAAAAGGACCGGGCATTTACCTCTGCAGCTTCAGATCCTGGTCGGACCATCACAGCGAATGCTGGTCCTCCTTCTCTATCAGCGGAGTCCACAAATTCCTGTTGTTTTAAACAGAAGGGAAAGTTATATTGTACCAAGATGTATAGGCTCTATGTTCATTTAAAAGGTGGATGAGATTACCCAAGACTTCAAAAAGAGAGAGCTTCAGGAAACACACTGTTCTGGTAATGTCAGACTGCAGAAAAGAAATCCGCGTCTGTTGGTGTCCGGTGGCAGGGGCACATCATGACATCACCAGCATGGAAATGATGCCATGACAAGATTCATATCATCTGAGTGATGACATCATGACACACGTGGCTTCATTTAGGCTTGTTTCAGATGCCTCCCTCTGGGTCTTGAACCAGCGGTGAAACAAATTGTTTGTCCGGTGATGTGCCAGGGCGTAGTGAAGAGACTAGGTTGCTGCCCTGCTGCCCCAAGAAGGTGACTGAAACGGGTGAAGTGGAATCTGTTTGGGGGCTGAGTCTGGTTGGAGGGAGAGCATGGAAGATTGCACACCAAGGACTTCGTCAGGCAAGCAGCCCGCAGATTGGGCAATGTGGAGCATCTCTCCTCCTCACTTCCCACACCCACACTCCATACAGGTTCCACATCAGGGGACACCAACAGCACTGATCCCAGATTTAGACTAATTCAAGAAGAACAATTTGGAGCTTCACCCAGTGAGTTGCCTCAAACATCTTGAGGTCCAGCGGATCTCCCTGAATCTTCCCATCCAGGACCATCAAGGAATGGCAGCTGGCCATGGCTGCATACACTGGGCTCCAGGGCATCGTGCGGCCCGAAGAGAAGCGATGGACCTCCTGGAAGCTGGGTTTGAGACAGCAAGTCACACACTTTTGCACAGGGAGGCTTGGCTGCCCCACAGAGGTGAGAAACCAACCACCCCAGATGAAGGCGTATTTAGTTGTCTCAAGTTCTGAGCCTCCGAGTCTTCCCAGAAATTATGCTTCAGCTCCTGTTGTTCTTCCACAAGACCTGTGGACCCCTATGCCTGGCAAAGTATGGTTGTGCCCTCACTCTGAGATGGATAACCCTGGGTGGCCAGTCTAGCTGCTTGGAGCCCCTCCAGGAGGAAAAGAGATCTTGTGAGCATCTGATGGGACACAGCAAAAACCCTTCTGGTTTCAGCAAAGTGAAGAAGTTTTAGAACCTGCCTGGAGATCCTGGGGAAGAGAGGCAAGATCCACCTTCTGTGGGGATGGAGATTTTATTCTGGGGTTTCATCTGACTGAATTTCTGAAGTGCAGGATAGATGCCCTCAACTCAAGCTTGACTTAATGGACGTCTCTGTCCAGGTTTGGGGCAGAAACACTGAAGCTGTTTGCCATTGTCTTCTTCTGGGATGATTTTTGACTTTCAGTCTAGTCTGAGCAGGTGGCAGCCCAGCCACCCATTCAAGTGCTAACCAGGCCCAACCCTGCTTAGCTTCAGGTCAGGCAAGATTAGTCAGGTGTTGCCATCTGCTAAGATTCTGAATTTCTCAGAGACTTCAATGGGTAGCAGGATCAGGACATTTACAGTCACCCAGATTCCAACATCTGCTAGGCAAGATTATTGCAATAAGTTCTACTTCTCAGATATAGCAGTTAGCTGAAAACCCAACGAGAGATTAGAGACAGATGGCTGGAAGTCAAAACAGGCAGAAAAACAGAAAGACAGAGATGGGTACCTCTTTCCTTCAGCCAAGACAATTCCCCAGAGGTCCAGCCCATCTTCAGTTAGTGTGCCAGTCTGTCAGTGGGTCCACCAGGTGCCAGAGTCGAGGCAAGAACAAAACAACAGGGCACAGTCAGGAAGCAGGAGGATGTGAGAGGGAGCTGTCAAGCCCTCTGAGGTGCAATCTCGCACTTGTGAGCTTTCTTTGGGGTTCGGGGTAATTGTGCCACAGATCTGATCTTTGCACCTCATGGAGAAGGTTAACAAGTTTCTGAAACATGCACCAGTACTTGATTATAATTCCAAGTCAGGATGGTGAGTGGTCTGTAGGGAGCCAGGGAGATTACCTTGGAGAAGGCATCCAGAAGCCATTAGCACCACAGGCACAGAAGAAGCAGGTGTTAAGCCCAGGGGGTGGGAGAGCAAGAGAAAGAAACTCAGACTGTCCCCCCCACCCCCGCTGGGGTAGAAAAGGGAGGGAGGGAAAACGAGCAGACTTGCAAGATTCTGTTACTAGAGCCTGTCTCAATAAAGTTTGGTTCTAGTCTTCCTGTGGGCTCAGTTAAAGTTAAAGATGAAATGAAGACCAGACTTTTCTGCCAAGTATTTGGGGCTCAAGGAATTTCTGAAGCCTTTTTCAAAAAATCTGTTAACTGCTTAAATTTAACATTTTTAGGGAGTTGTGTTTTATGACTTCATATGAGCTGTTTGGAGTTTGCTGAACTGGGGTAGGCCATAAATTATGCAATAGTAAACATGCCATAAACAAGGGGTCCCAGTGAGTTCCTAGGGGTGCTGATTGTGAACTAGAATGCTGAGATCAGTGCTGCCCTCTGGGTGGGTTGAGCTACAATTCCCATCGCACCCAACCAGTAAGACCTGCCAGCTGTACAAGGTAGACAGGAAACTCCTGCTCCAAAAAGAGTCCCAGTTGGCCCACCCACCAAAACTGGGCAGGGGCCGCTCTGCCACAGCCTCTCTTTGCTGATCAAACAGGAGTCCTGAATCTCAGCGATGTGCTCTTTCAGAGAGGGAGACTCCGCCCCAACCATCATGAAAGCCAAAAAGGAGCCAGATGGTTAGGGTTAGGGTCCCTACACAGATGATCTCCCAGACCAACTGATGTAGGTTCCATCCCATGTTCAGGATTGAACCCCAAATGAAAGCACTCCAAAAACTTCACATCTAGGACTCTTTGCACCTGACTTTCTGTCACCTTTCCCAAAACCTTCCATAAAAATGGAAAAACAGGCACCAGAAGAAATTGTCCAACCCAAGAGATGGCTTCTTCAGGAGGGGCTGCAGCACCACCTCCTTCAAGGTGAGTGGCATCACTCCCTCTCTCAAAGAGACATTTAATGACTTTTCAAATCCAGCTACACACCCATCACCTCCCCCCAACAGGCCAAAGGACCTCGGGGGACAGGGATCCAAACTGCAGGTGGAGGAATATATGCCTCAGAAAACTGTCCATTTCCTGAGAGTCCCCAGGCTGAAATGAATTCCAGATAATGTCACTAGATTGCCCCAGTCGCCTCCTCAGAGTCTGCCTTTGTGGGAGTGAATTTGAGCAATTTGGTCAGCAAAGTGACTTGTAAACACATCCCAGCAGCCTGAAAGGAGATTGTCCTACTTGCCCTTTCCTAAACCATTACCTGTCTCCTTAGACAGGACCATTGGATGACAAAGAGTCTTCCCCACCCCTCCTATCTCTAAGCCAAGGACATGAAGCACTTTGACTCATGGCCTCCACAGCTGCTCCCACCCAGCAACTCTTGCATTTCTCTCCCAGTATCCTCAGGCTGAAATTCTTGGCTCCCTTGGGAGTGAAAACACTCACCTTGTCGAAGCAGATGAGGTTCAACTGGCCACACACATTAATCCTCTGGGGGCTGATGCAAAAAATCCCTTTTTTCTTCAACCTCTTCTGGGTGTAGATGATCCCTGTGGTCAGTGCAGCAGGCAGAGCCGGAGGTACTGCAATTGTGATGACATCCAGGGCTTTCTTCACCACCTCTCCTGCCTCTTGCTAATGGACATGTGGAAGGAAGGATGGTGGCCATCAGCAAGAGCAGATAGAGAATCCATGCTTAGATGGAAAGGCTGTATGTCAAAGAATGTGAGTGTTCCGCCAGCTTACATCCTCACACTAGGAAAATCCTTGGTAAGAAGGTTGTCTGAAAGACCAAGGAGGCAACCAGCTGCTTTCCAGATGTTTTGCACTTTAACTCACTTCAGCCACAGCCAGCATGGAAAATGATAAGTGATTATGATAGTGGTCATCTGAAACATCCAAGGGTCACAGTTGTCTGCCTCAGGAAACCAAAACTGATGGACCCAATCAATGTCATCCTTCACATACTAGAATCATGATTGATTGATTGGATAATTTTACCAAATTATTGTATTTATTGGGGGGGTACCTTCGAGTCAGTCTTGATTCCTGGTGACTGCTTGGACCAGTCCCTGCAGTTTTCTTGGCAATATTTTGGAAGTGGTTTGCCCTGGCCTTCTTCTCCCTCGAGCTGAGAGAATGACTGGCCCAAGATCACCCAGCTGGCTTTGTGCCTAAAGCAGGACTAGAACTCCCAGTCCCCCAGTTTCTAGTCTGGTGCCTTAACCACGACACCAAACTTGCTCTCTGGCATGATAAAACAACAGTAATCTCATGGACTCATATATCACCACAACCAAGAACTGCTTTCTTGTGAAGAAATGCAAGAAAGATAAATGATTCCATGGGGAAAATTGCTACAAAGGTGTGGGAGAACAAGGGAAAAGGAGAACAAGCTTCTGTCAATTTAATTTTTTTAAAGATTTATTATTATTACTATTACTACTACTATTATTATTATTATTGCCACCTTCTTGTGGAACACAACCCTGGGTGGCTAGTAACAATAATAAAATCAATAACAAAAGTAGTAAAACCAAGAAAAACCAGGGGCATAATCCAACAACTACACCCATTCATCTATACCAGCCTTTCTCAACTTTTTGACCCTGGAGGAATCTTGAAATAGTTTTCAGGCCTCGGGGAACTCCTGCACATTCAGGCTCAAATAGAGGCCAGAAGTTACCAAATTATTACATCAGTTTCATGAGTAGTCTTGTATATATGCATTAACAGTGCTCTTACACTGAAAATAAAGGATGAAACTTATCTCTTTAATGTGAAGTTGAAATAATTTTTTAAATGAATTGTGATCTCCCAGGGAGCCCCTAGTGACCTCTCGTGGAACCTGAGGGTGCCGCAGAACCCTGGTGGAGAGACCCTGGTCTATACAGTCCCCCAGGCTTCAACTTTTCTCTCCCAAGGCCTGGGGAAAAGGCAGTTTTTACAGCTTTCTGGAAGATTAAGAGGATGAGGGTGTACTGGATCTCAAGGAGAAAGCAGGGCAGAGGCTGCTATGGAAAAGGCACATCTCCTAGGTCCCATTAGATGGCAGCTTTAAAGGGAAGGGACCTAGAGTGTGTTGATCTGGTAGACAGACCTTAGCTTTAATCTGGATCCTTCTAGACTAAGGCTGTGATAACTGCAGCAGTTATAGATTCTGAACCGTTGCGTGAAACATGGATTTGTATGTAGAGCCACCAGCAGGACTGACGGAGCAAGGAAGAAGCTTCCATGTTTGCCCTCCAGAGGCCCCTGGGCAGGCTCTGCCATTCCCCAGTTGCTCACCCCATTGATTGCAAAGACACAGACAGTGTAGACCATCCCAATGCCAGCCACCACTACGAGACACAAGAGAAACTGCATGGCGTCCCTGTAGAGCCGGAAGTTCATAGGCTTGGGGTAAAGGATGGACCTCACCAGGTCTCCCTTGGCTGTGTTGAAACCTGAGGCGGTGAAGAAGAGAGAGAAGCAGCAACTGTTAGATGGATCCTGAGGATGGGCGGTGACGGAAGACGGTTTTGGGCCTACAGGTTTACAGTTCAGTTCATACAGAGCCTGGAGGGGAGGCAAGGTGGAGGAAGAGGAAGGCAGCGCATCAGAGACCCAACTGAAGGAGACAGACTTTTGCTCCTGCCTGGGTCAGGATAAGCATGAATGGGAAGGTGCTTTCTGCAGGTGAACAAGGGACCCCTGAGCCACAGCTACCTCGTGGGTTTGAAAGATCCTGAGCCACCAGAGAGTCATTCTGGGCATCCGTGGCTGAGACCCACTTCCGAAGAGATCTGGCAGGGAGGGGAAGTGGACATCCAGAGGCAGAGACGAGATTTAACTATAGGTTTATGGTTATCTCCCCCACCCATCCTGACCAAATGGCTGCCAGAATCAGGCGGCTTAGATGAGGGGCATGAAGAAGAGGCCAGGCTTTGCAGGGAGGTTGCTGTCCAGCCTACACCCACCACTACACGCAACGTAACATGCCGGTTCACCCACCAGTCCGCAGCACGACGGCCCTCGCTGGCCCACTGTCGTCTCCCCTGGCCTGGATGACTTCTGTCCCGCATAAAAGAAGGTGCCTCTTGCTGTCCTCAGATGAGCTGAGATGCCACGGCTGGGCGCCCTTGCTGTCCTGGGGCAAGCTGGTCTTTGTGACCGGAATGCTCTCCCCTGGAAGAGAATGCAGCACGTGAGGGGGGATCCATCCCTGCCCCCCCAGCCCCCATCTCGCAGCCCAGTGGAGCCAGAGACAGGCGGGCTAAGGCTCGGCAGCTGGTCTCTGTGCTTGCATGGGTACTCGTGCCTTCTTTTAATAAAAGTTGGGCTCTCAGGTTGCACGGATCTGGGCCCAGCCTTGGGTCTGAAAACTGAAAAGCAGAGTTCTGCGGGGATGCCTCTCCCTCTGCGACCGCTTGACAAAAGCAGCGGCTCGAGCTCCTGAGACAGCCAAGATGGGGGAGACAAGAATTGGCCAAAGGCGCCCCCCAGCTGAGAGCCGCCTTCTCCTGAAGGAAGGGGGTGGTGGGGCCTGCTCCTGCTGTCCTGCTCCACATTTCCTCTCCCAAACCAGTTGGCTATTGCTGGGGGGGGCGGTTACTCACCCTCTGGGAGCCGCAACCAGAGGTCCTCTCCTCCCCAGCTCTGCCCAGCCCCTCCTCGGACAGAGGCTGTCCCGAAGAGCCCCCACCCCCACCCCCACCCGGCAGCCCTGTGCTTTCTGGGTCAACTATTTGTTTATTTATTTATTTATTTATTTATTTATTTATTTATTATTCAAATTTAATTACCGCCCATCTCCCCCAAAAGAGGGACTCTGGGTGGTTTACTTGCAGGACCTTCCGCCTTCCAGGGGCGGCAGGCGTGTTGGGATCCAGGAGCCGCTCTTCCTGACCTGCACTTTGTTTGTTGCTGTGTTGCTTTGGCTGCTCTGCTCCCTTTTTCTACACTGTTCTAGGATGCTCCCACTTTGCTGGATTGCACTGATTTATCATGATTTTGTGTTACACTATCAGCAATATGAATGGCATGCATCCATTCACAGGGATCACCTATAATACGTTGTACACCGATACGTAAAAAACAAAGACAGTGAAGGATGCGACCATCTTCTTCACAGTTTCCAGTATTACATGCCATCCTGAAGCCAGTTTGCTGTTTTGCAGACTTTACATGCATGAAACACAAGATAACTCAGAATACTGAGTATCAAGTGCTTTTCAGGCTTCGCTGGGTTTCTTCACCAGCAGGGCTCCCTTTCTGCACCTCACTGCATTTCACATCCGCAGGCGTCACTTCCCAGACGGAGCAATCCACCCCACTAACGCAGGCTTGCGAAGCGAATCCCCCACTCGGCTCTGACCAGACGGGCTGGATGTGGCTGCCGTGAGGGGAGCTGTAATGCCCCCCACTGATCCAGACCCGCCCCCCTGCCCAACTGGGGAACCTACTTTGGCCCTTTCCCTACCACTTTGGGCCACACAGTTGTAAAGACCACCAGCCCAGCTCCGCTTACCCGTTAACATGCCTTCATTCACAATGCACTGGCCGCTGACCAGGATGGCATCGCAGGGCAACAGGCTTTTGCCCTCGTCCAGAATCAGAGTGTCTCCGGGCACCAAATGGCGTGATTCCACCTCCTGAATGCCTGTCAGAAAAGAGAGAGCCTCTGCATTGTGACTGCAAAGGCAGCAGGGCCTGCTGAGGGTTTGGGTTGCAGATCCTGGTCCTCTCCGTGGCCGGTCCCTCAACCTGAGCTACGCCTGGGGAAGCCCGTGGGCCTGGCTCTACGCAAGCCCTTCACGGCCCCATCCCAGGCAGACAGCTTAGCTCCTGCCTTTGGGTCACTGCTCCTCATGCAGGCGTGGAGTGCCCTGAAGCTGCTGCCTCTGCCAGGCAGGCCCATCACCGACCGTTCTACAGCCGATGAGGGTCTGGCAAGAGCTGGCTCTGCCCCAAACCTCCTCAGGGCTCCCCAGCACTCCCCATGCTGCTCTCTCTCATCCCTGGCACAGACGCTGGCAAAATGAGTGGGACGATGGAGCCCTCTTGGGCCCTGGACTTACCTGTCTGTTTCCTGCACACCTTGACCAGGACACTGTTGTGGGATTCCACCAGCTGGTGCAACTTCACCGATTGCTATGTTGGAAGGAAAGGGAGACTCAGATCAGGAAAGGGCACGGACGGGGGACATGCCAGCCCATGGGCAGTTGAGCAAGACCTCAGCCAGCCTGCTAGAAAGGTGCCAGCAGCTGAGACGTAATGGTCTGTGGGAATACCCTTGAGAGAAAGGAGGAGGAACTGCTGCAGCGGGGTGACGGTCAGAGAAGAGACATCTCAGCCCACAGAAGGAATGGGGTGTGGGGAGCGTCTCAGAAGGGACCCCCCCCCACTTCCCTGGAAAATTAAGGCAAGCAGGGAGAGACATGCTTTCAGACCTGCAAGATTCAGCTACTGTAACCTTACAATGAAGGTAGTGTTAGCACTTGTGGCTTCACTGTTCTGTCTGGACTACCCCGATGGGCTGATACCAGGTGGCTGGAGATGGCGTGCCAGCCACAATCCCCTCCTTGGCAGTTTTCCGGAGTAAAGTCAAGAACGAAGGCTGCAGGGGCTGCTTTGAGGACTCCGGCAGAGGGCAGGCAAGGCGTCGGGAGGCTCCCAGCATCATCGTTGCCCTCGGCCATGTTCAGCCCTACCTGAGCAACCTGGCATCCTGCCAGGTCTGCTTCTTACTAAGAAGTGCCCTGGCTCCAAGGCAAGGGTGGGGGTTCTTTGTTTTAAACCACCATTTGGTTATTTATCTTTTTAATCAACCAGACTCTTGACAGTTTATGGTAATTAAGAGCATCAAGGGGAAAAAGGGCAATCGAAAGCCACAGGAAGACTAAAACAGATGCACAGAGTCATCAAACCATGAACAGAAAACAAAACCAGTCAGCCCTGGGTGTCCTGTCACTCTCCACAGGCCATCCAGAAGTTCAATGTCCAGAGGTTTCTGGAAGGCCAAGACTGAGGACCTCAAGGTCCTTTCCACAGGGAGGCTCTTCAGAAGCCCATGACCCTCCACCCCACGTACTTTGCGGACATGGAGGTCTGCACCGGTTTTCCCTGGGAGGAGCAATGGCGGCACTCTGTCATTGTTGAGGGTGGGCTCGAACTCGACCCAGACCCTCATTCCCGGTCAAGTTCACATCTTGTCTTCTTCCAGGGTCACTCGTGCTGCTTCATCTTCCAGAAATCCTTGGTCAGCCACGGGGGTCTCCTGGATCTGTGCTTTGGAGCAATTTTCTTGAACCAGGAACTGCCCCCAAGATCACTGGGAAACTCCTGAAGCCCCCGGCAGAATTCACCCAGATCCATGAAGCCGCTGGGGGGCCGCCCACCTCACTGGCGGCCATTCTCTTAATGGCTCCATCCCCGCCCCCTGCTCTATAAATCTGAGTTCCTGTGGGCCTGGGCAAGCCCTGGGCAGCAGCATCAGGACAGGAGATTCAGGGAGGACAAGACAGAACATCCTGGCAGCAACAGAAGAATGGACTGATCTTGACTGGTGCCTAGGGCTGGTGGTGAGAAGAGGAGACCTTTTGGAGACCAGGGAGGGACAGGTAAGGGGCTCACCTTTCTGAGATCATATACAGTGAGTGAAATGGAAAGGAGGGACATGATGATTATGGCCACGGAGTATTCAGTGTAGTCCTCTGCAAACCACAGGCAGACGCTGAAGGCTTGGAAGATGTAAAACGGGTGGAGCACCTGTGAAAGAAAAGAAGACACCAGGCGGCTAGGGAGCCTACCCTACCACAGGCTTCCTGTCTTGCCCAGGCTGAGGCACCCCCAAGGGGGCTGGGCACAGCCCCACCCCAGGCACCGTAGAGCCTCCCTTCCCTCCCTGATGCCAGGACTGGGCAGCTCAATCACAGCTTCCTTCTTCTATGAAGCCCAGAGACCCACTAGGACAGCAGCCTGGGGGGAGAAGACCCCTTGCATGTCCTCATGTAGACCTCAGGGATTTGTTCTGGGCAGGAGCACTGAACACACCTCACTGTCCTTCTACACAAGAAGGCACCTGCTTATTTTTTTAATTTTTATTTATTTAATTTTTATCCCGCCTGTATTATTTTTATAAATAACTCAAGGTGGCGAGCATACCTATTACTCCTTCCTCCTCCTATTTTTCCCACAACAACAACCCTGTGAGGTGGGTTGGGCTGAGAGGGAGGGACTGGCCCAAGGTCACCCAGCCGGCTTTCGTGCCCAAGGCGGGACTAGAACTCACCGCCTCCTGGTCTCTAGCCCGGTGCCTTAACCACTAGGCCACACTGGCTGTATAGCTTTATAGCCCATCTGAGCAGGCCTTCTCAGGCCAGAACTGTACTGCATGGCACATCAGAAAAGTTACCAAGACAATATCCAAAAATTAAAGCAAAAATAACTTTTAAAAGGTTAGATCCCCATGATTTCTTCACGAACCTTTATGCTTTAATGCATTTCAAGACTTTTCAACTACTTCATTATTTAAACAATTGAGATCCCCCAAGTGTGCCTTCCGTGGAGAAGAGCCAAGCCCTGCTTTTTTTAAACTACAAGTTCTTTCGCTTCCATATTATTATTTCTGTTTATAATTGGTTAAAATATTTTTATATTGCTTTGTATGTTAGAATCCTTATTAAAATATATTCTAAAAAATGGAAACTGTAATACCCAGGGGGAGTCAACGGCTACAAAGGCTGTATCAGCGGTGGACCTGGTAGAGACGTTTGCGCATTCTGAATGGAGCACAATTCTTGACCCCTTGCCTAGCCAAAAGACACAGGGTGTTTCCCAGGAGAGACAGCACCACGCTGCACTCACAGCTATGAGGCCCACGGACAGCCCGAGGTGCATGGCTGAATGCAGGGGCTGCTTCCCCCACCTCCCCTCCCACCCCCCACCAGGCTACCAGTGGCACAAAGGAAAACCACATGGCCCTGTAGGAAAGGATTAATTTGAAATCTCCTGAGGTCTTTTTGCAAGCAGAATTTTAATTAACATTGAATGACTTCACCAGGTTCAGAAAATCTTCATAGGAATTGCCCAGCAGCTGCAGAAACAGCAATTGCTGCTCCAGAAAAGACTGAATGTTCTGCCTGGGACTGGGTAAATAAATCCTTTGTTGATTGAACTGCTAATCTGGCTCCCAGAAAACAGCAGGATACTTACCTGTGCTGCGATTCTACCAGTGATCCTCTGTGTGGGTGCACTGGTGAGTCTGCAGCTACATGGGTCAGTTCCCCAGAATGGGATGTTCTCTGGCTAAGCTGAATTGGTAGGAGCCCCCTGACCCCCGTTGCCAACAGAGCATCAGCCCACCCAAATCCTCTCAGTCCCTCTCTGCCACAAGGCCCTTCGCAGTGAGCAGAACCCCCTGCAGGAAGGTGGAAGGGAGACATCAGTGCAGAGAGCCCAGGCCAAACCAGGGAAGGCTGGTCAATCTGCAGGGCTGAGAATTCACTGGCCCTGATGGTGAGGGTGACCGCCACCAGAAGCGTTCCATCCATTTTAAGAAGTGCAGGAATAATTAGCCATTAGCTCAGAGATTCAGTACTACCAAAAGGCTCCCTGAGATATCAGGGACCTCATAGTTTGGAACAACTGTGTAGACTAAATCTGAACTTTTTAACAGTTGGGAACAGGAGCATAGATCCTGGAAACAGCGGTCAAATAAACCTTTACAGATGAACTAGAAGGCATCTGTGCTTGAGAAAAACTGCAGGGTGCCAACAAGGAGAAAAAAGCTTGTGGTGGGCACATTTCAGAAGTTATAGAAAGCCTCCAGGACTTGCTGTACCAAAAAGGAAGCTGGTGCAGAGGACAAAGTGTCCAGTCTGCTGCCAGGTGAACAGTGGACAACACAAGACAGGAGATGGTCTCAAAGGAGGAGTCAACCATGACTGTTTTCTGCTGCCTGAAGAGGGTCCACAAAGTATAGTTGCACAGAGCCAACAAGGAATGACTAAGATGTAGAAGGACAAAGTAATATCAGAGCATTTCAATCTTCCAGGACGCTCCACTGCAGATCTCAGATTTCAATATAACTATCTTGGAAAAAAGGAAGTTTGCAGGACCATCGAGCAAGTGATTGCTGAACTCACAGACATCAAAAGATTTCAAGCAATCTTAGAAAGGTCTCAACAAACAGAATGGGTTTTTGATACACTACCATTGTTAATTGATCAGGTACTTTGTAATCTGTAGGATCAAATGTATCCTACATCTGCAAAACTGCTTTGACTTCCCTTCTGCCCCCACCTCATCCCATTTTAAATTAATTTAGCCACTTCATTGCATCTAACAAAGTAAGGTGTAGCTCTTGAAAGCTTGCTTGCTTGCTTGCTTGCTTATTTATTTATTTATTGGATTTATAGAGCCATCCATCTCACTGCAGTGACTCTGAATGGCATACATTGATTAAAACCATCATAACAATATACAGTATGTCTTTTAATAAAATTGGTTAGTCTGAAAAAGTGCTCCCAGGCTCCTGATTTTGGGCTACTATAGACTAACACAGCTCTCCTCCTAGTAGGAGAGCCAGCATCGTAATCGCTGAGATTCCCGGGAGTTGTAATCAACCAATCTAGAAGCTGCTGAGGTTGGGAAATGCTGTGCTCAGTTGTCTGTATAAGATATACAGTGCCAAAAAGTTCACCATGTTACACATTTTGTGGCCCCTCCACCACTTGGGAGATATGGCAATCACGGGTGGGAGAAATTTTCAAGGAGTAATGAAGTTCTTTAAATCGCTGAGGTCTAGAATCAGTGGTGACAACGCTGCTCTTTTTTTTAGTGCCGTGAAGTATCAAAATTTAGATGCCTTGAAGACAGCAAGTCTCGGCTCTTTGCTGAATTGTCCCTTGCAGACAAGGTCTTTGGAGTTAGTGGGAAAGAGAATGGAATGGCATGCCAAATTCCAACAGGGGAAGAGAGTCAAATTCTGGACCACCACGTTGCTGAGTGTAAAAGTTCCTTGATTAGGGCATTGTTTTCTGCTTGATTGTTTGTCTGGTGTTAATCCCTGCTTTTCTGGCTGTTGGCTGCAGAAGAGGACACGTTCTGGTCTTTTTGTTTCCTTCTTAGTTTTTTTATTGTCTCTTTTGAAGGGTGGGTAAATGTGGTTTATTTCTATACTCTAATCAAGGAACTACCAAGGAGAAAACCACATCCCTACCAACACTGGCAGGGCAAGCTACTGTATATGAACAGGGAGCAAACCCCACACTAGCACTGATGATGTTGCCTGGTTGGATAATGAAACATCTGCAAGCCAACCACCCAGCTCAGAGAGCACTAAGAACTCCACAGTTCAACCCTGAGCCACAGAGATTCTCTTCTATTAGTTAAGAATGTCGTATAAACACAGCCTTCCTTGTCTTACCAACTTACACACTGTGGGAAAGCCACTTCTGTGAAAGCACAAAATGATTTAATCCTGGAAACCTACCCCATTTCACTTCCTACAGGCAGATCTAATATCACTCACACAATGGAGGTTTTCAAAGAAGCTGCAGCTTTGCGAAGGAGAAATGAAAAGAAAGACGATCGATGGGAGGTGAGCAAGGCCGGAGTTGGGGACAGTCCACAGCACGGCAGGGTACCCAGAGCAGCCCTGGAGATTTTCTGAAGTTGCAGGCTGCCTATGCAGATGGGTGATCACCATCCACATCATTGGCATTATTTCCACTGCTTCTGCCCCTTCCATAAAAGGCACCCCAGATGTCAGCTTTGCCCTAGAAGCCAGTCCTCCCCGCTGCCCTTTGCATGGGGATGAAAGGGAAGCCCAGGACACACAGTCTCTGCCTTGATCAACAGAATATGCCAGAGAAGCTAATCCATAGAAAAGAAAGTACCTCTTTGATGAGCAGCTTCCAGATAGGTGTGACTTCAATGTCAATGGTGTTGGGACCACAGATTTCTCTCCTGTGAATACGGAAGTGAGAGGTGACCTCAGTGTCCCCCTTCAGGCCCACACCTGACCACGTCCTCTGCTTCCATCCCCAGAACTGGTTCTGGCCATCTTTTGCTCCTGTAGGACTTCCCATTCCAGACCCAAAGAGGCCAAGAGGGACAGAATGTAGGGCCACAGAAATGGGTGAACGAACAGGAAGGCTGACCTTCCTGCCTGCAGTTGCTCCTCTGCTGCAGAGCAGGGACAGACCTTCTTTCTTTCTTTAGGATGCTTCTCCTTGCAGGGTCCTAGAGTTTAGCTCAGTTCCTCCAAAAAGGCCCTCTAGAACAGTGTTTCTCAACCTTAGCAGTTTTAAGATATGTGGACTTCAAGAATTCCCACTGCTCTAGAAGCTAAATTTTGTGGTGACCAAGACTGTTGTTTTTTGCTGAACACATCCACATGCACCAGACATGCGCACACTGTGTATTTCATGAATGTTGCTGCCCAGATTTTGTTTTTTAAGTGGTCAAAGGCATCCCGTATGGTTCAATATGTATTTAGCCAAGGAAATAATCACTCAATTGTTTTGTGTTTTGAAAAACGGAGAATATGTTATTTCAGAGCAAGCCAATACAGCAGAGCTTCTGGAAGGTGGGCAGGAGGTCTGGGATTCCTGTCCTTGGCAGGAAATGGGCAGGTCTTTTTTTTTCCAGCTCCAAGAATCATGGATGGATCATGGAATCCTTGGGTGGAAAGGGACCTTGAAAGTCTTCTAGTCCAAACCACCTGTCCAGGGAAGCAATCCTCAGACCATGACTGTCCAACGTTGGCTTGAAAGACTTCAGTGAGAAATTACCACCTTGGCTATGAGAACTATTCAACAGGGATGTGGCATTCACTGGATCTCCAGTGGGGCTCAAAAAACTTGTGCTAAAGCCAATGCTGAGTTAATGGTCTGCAGGTGGCCTGAGTGGCCACCTCACAGAGCTTGGTGATTCCCTTGCTTTGGGAGCAGAAGACCTCTGAGCTTTCCTAATACATCTTCCCAATGCATGGCTTGGGGTAGCTTGTGCTGTCAGACATGCAGCGGCCTTGCTCTTCTGAAACAAAGACTGTCCTTAGAAGACAGAAGATGGGGAAGATATCATCAGGTCTTTCCAAATTAGAACTCCCCCCCCCCACGCCCCACCTCTGGGAATAAGGAGCTGCCCCATACCTTCATTTATCTACCTGTGTTTTTATATCTCAGCTCCCACCCAAAATGCTGTCCAAGGGGCTATCATCAGGTTACGCCTCAAATTATAATACTGCAATGAGAACCTTCAGATTAAAACATCAACAGCAAAAAAAGTAAATGGGAGAAGCCCCCTGGGATGCTGCTACACACCAGCAGAGGCCTGCAGAAGCTAAGCCAAGTGGCTTGCCACTGGGAGTGGGGAAGGAGCCCTTTGTCTGGGCCTGGGAAGGGTACTGGCCTGGGTGGTAGGGAGATGCTGATGGGGTAGACCAGCCAGAAATGGCCACGCAGCCTTCAAGCTCTCAACCAGGTAAGAAGCCCACCATGACAGTGTTCCCATAATGTGCTATGGACAAACAGACAACCCCTCTTGGGGCTGAAGGTGGCCTGGTGGACCCCACATACAAAGACATTCCCAACACGTTGAGCTACAAATGATCCACACACACAAATGACCCACAATTTTTGCCCAATCAAATGTGCTAGTCCTACTCAGAGAGAGTACCTGAGCTCTTGCTCTGGGCTGGTCAGCCCTGTCCCAAACTTGACATGGATCTCCACGCAGCTGTAACTGTCCTCAAGGACCCTGAAAGAGAAGAGGGCCTGGCATGGAACACGAGCGAGATTGGCTTCCTTTTAGCCAGCCTCCTCTGCCAGCAGCAGAAATGGGACTCACCCAACTTTCCGGAACTCTTGAGCAGAAAAGTCCCAGGCATACCGGATCCTCTGCACTTGGATGGACCGCACCTGTGGAGCCAAGCAAGGACAGCAGGCATGGTAAGGGGAAGGGGGTCACAGCCACTCCCCAGGGCTGGATGGTGGGGGGAGCTTTAGGCTCAGGCAAGAAGTGAACAAGCTGTGCAAGGGGGACAGCGCGGGAGAGCTTGTGGTAGGGGATGAAACGGATATTACAAGGAGCAACTGCACAAGGAAACGGATGGGCCAGAGAAAGACCACAGAGAAAAAGAAGGCACTTTTTCAGAATCCACCTCGTTCACTAATGAAACTTGCTGCCATGAGCTGTAGGGAGGGCCACCGGGTGGGTCAGCTTCATACAAATGTATGAAGAGGAGGAGAACTGGTATTATGGGGTGGGCCCAACTCCTTGATTGGCATGTGGGACCAGAAGGATTCTGAGTCCGATCCAGCCCCCAGGCATTCCTCTAAAGCAGGCCAGTCACCTTGGCTGAGGCCAGTGGCTGGAGCTGGGCATCTGCAGAGTGGTCCTGGCCCTGACTTCCGAGCGTGTGGCTCTTGTGGGCAGAGGAGGGAGGGAGGCAGATCTGGAGCCCCTCTTTGGCTGCCGTGGCAGACAGTCCTGCATGAGGCAAAGGGGCCTCCAGACCCACCCCAGCCCTGGGGGTCCACAGGGGGCAGGCCAGGAACAGGTGTTGAGCGGCTCCAGTGCTAGCCAAGGCTCCTCCCTTCCTGCCCGTTCCCCATGGGCATGTGCAGCTTTGTTGGCAGAGGGGGCATGCACCAACCCTCCTACTCAATGGAGAGTCAGAGGAGGGCTTCTGTGTCCTTCTTGCCCTGGCCTTGCAAAGTGCAGACAACACGGGTGGAGGGTGGGTGGGAAGGCGGCTTCCAGGCCAGTTTTGAGGGCAGCAGAGAAAAATGTCCCCTCTCTCCAACAGAGATGGGGAGACAGCAGCCCCACAGCATAGCTAAACACTCAGCAGCCCCAGACAGAGGGAGGAGGGGGAGGCCCTGAAGGCTCCCTGCAGGAGCATCCAGACACGATGAAGCCACAGCATAACCCTGAGAGGTGAGGCAGGAGTTCTCCAGCCAGGGCTGGGGTCAGATGGGGCAACCTTCCCCAACCTGGCACCCCACCAATGTGTGGACTACAGCTGCATCCCCCACCCGACCAGCCTGGCTGTGGATTGTGGGAACTGGGGGCTTCTAGAGAGATATCTGGTGAATTTCTGCACCACTGTGCCAGCAGGAGAGGTTCCTTGGCTTCATCTCCAAGCAGCTCAGAAGCCAGGAAGCTGGCCAAGGGCCTGGGCGTGCCCCCCCCCTTGCCATGGGCCTTATAAAGGGATTAAATGCTTGGCTCTGGGCCACTCTAGCCTCTTCTGTTGTGCTAGAAGGGCAGGATCTTCACCTCCCAGGATCACCAGCAGGCAGGTGGCTCAAGCAGTTCGCCAGGCATAGATAGATGGGCTGAGTGGCGAGGGGAGCCAGCCATCCTCCCATCCTTCAGCCCTTCTTGAAGGCTTCTAGAGCCACACAAGTTTGTGGGATTCCGGTTTACCTTGAACTCTGGTTTCACAATGACCCTGTTCAGGGGTGACCCTTCATCATCCATGGCAAGAGAGCTGGGGTTCGACTGGGCAGACAGAGGGATCCAGGTCACCTTTTTCTGGGTGAAAATCTGAAATTCATCCTGAAGAAACAGAGCAGAAATCATGGAGGAACACATCACAGGCAGGAAGAGAAGCAGAACCCCTGAGCCCTCCTGTTGAGCACTGCCCAGGTCCTTTTCTGAAAGCCACATGGAAGCGCCCAAGCCACCCTGTCACATCCACCGGCAAGCCTGCTTGGAGTCAGTCCCAGGGTCAGCCTTGCAGACCAGCAGCCACCCATCTTCCTGCCATCCTGAGCATCTTCTTCTCAGGAGCCCCTTCAGGTCGGCCCTGACATCAGTCTAGGGTTTTAATTCAAGGCTGCTATAAAACCTTCCCTGTCCAAAATCTAATGTTAATAGACGAAGTATCATGACATTCAATCCTTCTCTGATGGTTTGGAAACTCAGCTATCTGAAAGGCTGCTTGTCTTCTCCCCAAGTGGGAAATCCCAAGGGGACCCATTTCCTCTGGGGACTGAAGAGGGGCCGTGACAACCAACACACCATGGCTCAGAGAAGGCAGCGGTGATTCGGGGGGTGAGGGCAGAGAGAGACTGAATCAAGAACATAGGAGGTTCCAGATTAAAAGCAAGATACACCCAGTCTTTGAAACCCAAATTATTTCTTAGGAATGTAAAACTGTAACTCCCTCCATTTTTCTCTCTTGTCTCACCCTCTTTTGCAGTTTAGACTGGCTGAGTTTAGAGTTTCAGCCCCTTGACCACACGGGTGTGACATGCTTAATTAGATCAGGTAAGGTTTTAACATGGGCACAACATGCTAGACTTGGATAATATTAACCTTGGTTAGGTTTGATGTAGCTTAGCATATTATTCAAACCCAGCTACATGATTAAGTTTGGTTCAATGTCTCAGGCAAAGAAAACGGTTGCTGTAATTAAATAACTGGGAAGCGTGAGTTGTGTGAAGGCATCCCAATTGTTTGCCACATTAATCTTAGATAGAATGCAGTCACAGTAGCAACATCACCAAATAAATGAGGACTCATCACCCACTGTCAGGTACCAGGATATAATAAGGAGAAAGGGAGGAAGGAAGAGATGGAGAGAAGAAAAAACTGCAACTTTTTTCTTCAGAAAACATCGGCCCACGTATGGACACATTTGCTTTTATGATCCAAGGAAAAGAACTTTAAAATGAACCCTGAATCCAAACTTTCAGAAAAGAAGGTCCCTAAAGAAAATACAGGCAGGCTAAATTTTGGGAAGCCCTCTGGCAACTGACTGATACCACCCAGAGAGGGCAACAATTGGAAGGATGTGTAAGCCCCACAAGTCAACTCTCTGTTTTTACTTTTCAGCAGCAGCTTGTGCTATGAAAATGAACGTGCGCACACACACACACACAGACACACACACACCCAGGGCAGGTTGAGTGAAGATCAGCTTCATGAGGGACATATCTGGCTCTTGCTACAATAAAGGTGAAATTACCCCATGTTGACTTTCCAACATCAAAACACAGAAGCAGAAAGAGAGCATGCTGTCATGGGAAATTCAGGCTCTGTGGATGTTCTTAGAGGAAGGAAGGAAGGAAGGAAGGAAGGAAGGAAGGAAGGAAGGAAGGAAGGAAGGAAGGAAGGAAGGAAGGAAGGAAGGCAGGCAGGCAGGCAGGCAGGCAGGCAGGAGGGACCTACTGTAGTTCTGAGCAGCACCACATCGGCCTCCTCCAAGCTGCAGGGCAGGCAGTTCGCCCGCACATCCCACTCCGGTTTCCAGTGGAAGAGAAGCAGGAGGCCTCCGCAGGACAGGATGGACCCAACCAGGCACAGGGCCCTCCGGAAGCCTTGGGTCTTGTAGCCAAAGATCTCCTGGAAGGAAAGACTTTGCCATGAAGATAGCTGTTTCCACTCAGCTACTGTGAAGGCTCAATCCTTGTAAAAGTCATCTTGTGGCACCTGTGATGTGCAATTCTCAAAACGATCAACCATCTGTATATTGGACAAATTGATCTCCCAGCTGCATATAATACATCTGTTAGAACACTGAGGCTTGCATACTGCATGAATTTTGGATTATATTCTGAAACAGAAAACTTTCAAGACACTCTGAAAAAAGAGAAGAATAATTTTCATGTGGATTTCACAGACACTTTGCCTGGGGGTCATTCCAAGTGGCTCCTTTTATTGAATCTTATGAGAATCTGTTAGTGACATGAACCCACTTTGCACAAAAGGTGAAGGCCAGGGAGTGCAGCCACTCCATACTGAACCTCCCAAGGAGGACGTTTCACCAGTGGGTTCTTCTTCCTAGCTTAATATGGAGGTTTATCTCATCACTCCCAAGCCAAAAGGGTTCTGTAGACTGCAAATCTGAAAAACACCGCAGGCCACCTTTTGTCACGCTGACAATGCTAAGAGCATCACTTCTAAATATCAGAGGAAACTGCAAACATTTGCATATTTGCATCATTTTTTAGTTGTTGTGTTGTGACTTTAAAAAGTATACTGCACTGTCTGTGAAGCCGGGCAGGGAGGCCTGCATTTGCATTCCGACAACCACCCACTTTAAAGCAGCTAAGATACAGCCAGACAACACAAATGTGGGAACCAAACCTTGCAACAAACCCAACAAATTTGTCACCAGCGATGTCACCACAATGTTTGGGCTGCCTTCACTTGCTCATTCTCTAATGTGATATAAATCATCATCTGCCATCAATGCCCCTCCAAATTCTACGTAGGACAAACTAGCCAGATGCTGTGCAGAAGAATAAATGGGCGCTATGGGACACCAGAACTCGAAATAGCAACAAGACAGCATCGTTTCATCCCCTTAGGACCCTCCATCACTAACTTCAAGGTAGCAGTGCTGGAAGTGAGAAACTTCCCCACCAGAATACAAGGGAAGACAACCGGATGGTGGCATATCAGAAAAATTCAATCCGTTACAGAAGAATTGGACAGGGATAATAGGTTCTTAATTCATTACATTTGCTAGTTGATAAGATACTCATCCCCGCCCCACACCCCTTCCCCATGAGATCTTCCTCTCGATCTCTTCTAACCCATTAGCTCCCTCCCCACTTTAATCTTCTGCCTGTAAGTCTGGTAATAGTGAACCAGTCTAGTGTTTGATGAAGGGAACTGCTGCTCAGGAAAGGTTATTGCCTAATAAAGTTGGTTAGTCTTGAAGGAGTAGATGGTGAGCCAGAAGAACTTCTGTAGAAACCCATTTGCTTAAGGTACAACTCCTGTTGATTTGCCTCACAGGAGACTAACAGGACAACTTCTCTGGAAATCCATCCAAGTAGTGTCACCAGAATGCGGGAGCAAGCAGGTTTTTAGGTGAAGAAAGAGAGTTCTTCCCTTTGGGTTCCAGGCTACTTGTGTGGATGGATTCCCTCTTCTGACACTTGCCCAGCCCTTCAGTCCACTTCATCCTCCTTCACCTGAGCTGCACCTCACCAAATTACTTGACAAGCTACCAAACCACACATACAAGGTATCCAAAATAAACCAAGCTATGTTTTGGGCATAATTACTTTTGGCAGCCAGATGATTAAAGTGCACAGGAGGGATTAAAGAAGACTGACAGAGTGCTTTTGAATTCAGAAGACTTCCTGCAGTCAGTTTCAGGATTGCTTTGCATTGCATTTCCAGGAGAGCCGTTGCCAGGGATGGCTCATGGATGCCACCGAGCCAGCCAGCCCTATCCTGTTTATGGAATGGAGGCCTTGAGCCAGCAAGTGAGAGGCCAATCCCATCCTGCGTTTACTCTTGGCATCCAAAGCGTAGCCCCGAGTTGAAGTTTTAAGGGAGGCTTCACCAAGCTGGTCTGCTCCAGAAATGCACCTGCCATCATTAATTAATTAATTTTATTTATTTATCAAATTTTGCTGCTGCCCATCTCCCCCCAAAGGGGGGAACTCTGGGCTGTTTACAAATCTGAGTCACCTCTCACCCATGCTGCCATTGGACGTACTAGTCTAGGATCATGGGAGTTGAAGTCCAGTATGGCTGAAGTAGATACAGTCCTGTGGATCGAGACGTGTGTGTGAGGAGTTGGCAGCTAATGCTAGTCATCCCTGTCCTAGCAGATTATGAAGGTGCCCTGCCAGGGGATGAAAGGCAAGGTGGGCAGCAACTGGTTCTTGAGGGTGGGGCTCCATTCATGGATCTCTTCCTGGAGCCACGTTGGCAGGACTTTTGAAGTCTGGGGTGTAATGATTTCAATCTACTGCTTTAATCGCTTGTCCTGCATTTCCTCTAATTGCCCACTTTTATTCTGTTTGGGATGGTTGTGGCTACAGCGTATTTTCTGGCAAGAATCCCTGAAGAACTCCTGATAAAAATACCACCCAGCCTCAAACATGCAGGGCTGACACCTTCTCAAGTTGCCAAACCAGCAGAGTGGCTGATGCTGCCTGGGGCTTTCCCAGGTGAGCCAAGAGAACCAGGTTTCTGGGCGCCGCCATGGGGCATCTTGCTGCCTCAAGCCCAGCTCCTTCCTGTGGTCTTGTGTCCCCCCTTTTCTCTTCTGGAGCGATGAGCTCATGGGGACTGGCCCAAGAGAAAAGGCGAAGCTGTTTCCTGGTTCCGTAGGGGAGAATCTCCCTGCAATTCTTTCCCACCCCAGAGGGGAGCATTCACAGAACAGCATGGAAGAGCTCCAAGGCTGGCCTCCGATGGAGAATGAGGCTAAACCCCCATTAAGACATCCATGGGGAGCAGCTGGATCCCAAGAACCCTGAATGGGACCTCGCAGGTCCTGGACCTGCAGAAGACACCACAGTGGGTCTTGGGATGGCCCAGAGCCCCACATCTGTCTGAAGGAAAGAAGCGGATGCACCTTCCGCAGTTGAAGGCCCAGGCTGAGCATCCAAGCTCACCTGAGAAACAGGCCTCTTTGTGAGGAGCGGGTGACCCAGAAGGGAAGCCCTGCTTGGATGGCCAGCAGCCGGGCCCGGGTGGCTCTGAGAAGCAGCACTGAGGAGTCCTCTGCCCAGCAGGCAGCCTGGCGCCCCCTGCCCAGCCCTTCATGGGCTCCCTGGTGTCTGACCCCAGATTACCCCAAAATCTGGAGGGAGTTGGTTTGCCCACCCCCTGGGCTGCTCCTGACCCACCGGCCTGCAACTTTCCCCTGCCGGGCTGCTGTTCTTAGCAAAAGTACAAGAAGGCCGTGAGGCAGCAAGTGTCAAAGTGGACAGACTGGACAGGGAGGACCAGGAGGAGAGGGAGGGGAGCCTTCTCTGCTGAGGCACGGGGCCCAAGTTTGAGCGGCTGAGAAGGTGGCTCTCGGGCAGGGGTGTCCACATCGAAAAAGCAGTGATGCTATTTGTTATGTGTGTCAATCACACCCTTGCAGCCTCCATCTTGACTTTTTTGACCATACTCTGCAGACATCCTGTCTCAGGGTCTTAATACCACTGGAGCTGAGAGGTTACAGTTACCCACATTGATGTTATGTTGTGGTACTTCTTAGGTCATTGGCATTGCTAAGGGCTGAAAATGAAAGTTAAATGTAAAACTTTCAAAATGTAGATGTAGGAACTTTATATATTTACAATTAAAAGAATGTATACAAATACTGAGAAGCATTTAGCTGAATCTACCCCTCTCTGTTCTATGGGGTACGCTGAGATTCGGCACCTTTGCCACCCCCACCTCATTAGAGAAAATGCCAAGGAGAGCCACCGTCTGCCTGGGGTGCCACCGGATCCCAAGCTCTCCGCGGGGCCTAAAAGAGGCCGCGGGTTGCTTCAAGGATTGCGCGGAGGGCGGTCTTCCTCCTGCAGGGTCGGCGTCGGACGGCAAGCGGAGAGGAGGCAAGACCAAGCCGGGACGCTGAGCCGGCTCCGGGGCGCCTGCCCCCTGCTTCCCGGCGCGATCTCCGCTCGGCCCCAGGAGACGGAGGCGGGCGAGGGAAGGAGCGCAGCCGAGCTCCCGGGAAGAGCGACCGAGCTCAGCTCGGGGTTTCCAGAGGGTGCCAGCCCCTTCCTCACAACCTGCGCACGGAAAGCGAACGCGTGCCAAAAATGGCAGGAGGAATCCCACCTCTGCCCCGGCGTTGGGACAGGGCCGGCGGCTGCCCCGAAGCTGCCAGACCTGCTGCCCTGGAACCAGCCCGTGGTTAGTAAGCGTGGAAGCGACGGCCGGCCCCCGCCCTCCCTCCGTCCCGCCCTCTGCTGCTTTCCCCCGCTGGGACTTCGGGGCAGCCCGAGCAGCTCCGGGCCATACCCGGCCTCCAGTTAGCGCTGCTCGCCCCGGAGGGTGGAGGGGGCGGCGGGCGGGGGGGAGCGGAAGGAGACTCCGGTCCGGGGGGGAGCGGAGAAGGAAGAAGGAATGGTGGGGGAGGGGGGAGCAGTTGCCGGGATCAAGCGCAGCACGGCGGGGACTGCGGCGGAGGGGGCACCGGCGCGGGTGCCCGCAAGCCCGCCCCAGAAGATCTGGCAGGGAAAGCGGAGCCGGGCAGCCCCTCCGCTCCAGCAGAGACACGAGGGCAGCAGCGGGTACAGCCTTCTCTCCCCCGCCGCCGCCCCCCCCCCCCGCGACAGCCTGAGACGGCGGGCAAAGTCGGCGCTTCAGCCGCAGCTCGGGACGGCAGCTGCTGCAGCGGAGGCTCCCCGGCTTGGCTACGGCTCAGCCGGCAGAGGAGAAAATTACCCACTAGGAAAATTAGAGACACGTTGCATATTTGTCAGGTGGGGTTTTTGTGCCTTCAGGTCAGTCTTGCCTCCTGGCGGCCGTGACTTCTTCTTTTTCTCCTTCTCCTTCCCGGGGCCGAGTGAGAGGCTGTCTTCCCAGCTGTAGACTGGCACTTTTGCCAAACTGATTCTCAGTACTGAGGGAAGGTTCAGTGATAGGTGTTAAGTCAGGGGTTAAGGAGCCAGTAAGCTTGTTAAGCCTTTTGGTACAATAAACCCGGGGAGGGCAACGTTGCTCTCCTGGTTGGTGGTCCAAACCATTTCCAATTCAGCCCCCGCACCGTAAAAGTGCACCCTCGTAGGGGACTGCCAAGTTCAGCAGAGGGTTTCAAAGTTCAGAGAAGCACAAGAAGTGAACGGCTGTCACCTACTCAGCGAAAGGACTGTTTTTTTATTTGTTTGTTTGTTTATTTATTTATTTTCTATCCCACCTTTATGGCAAAGACTCACCATTTCGGCCTCATCTCCCTTGTTGAGCCAGGTCCAGTGGTTCCCTCCATGCTTCTCCCCCATGGGCAGTGGTCTGGGTGGGCTCCTGAGGTTCCCACAAGCCTCCCAGGTTTTCTTCAGGATCAGCGCAACAGCCCTTGCTGGGACAGCCAGGATGGGCCAGTTTATATACCAGGCTGACCTGCAGGTACACACCCTCCTCCCCTGAGGCTTCCCCTGCTGAGGGACAGCTCCTCCCTGGAGCGCCAGGTGAAAAACACCTTTCACCCACCCTCCTTCCTCCAGTGCTGTCACCTGGAAGAGATCCAGCTCACTAGAGAGCGAGCATCACATCCGTTCCCAGGTGCCCAGGCAGGCTCCAGGCCAGGCAAAGAGGGAAGCCCTGCTTCGGAGATTAGGAGGCGCATTTGCACTGGGGAGGGCTCCTGACAAAGGGAGGTATTGTGTGACTGCCACCAGATGGGCCACCGGTGGTGCAGAGAGAGAGGCCGCTTGAATCCGAGGAGGCCTATTGCACATCGCTCCTCTCTTACACTTTCTGAAGGCGCTTCCCCTTTTCTTTGCTCCTGAGATGGCTTCCCCCAGATCCCTCACTCTTCTGCTTCGCATCCTGGAAGGGGACGAGGAAACCCCATGGGGGCAGGGGAGTAGAGGACAAGCTGATCTTTAAAGAAGGAACAATGGACATGCAGCCAATTGATCCACAGCAGCAGCAAAAAAATAAATAAATAATACTCTTGGGCCATTCTGTGAGCAATTTTCTGGCTCTTTAGAACTTGCAGGGCCCTTTCTCAGAGAAATTCCACCTACACGTTGCGCTGGGCTCCTGGGGACTCCACTGGCAGGTCCCTGGAAATGGAAGGGGCTACCTGCCCCTGGACAAGCTGGAAGGGGTGCAGCCAGAAGCCTCCTTCCCTAAGAACAAGGCAGCAGCAGCAGACGGTGCTATGCAATCTGGGTGAGCCCCGCTTGGCCAGTTCCACTGCGGATGCTCAAGCGATCGCTGTGGCCTTCCTGGTCCTTGGCAGGTGGAGGAGAGAGGGACTCAGCAGGTCCCCAACACTCGCACTCTGCCTGCCACCCAGCTGGGTCCAGCCCCCACTGCTTCTTACAGCACTGGCAGCTGCACTGCCCAAAAGACGTGCCATTTCTCCATGGCCTTTTTAATGGAGCATCATCTAGTCCGGGTGAACTTCAAGGCAAGTGTTTCCACCCTACAAGCCTCAGAAGTTGGTTCCTAGCAGTGGTGTCTCCTGAGCTAATCATCTGAAGCGTTGCATCTCTCATTTATTCAGCAAGGACTACAACCGAGCCAGAGCTCAAGGCAGTTCAATAAAGCACCCCAAGGGCAAGTTACATGTGCTGATAATTGATTAATATATCCATTTTCCTCCCATTTTCAGACAGGGACGCCGAAATACCTTTCAAATTGTCGTGAAAACTTCAAATTTACTATATTAAGGTTTGTCAAAGAATGAAATCCTTCATTTGCTGGTGAGAATCCAATCAAATGTTTCAAAGTTATTAAAGCACCATTAAAGCCAATTTATTGTTGCTCAAAGTACATCCCGCGGGAGCAGCTTTCTTAGGCAGTGGAGGGGAGAACCCAAGATGTGGAGTTCTCGGTTGATTCCCCTGGATCCATGTATCCAAGCGGTGCATTAGGAGCATCTGCTCAAGATCCAGAAGGATGAGTCAAGGTGGTATTTCTGTGCTTTCTGTCCTCCTGCTGGAGAAGGAGGCAAAGGAAGGACTCAATTCTTCCTGAAGGATCAGGGGAAAGGGAATGGAGTCCAAGGAGGCGCCCCTGCTTCTCCAGAGGTGGGCACTTTGAAAAGAAATGCCCCCCACCCCGTGGGGCATTTCCTATTTCAAACCTTGACTTGTCCACTGGAGTCTCAGGAGCTGCTGCTGCCGGGAAGTGTTTACAGCCTGCCACTCTCCAGAACAGGCAACACTTAAAACAGGAGATAAGACAAAAAACAATCTGGAAAATACAGGAATACAGTGTGGTTTCTGCAGACAAAGGTCACGCAGAACCTATACGATTTCAACAGCCACTCCTAAACCTCAACCAAGAAATCCGGCTTCCACCGCCTTAGAGAGGGAAGACGTCTCCTGCGCCTGCCACTGCCACTGCCCTGGAGGCTCTCCTTAGAGGAGGAGGGCTTTATCGACAAGACAAACCAACAGGCCTTGAGCTTCTCTTGGCACCGGCTGAAGCCCGGGGTTCAGCTTCTCACACTCCACAGGACAGGAAACTAGGAAATACAGCAGATGCTTTCACAGGGGTGGAATCACAATCACAGTGGTTTGCAAAGTCACCAATATTGGGGGGAGGGGTGGTTTGCTTACTATTTGTGGGTACCATTCTAATCTCTAGGACTCCAGGTGGTGCACAACACAGAAAGAAGGAAGAAAATGCAACCTGATCCAGAGAAGACATAAAATAAGTTGTCCCAGCCACCTGGGAGCCAAAGGTCTGCCAGAATGGTGTTTCTCGACCTTGGCCACTATAAGCTATGTGGACTTCAACTCCCAGAATTCCCCAGCCAGCCATGCTCCCCTTTGGCATCTCCTGCCTCCAAGAGGCTTTCCCTGGCTGGAGGGAGGGAATGACCACACACCTGAAACAGCTGGATTTCCCTGGTGAGAAGAAACAAGCAGTTCTGAGTACATTACTGAGAATTGGGGGAGCCTCTTTTTGGATCCTTCACCCGCAGCAGTCCTACTCAAGGACGCTGGTTCCCTGCTGCCCTCAGGACCTGTTTTGCAGGAGTGGTGGAAATCTGGTGATTGGCTGCCTGGAACACCAGGGACATTTGGGGGGGGGGGAGTGTGAGCAGCAGCCGGATTTCCCCTGCATTACACCCTCTCCTTGTTTAGCGACCGCAATCCATTCCTTAAATCAAAAAGCAAACACCTGGCTGAGAGAGAGAGAGAGAGATGCTGCGAAGGTCACTGGTTGCTGCAGCCTCATTTAGATAAAGTTCTCATGCAGCTACACCAGCGTTACTCTCACTCCGGCGTGCGTTGTTGTCAGGCACCTTAAATTAGGTTGTAAGTGCGTGCATTGGTCAGAAAATGATTTTTTTAAAAATTACAGTTGTATTTGCAAACAGTCACTAAATGAGGTAGCTGCTAAAGGAGGAGTGGCTATACAGGAAAACTGCCTCAAAACTCTCCACTCAACACAAGCTTCCCCTGAAAGAACAAGCGGGGTGCCTGATGCCATCCAGCCCACAGTCATGTAGAAGTACACGAAACAGAATTTGGCTGGCTGATCCATCTATAAAGATTTCTAATGCTGGAGAAATGGTTAATGAAAGAGCAGTCAGTGTTCAAGGACAAAAAAAGTAACACATTTTGACAATTTGCTGATCTAATCTCTTGTGCGTGTTATGCTTTTTTAACTATTAATCTGACGGCTTCTGACATGTTTACTGTTTCTATATTTTTTGCTGTATGCCACTCAGAGACACTTCTTGTGAGATGGGCAGCCATATAAATTTGATAAATAAAACAAATAAATAGGAACTGAAGCATGCCAACCCTACTTTCAATCCAAGGGGACTTCTGTAGCTCAGGGTTGAACTGTGGAGTCCCTGGTGCTCCCTGAGCTTGGTGGTTTTCTTGCAGACCTTTCATTGCCCAACTAGGCAAAACCTTCAGAGCTAGATCTAGCACTGAACACGGTGCCTAGTTGGGCAATGAAACGTTTGCCAGAAAACCACCAAGCTTAGGGAGCACCAGGGACTCCGCAACCTTACTTTCATCATTACCTGGATTCGAGTTAGCTGCTGAATTTAAAGAGGACTTTTACGGTCCCGACACGGTATCTCAGTTCCAACGTGCCCAGCCCAACCGTTCCCTCGCACCAGACTCCAGTTCTGCAGGGTCCGCTCCCCGCTTTGGGCTAGTTCCGTTACTCGTCGCCTCTTCCCCTCCGACGCAAGATAAAAGGGCTGGGGGTGAAGCTGGAGCCCCCGCCTTCGGCCCCCTCCCCCGTGAGTCAAGTCCCTCCCGGGGGGTGGGGGCGAAGGAGAAATGCAAGGCCAGGTGCAAAACTGAAGGGACAGACCCAGACAAGCATTCAGACGAACTATGAACAGCGGGACTCCATTTTCCTTCAGGCGCGATGGTGGCCAAGATGCCATGCCAGATTTTGACCACCCCCGGGGTGAACTGCGCCAACCGGCAGCTGTGCCCGGAGTCTGCCTTCCTTCTTTCGTGCTGGCAGAGAAACCACCCCCAGCGCCGCGACGGCCTTTCCGGCTCTGCAATCGGCGCTCTTTGCCCCTCCAGAGACGGCCGAGGTCTCAGGGGCAAAAGGGGGCAGGCACCAAGCAGCCCCCTTGCCAACTTTTCCAATTACGCGTCTCGAGCTGCTGCGTGCCACGGCACGGATCAGCTCCAATAAAAGCAGCATGCCGCTGGGGGGTTCTGGGAGTTGGGGTTCCCGCGCGCCGGCCGGAGATGCTGGGAGCCGGAGTCCGCCCATCTCGGAGCCGCCGAGGCGGAGGAAGGCCGATCTACGGTCTCGGCGGAGCAGCGGCACCGTGGCCTCCGCGCGCCCGTTCCTGTCCCCGCAGCAGGACCGCGGCTGCCGCGCCCCGGGCCTCGCGGGAGCGGCGGAGGGGCCCGGCGCGAGTCTGCGGCCGGAAAGGCCGGCCAGCCGGGGATCCCCGCGTCGGGCGGCGGGAGTCAGCCGAGGCGCCGGAGCCGGGCGGGCGGGCGCGGCGGCGCCACCCCTCTGCGCTTTCGTGCCTCTACGGCGCCGCGCGCCCGCCAATCGGGTCCCCGCCCGGAACTGCCCGCGCGGCCGCGGCGCTCCGGGGACGCTCGGCGGACGGGCCGGAAGCGGAACTGGCTGAAGGGCGCGGCGGCGGCGGCGGCGGCGGCGGCGAGGAGCACCGGCCGGGCTGGGCGGCGCAGGATGTGGCGGGCCCGCGCGGCGGCGGCGGCGGCGGCGGCCTGGTCAGTGCGGGGCGCCTCCGCGGACCCGGGCCGCGAGTCCCCGGTCCCCGGCCGGGCTGCGGCGCGTCCGGACCCCGCCCGAGCGGCCCTGCCTGCGGCGAGGCGGCCGAGGGGGAAGCGGGGCGGGGGGCGCGTCTCTCCCGGGGCAGCTCTTCCGGCCGCCGGTCTTGCGTGCTCGGCTCGGCCCAGGAGGCGCCGCCGATGCCCGCTGCGGCTTCCCGGCCCAGGGCGGACCCTCCCCGCGGAGGGAAGGCGGCCCGCTCCTCCCGCGCGGCCAGCCCAGCGCCGGCGCTTCCCGCGGTGCAGAGAACCAGCTTCTCCGGAGCACCCGATCGCCCCAGAGAGCCGCGGGCTGCGCCTTCCCGCCCGTTCCCCGCGCCCAGTCGCTTTTTGTGTTGCGCGTTGTCATATTCCGACAGGGAATGCGTGAAAAAAGAAAACGGCGCAGGCTAATCGGTGGCCGTATAGGGACGCGGAGGTATTGTCATGATACCTTCTCTAATGCGAGGTGAAGAGAAGCCTTCCACTGAAGGAAGATTAATCGAAGGGTAAACAGTGAGAGAGAGAGCCAGTGTGGCGTGGCGGTTCAGGCGCCGGGCTAGAAACGGGAGGCCCGAGTTCTAGTTCCGCCTCGGGCACAAAGCCAGCTGGGACGGTCAGGCGCTCTCAGCTCTAGGTAGAAGAAGGCAATGGCAAAGCGCTTCCAAAAAACCTTGCCGAGGAAACTGCATGGACTTGTCCAGGTAGTCGCCAGGGGTCAACACTGACTCAAAGGCACCCCCAAAACAGTCTCAGCTTAAGGAGGCCAGCGGCGCATATAACCCTTGAGCCCCCTGGTCATCTCATCCAGTTATGCTGAAAGAATGTTTTCAGTTCCGGGTACCCCGTTCTCCTACATCCAAGTGCAGCGCTCCTAATGTTGGAGCATCTTGGCTTTCTGCAGTAATAAAGAAGGTTTAAAAAGCTGCTCATTGGATCCCACATTAAGACGCTACTATCCCCCTTTTTGGATTAATTTATTTTGATCTGTATATGGCCGCTTATACAAGATAATTCTATTCAAGAAAAACAAAGTAAATAAAACTGACCGAACGGCACAAGAACAGTGGAGTGGGAGGCTATATTAAGTTGAATTAATACTACTACTACTACTAATGATACCGCATATCCCAACCACAACATCCAATAAACTCTTCGTATTCTTAGATTTGCTGGACTCACTGCTATCCTAGCCCAAAGCCTGGGTGAAAAGCCAGATCTACCCAGCCTTTCAGAAGGCTAAAAGTGGGGAGGGGGGTGTCCAAAGGTTACCTTGAATGCATAACTAAAAGGCTCTGGTCTGCTTTTTATAGGCCTTATAATTAGCAGCATTGTAAGCTTATGTTCATGGAGAGAACATGAGAATAAGAACTTAACCCATTGTCCCTGTGTAGCTACCATATAGTGACGGCCATTTGGAAAAAGCCGCCTGCCCTGTTGCTGACTCCCTTGTTTGACCTTCCCAAGCCGAAGTCACTCAAGGTGTGTTGGGTTACTTCTCCCATTGAGGGTACCATGTTGTGGCAGGCTAGGGCCTAAAGCTTGTATTGCCATAGTGTGGTTTCCATTCACTGTTGATGTGGGAGTGGTACTTTTAGCGCTTGGAGCAAATGTTCTCCTGGCGGCCACAGTCTTTATGCAGAGAGGTTTTGTGAGACCTCTAACCGTAAACTGCTCCTGAAGCAGAGGATGGTTTCAGCACAGATTTGGTGCGGTTTAAAAGAATGACACTTATTTTCTGCTGCAGCATCTTTTTTGCCTGTTCTGCTCTAACCTCAAAGTGCACCCCAGAAACCTGCTTCTGAAGGTTGCACGCTGCCTCTTGGGAAGTGGCAGTTGATGGTTTGGGGGTAGCCATAGAAACTCAACTCAAAGTGCGATGTTGATGGTCAGTAATCGTTGGAACTGCTTGTATTTACGACTCTGAGAAAATAAGAATCCTGCACGAGTAACCAAAATCTGTGTTTCCTTCCCTTTAGCGCCTGTCAGAACTTAGCCAATGGGACCTACAGAGCAAGAGGAAAGTTGCCGCTGCAGAAATTGCACCTTGTTTCGCGAAAAACTCATCATTCCTGCCATCCCGTTTCCAAGTTACCAAGGCTTCTGTTATGGACCACGGCACAGCAGTACTCCACCCTTAATCGCCTTCCCTTGCGCCGCCCCAGGCTCCTTGTAAAGTACGGGTTCCAGCCTTACAGGAACTTTTGGCTTGCTCGGGTAGCATCCAGGCTGTTGAGGCTCCGCTATGTCGTCCTGGGGTCTGCGGTGGGTGGCGGCTACACAGCCCAAAAGGTACACAGTTCTGTAACAGAGACTGTTCCGGTTGTCTCTTCTTGAGGATGGCTTGTCTTTGAAGTTTTGTGTAGTCTAGGTATCCTTTCAAAAACGATTACTTCCTGTGATTTGGAAATTATCATTCTGCTAATGCAGAACTAGCGTAATTGTGTTATGGAACTCATTGTTGCAGGATTATAAGGGCCACTAGCATCATGTCTGTTACAAGGGTTAGGAAATGACAGGAAGGCTAGATTTCTCAAGATGTGTTGGTGTGACAGTAGTCCAATTAGCGTTCATAATTCTGTACAAAAAAGGCTACCGGCTGCTGAGAATGACTCTGCAAGTAGGCCAGTTATTTAAGCTGAGCCAGGAATCCAAAGGTAAGTTAAGCCTGGAATATCCTAAGCTCCTTACTGATGCCCTTTCAGTTATAATAAGCATTTACTCCGTTCTGTATGGCTACTATAATCAGATTTAATACATCCTTGAAGTCTGCCAGCAGGAGCTAGGTGGAGAAATGGCAGCCCAGAAGGATGGGTCTACTGGAAGGCCTCCTTCGCAGCCTGGATTCATGTGGGGCCTTCAGTGCAAAAGTCCCCAGCCAGCCTTTTGTAAGACTTGAAGCCCACACCTCTGGAGGGCATCAGAGTTGGGAAAGGCTGCTCTAAGTATTAAGGAGCAGGGGGCTTCTGTGGAGGGCACTTCACGTAGGAGATTGGTACTAGACCTAATGCACGAGCCCTTTGTGTAAAACCCAACTCCCAGGTTTCACCCAGCACCCATTTCTCAGTAAACCGGTTGGCTACTTGTAGAAGTTACCTCAGGAGTTACTGTTTGATAGTCAGAAGTCAGCAATCTTGGATGACATCCTGCAAGCCACTCGTAGTTGCCTTGCTAGAACTCAGTCTGCCTCTGCCTGCTCCTCTTGCATGCCACGTTTCCAGTCTCAAATACACATTCAGATACAAATTGTTTGTTTGTTTGTTTTTCAAATTTGTATCACTGCCCGTCTCCCCCAAAAGGGGGACTCTGGGTAGTTTACAATAAAATTAACAAAACCATAACCATGTAAAAATACAATACGAACAGCCAGATATAAATAAAAGATAAAAATAGGTATAAAATCCAAGTTGTGATAAGATCTAATTCAGTGGGGAGGGCTCTATGGCACCCATCCCAGGTGAGGCGGCAGAGCCAGGTCTTCAAATTCTTCTGGAAGGCCGGGAGCGAAGGGGCCTGCCTCACCTCCGGAGGCAGAATGTTCCAAAGGACAGGCACCACTGCAGAGAAGGCCTGCCTCCTGGACCCCGCCAGGTGGAATTCCCTTGCCAACGGGATCCATAGCATGCCCTCCCTGCACGATCTGATGGGACAGCCTGATGTAATGGGGAAGAGGCGGTCCCTCAGGTAACCTGGACCCAAGCCATGCAGGGCTTTAAAAGTCATAACCGGCACCTTGAATTGGACCCAGAAGCAGACTGGCACCCAGTGTAGCTCACATGACAGTGGTGTCACTGCTTTAGTGGATTTATTAATTAGTGGATTTATTAATATGTAAGAACTAGTTGATAAGGACTGGATTTTGTGGAAGACTTTTTCAGGTTTATCTCATGAATGTGAAAGCTTGATTATCTTTTTCTGACTTATTTTAGACATACAACCAGTGGAAGGATGCGCTGCCTGACCTCAGTGAATATAAATGGATTGTTCCTGACTTCCTATGGGAAATTGATGAATACATTGATTTTGGTTGGTGCTTAGTTGTCCTGTTGCCTCTAACACAGAATTCTTGTTGAGTTCAATGGGATTCCAGATATTTGTTCACCAAATCCAACTTTCGGGTTTTTCATTGGTGTTTTTATGCTAATCTGGGGTATATAGTATAGCAAAGCTCCTTGTTTTCTTTACAATTTCTGGCTTTGTTTCAGAAAAGTTTGTTTGCTTGCTTGCTTGCTTGCTTGCTTGCTGAATTTATATTCACTTGCATGTGACTCTGGGTGGCATGCACAATTAAAACAACATATTTCACCCATTAAAACCAAGTTCCTCTCCTGCCCATTTTTCTCCCTGTGGCAGAGGAAGTGCAGAGGTCAGCATACACTGTTCGTTATCCTGTCCTGTCTTGCTGGTAACCCACAAAAATGTTTATAACCTCACTTTTATGCAGGGAAAATTCTTGATCCAGAAAAATCTACTTTCTGCTGGCTTGTACTCATGCAGTTTTTCCTGGCTGGATCAGCTCTTCAGAACCATACAACTTTTTGCCTGATGCTGTTGCACGAATGTTCTATTCTCTCTGTGTACTTTATTTATTACTTAAGATATCCAGTTCAACAGACCGAATAACTCAAAAATATCATAATCAAGCCAAGCACAAACAAATTCAACCACGTAATAAACCTAAGCTAAAGCTAAAATTACATTTACAATTAAAAAAATTAAAACAGTAACATTAAGATTTAAACAGTTAAGAACAGTACAGCAGGGGGGCATCTTAAGCCCAACTACTTAATTACTGCTTCCGTTCTAATTTTTATTTACAGCATTTACAAAGTCAGCGGATTGTTTTCACTTTTATATTAGCTGCTAATGAAAATACATCTCCTGTAACTTTTCAACATTTTCTTTTAATTTTTGTATTAGCATTTTGTTCTGTCTTACAGTGAAGACAATATAAGAACAAATAACTTAGAACAAAAGGCAAGAGAAAACCATATCAGAGCAGCAGCTTCTCCACTGGTAGCTTAACTAGATTTTATTGTTATATTTTACGGATTGCTTTTTTAAAATTATTGTAGGCTGCCTTGAGAATTTATATAAGAGAAAGGCGATGAGTAAAACATGTACTTCCCATTTCTGGACTGGTAAACAGGCTTTGTCGAGCCCTCCCCCCGCCCCCCCATTTCCCTTCATAGAAGAGAGAGCTGCTCTTAGCTGGGAGCAGATCTCCGTGGTTGGCAGCAGAATCGAATCCGTTCAGGGCCTCGGCTACCCCCTTTTCAGGAACTCGCGTTCTCAGGACCTGCCTGGTTTCAGCTGGTCCGGGGTGGAGGTTCTGGGCTCTTGGTTCCAGCTGGGGACTGGGCAGTCAGAGGTCCCTCAGCCACGGTCTTGTGGGAGACAGCAAGAATTGTCCTGCCATGCCCCCTACAGAAGTCTTCTCTGTGCTTGTAAGGGGCATCAGAGGCAGAACTAGCCAACTTATTCTTGGCTTCGTATGAGCTTGGACTTGCTGGTGCCGGCAGCTTGTGGGGTTAGAATAATTCCAGACGCCAGGGAACTTGTTGATCCTTTGAAGATACCGTTTGCTGGGAGGTGAAGGTTCAACCGTCTTTTATAGCAGTATTGCGTGAAGTGTTCTGCAAACTATAACAATTAAACCAAAGCAAAACTGATTTTTTTTCATTAAAAATATGGAGATGACTCATTTTTCCAACTTCTTTGTTCCTAGAAAAACTTAAAAAGGCTCTTCCAGATTCTGAAGAGCTGGCAAAACTAATGCCCGACTTCCACAAGATCAGCGAGAGCATCAGTTCCTTGTCTGGTTTCTTTACACCTGGTAAGGGAATTTTTTTCCTCTGGCAGAGTGAGATGCAGTGAGTGTGATCTGGAGAAGCTGGAAAGGAATTATTCTGTATTTTTAACCCTTCTAATCTTGACTGTTTGGAGGTGGGTTGGGGCAGTGAGCGAGCAAGCTGCACTACATAGCTTAGGCTTTGTGGGTAGCTCCAGGGGTGCGCCTGCTCACCCTGCTTTCCCCTGCACCCGGCCAGACTCCAGGAATTCCCCCGAATCTTTAGACCTGTTTCTTGTGTAGCTACCCACCCTTTCAGATCTCCTTGTCCCCCCTTTTGGCCAGTCTCCCCTTCGCTCTCCTCATTAGAGATGGCCTAGAAAGTGGGTCCCTCCTGGAAGAGACCACTTTTGCAGGCCATGCTAGTCTCCGGGCTGGGATTGCGTGCATCTCTGAGCTCTCAGGTCCAGCTGTTTCTTCTTAGGGAGCTCCAGAGAGGTGGTTTTGGCTGCGAGGCTGCGCCGAATGGTCCTGGGGCTGGTTCTGGATCGTTTCCAGCGTGTTAATCACTGACCTGATTCTGCACTGAGTGGGCTGTCCTCTGTAGCAATAAGGGTGTTGTAGGTGGATGCTGGCTTACACCAACGTTTGTCTGTTACCAGATGTAAACTGGAAAGGGGGGTTGTGGAGCTGGAGGCAGCAGCTGATGCAGGAACTTGGGAGGAAAAGGTGGGTGGCTGCCTCTCCTGGAAAGTTCCGGTGCCTTTGGCTTTGCCTAGTGGGGGTTGCTTATTGGGGGCAGTGGATGGGAGGGGTGGAGGGGTTATGCCCAGAAACTCAGCACCGGTAGATGAGACCCTCCTGCGCGCTTCTGGATTTTGGAAACCAGACCATCCTCTTCCCATCCTGGGAATTCATTTTTGATCTATCGCCTTGTTGGTACCTGTTGGTGTGCCGTCTTTGAGAAGGTTGTGATTGTGTCTGCGCGGCCCTTGTTGCTGATCCTACCGTGTGGTGTTGCTTTTGTTTTGCCATTCGTGGTATTTATAATTTTTCTTCCCCCCCCCCCTTTTGCTGGTTTCTCACAGGTTACAATTTGGTTAATGAAGTCATAGGAGCTTCTGATCTACTTCTATTGTTAGGTGTGTAAAATGCACTTTTTTTTACTATCATTTAGTATTCCTCCCTTTTTCAAAAATTGTAATAATAAATAAAATGCTTGCAGGAATAGGAGACAATGCCTCAGTTAAGATGGAATGTTTCTTTAATTTTTAAGACTTGTGAATCCTGGAACTAATCTTGGTAAGCTCAGGTCAGGCTAATAGCATCATCTTTCCTTCATAGTATAAATTCAGTTTTTCAGTTTTAGAAAACAATTGCCAAGGAAACATGAGAAGTCAGGGCAGTTTTGTGCACTAAAATTCAGTAGCTTTTGAAAATTGGCTTTTTATTTCATTGATTTTAATTTGCCCCAATGAACAGAAAAAGTAACCAGTGGAGCAGAAAGGGAGGATCAGTAAATTTGACACTGAAATAATATACAAGGTCTTGTGATGAGTCTGGGATACTCTTCCCATTCAAATAAACAGGAACAAGCAAAACAGTTGCAATTTGTTGAAATGTAAATTGCAAGTCTGTGAATGCTCTAAGCATATGTTATATAAAGTGTCCTATTCGTAATGAAGAATTTAGGCAGATATAATTTAAAATACATACATGTTGATCTGTTACTATGTCAAATATCCATACTTTTCAGATGTGGGTGTATGTTTCTTCAGAACAGTATTGCGGCAATTACTATTTGTCATTTCATTATTGGAACATTAAATATTATCTGACTTTTAATTAAGATTTTTTTTATCCATTTAATCATGTCCAATTCTCAGAAGCTGCCTGGATAAGTCCCTGCAGTTTTCTTGGCAAGGTTTTTCAGAAGTGGTTTGCCATTGCCTCCTTCCTAGGGCTAAGAGAAAGTGACTGGCCCAGAGTCACCCAGCTGGCTTCGTGCCTCAGGCGGGACTAGAACTCATGGTTTCCTGGTTTCTAGCCCAGTGCCCTAACCACTACACCACATTGGCTCTCCAATAAAGATTAGACCATCTTAAAAACACAAGGTAATAATTATAAATTACCTTGTTCATGAACGGAGGGGTGAATTGATTTCTGGTTCTTGGTGCCTAAACCGAAACTCAGCCATGCACCACCTGATTTGGCCCCCGTGGCAGCTACCCAAGCATCCAGCCTTTGACCTACTGTGTCTCCTGGTTGCACCCAGTTTTGCACCCCCTCCTGTCCAAAGAGTGGCACCCACTCTGTGGTTGAACGTGGGGAGCGCTTTGAATTCTTCCCACCTCATCTCTTGGTGGATTCTTCCCCTGTCTGATGCATAGACTTATTTCTGCCTGGTGAGTAGGAACGCACGATGTACATGGCCCCTCAGGATCTGCGGAAGAGTAATCTGTGTTTATAGTGCAGCCACCTCAATGCCACGTTTTCTTTCTCTGCAGCTCAGTGTTTATACGCCTATCTTACTCCTTCAGTCCCGTATGACCTTTAACAGCGTTAACGTATTGAACTGCATACTGCTGAAGTTCAGGTTGTAACCTCTGGTTGCACCCCTTCCTATTATTCTTCGTCTCCGTTTTGCTCGTATTCTACTTGCTTGTTTGTTTATTTGATTCTGTTATGGAAACTATACCCTGCCTATCTGAAACGCCAACATCACAACGGCTTACAGCAATAAAAACAGATTATAAAACACAATCAAAATCAAAATTCAGATTAGACCTAATAATAAAATTGACCACTAAAAGCTTGGTGAAAGAGAGGTGCTTCCTCATGGGAGCCAAACGCACCCTCTTAGGGAGCCCCTGCCCTGCTGCAGCCGGGCACCCATTCCTGGGTATCCAACACCAGAGAACTTGGCAGCAGGGTGTCTTCAGAAGGGCCTCTCCTAAGTAACTAACGAAGTAACTGGCAAGGTTGTAGGGAAGACATTCAGACGCTAAGCCCTGTGGGGTATAAAGGAGAAGACCAGGATCTTAAATTGTGCCGCCACACGCAAATCAAGGCAGCTCTGGAGCCTCAAGGGGATTCTTTGCAGCAAGCATGGCCATCTCAGCTGTGGCTCTGTCTTGGCTGTCCTCCTCTGAAGCCGGCCTGGGGCAGGCCCTTCTTAGAGCCCTGCTAAGGGAGCACCTTTGCCAAGGCTGCCCAGGGGGAACATGCAGGGGTGGTGGTGCTGGGCTGAGCCTCCTTTGCAAGCGTTCCAGCTGGAGACCCTGCTGGGAACTGGACTTCTGCTGGGCCAGGCTTCACCCAGTGGAGGGGGGTAAAGTGGCAGAAACTCCTGGGCTGGGCAGAGCAGGCAGATTCCAGCCCCATCAGCTGCCTTAGTTCTGAGTATCAGCCATGCAGGGAGAGTACTCTCCAAGGGGCCTTAATTCCTGGAATACGATATTTGGGGGTGGGGGGATGATTTATCCCATGGCCTGATATTTCACCTGGCCTGCAGACCTCCAGCCAAAACCTGCCCCTACTGGTGCTTTAAGGGAATCCAACCCAGCTGGAAAGAACCTTTTTTTTCTCTAGGCCCAGAGAAAAGTAATCAGGAGGGGGAAGCGGAGAGAAAAGGGGGCGGTCATCTTTTGGTCTGTGCAGTCCACCTGACGTGGCAGCATCAGACCCTCTCTTTAAGCCAGCAGTGGGGAGCTATAAGCTGTAAGGATCTGTATATAGTCCTACTGATTTCCAGTTGCTGGACCCACTCTTTTATTGTTGCTCTTAGGAAGGGACGCGGTGGCGCTGCGGGTTAAACCGCTGAGCTGTCGATCGGAAGGTCGGCGGTTCGAAACCGCGCGGCGGGGTGAGCTCCCGTTGCTCGTCCCAGCTTCTGCACACCAAGCAGTTCGAAAACATGCAAATGTGAGTAGATTAATTGGTACCGCTTCGGCGGGAAGGTAACGGCGTTCCGTGAGTCATACTGGCCACATGACCCGGAAGTGTCTATGACAACGCCGGCTCCAAGGCTTTGAAACGGAGATGAGCACCGCCCCCTAGAGTCGGACACGACTGGACTTTACGTCAAGGGAAACCTTTACCTTTACTAGGAAGCAGTTCCTTCTACATAAATGGAGCAAGTCTTCAGGAGTGCAGTTAATAACCCAGTTCCGTTCTGATTAACCGACATGTCCAAGGATGTGCAAAGGTGCCCTATTTCACAGTTTCCGGCAATAAACCTATCCCAATTGATAGATCACACAGTTCTAGGGAAAGCAAAGCAGGTCCCGTCAGAGCAAAGTAAAGACATGTCCCTTCTGTTGCTGCTGGTCTGGGAGCAGGTCCTTTTCACTCCAGGTCTCTGTGGAGACAACACTCCTGTGTGCCTTTGCACAAAAGTAAGCTGTGCTGTATGCTCCTGGCGAGGTTTACACAAGGCCTCAGCCTATAAAGCCAACCTGTCCAACATTCTCTGCTACTAGTTCACTGATGCAATTGTTTATAAACTAGATTATAGGCACATAATTACATCGGAATCTAGCCAGTGCACTCTTCCTCAAATCTTTAGGGCATTAAAGGAAGCTCCTGTATCTCAAGCAAACCACACCCCTGGAAATAACACCTGTTAAGGAGGGGCAGCGGGGCCATCGGGGACTGAACTCCAGCTGACACTTGAGCTTCTCCTGGGCCTGCTGTTGAATTCAAATCAAAAACTAGAAGCTGCATTGCACCAAACTGAAATTCAGAACTCACGCGGTTGTACTATTCCCATCAGATGCCACGCAGTCGGCTCTCGTAGATCCAAGTGGTCTCCTGTATAGCTGGCAGCATCTGCCTCAAGGCCAAGTGAACCCATTTCCTGCATGCTCAGCAGATTGCCTTCCTTTCTGTGCAGGCAGCGAGCGGTCTTTATTTCCCTTTGATCCTACCTCGCTGCCTTCCTCTCTTGATAACTGGTGATTGCCAGTGCTGCTTTATACCTGAAAGAAGAGGTTCTTTTCCTAAACAACAGGCCAGTCTTCTGCTCTTCTAAAGTTACAAAGATTTCCCTGTTTCTAATTGTATGTCTGGCATTCTGGAACTTTCCTTTTTAATGGAATTCTGGTTCAGAATCTGATCTGCACCCTCCCACAGCTGACACAATGAAAATGATCCCGCTCAGTCTCAGAATCTTGGAATCCACCCACCCTTTGGCATGCAAAATGTGGTTGCCGTTTATCTAACCCAACTCAGAATACTTTATGTACCTCACGAACGGAATGGAGTGATCAACTTACTTTATTTGCCTTTTGCCCAGAGTGTAATCTGGTACATCCCCATTACTAAGCATAATAGTAATTCGTGCTAAATTGCTCCATAAACAGACAAAACCAGATTAGAGATAATACATTTTTCATTTTTTATTTTAATCGTTGCATTATCTTCCAGAAGAGTGATAAGCCTCTGATCCCAAGTATCTCACTTTATCAGCCTTGACAGTAGTTTATGGTACAGGAAGCGTTTTATTTCTTTTTAAATTGGGTCTTCCTGGTCTTTTAGCCTTCCACATAGTACCTTCCTTCAGCACTGCATCTGAGCTGGGAAAGAGGAAAGCCAACATTTGTTTCAAGCTTCAGCAGACCCCAAAATACATTAACTGCCTCCCCCCCACCAATTCTGCTTGCTTGATTCCCAAACCCAATTCATTTGCCTTTGAGCAAGCATCGTATCAGAGCAATCCTGAGAGAATTAGCTGAGCGGCCTGTGCTCAGGAACATTTTAGGATCTTTTTTTAAAATATAATCTTTATTGAAGGAATTTTTAACAAAATAAAAGTGATACCAATATTAGAAAAGAAACAAAATAAAAAAGAATAGTGAGTAAATAAGATAGGAAATAGGAAATAAGGAAGGGGAGGGAGGAGGGAAGGATATAAAAAAGCGGCTTCTGATCTTTTTGACAACAGTTATAAATGCATTTATATTTTACCCTCTCTAAGGTTACACATAATTTCCTTCATCTATAAACTATTCTTTCTAGTCATCAAACACATAAATCACAAATCCATTTTTTTCTCTTTTCAGCAAAAAGTTCATTAGGGGTTTCCAGTCACTAATAAATGTAATCTGAGCAAAGAAGTTAATTTTGCCATGTCTGCTAGTTCCACCATCTTCACCAACCATTCCTCCATTGTGGGCATGCCATTGTCGGTGTTTCCATCTTTTGCACATATAATAGTCTCACAGCAGTGATCGTATATAAAAACAATCTTCTGTGGCTTTTTTCTAGTTATCTGTCCATTAATCCCAGAAAGAAAAGTTCTGCTTTCAGTTGAATCTTAGTCTTAACATTCTTTATGTCAGTGTATGTATTTGAACCCAAAATTTTCTGGCTTTTTTACGAGTCCACCAAGCGTAATACAATGATCCTTCATGTTTCCCACATTTCCAACTTAAATTTGAAGTACCCTTATACAATCAAGATAATTTTTCTGGAGTCCTATTCCAACGGTACATCACTGTATAGAAAGGAACATTTTAGGATCTTTTAAATCTTTAATACATATACTGTAATGAATAAATGGATTACAGATTTAAGCATTACCGCAACAAAATCACGTGATTAAAAAAAAGTAAGAAGATTGGAAAAGGAATGTTGTGATGGTCCTTGCCCACCCTTTCCATTCAAGCTGGAAGAAATGAAACAGGTCGGTAAAATGAACTTTGCTGGTGCGTTGATGGTCTCAGCAAATGATGCGTTAAAATGCCCCACAGATGATCATGAAACAGGGCCCCTCCTGCGTGAAGTTAAAACTTGTAAATGGTGTTTGTGTGTGTAAAAATCCGGCTCTTTTTAGGCTGAGGTTCAGATTCTCAAAAATCCTGCTGCAGAAATGGCTGCTGCTTCTTTGTTAGTGAATTCTTTTATTGGAATTTTACTCATTCCAATACCAATATTCACATTATCAGAAAGGCAGGATCATAACTACTTTTAAATAAGTTGCCAGGCTCCTTGAACTAGAGAGGCGGCTGAGCTTTTACCCTCCTGTTGACCCCGTTCAGTCCCTGTTGGGCAGAGCGGTGAAGCACATTCCCCTTTCCTTGGAGCATCCCAGCGAGGCTGTTGCCTTTATCATTTGCTGGGCACCTTGTGCCCAAAGACTGTCGCCTCTCTCCACACCAGCAGCTTTGGGGGAGAGATCTCCCTCCCTTGGCACGAACAGGCTATTTTCCAGCCTCAGGTCAAGGTCTTGCAATTTATTATTAGTGAAGGTGATCAGGGTACCTCTGAAATAAAATGCAGACTCAGGGTGGCTTTTTGGACTAAGCAAATCTGCAGGCCTGTGTTTCTCTTCTATTCTCTGAAAAATCCTTTCTAGTTCTTTCCATTCCCTTGCAAGGCTAACATTTCAAATTGTGTGTTGCACAGTTATCCTGGCTTTTCTTTGGCAACTTCCTCTTCTCCTCCTCTGTCTCTACCCTCCCCAGTATCTGTCCCCCTTTTCTCCCTCTGCCCCAGCGGAACAGAAAAAGGATCTGGAAACTAAGCAGGTAAGGAGGATAAAGTAACTTCCTCTGCGAGTCAGACTGGAGTGGCCTGGGACAGCTCTGCCCCTCCACAAGAAGGTCTCTCTTCTACCTTTAAGCCAGCAGTGGCAAAAGACAGACCAGGCTTGGTTAATAAATTTCTAGATTATTGATCAGTTTTGCAAGAGCTGCTGATTGTTTTATTACTGCTCTTAAGAAACCACACTTTCCACCTCATTAGATGAGGGAAATGAACATCCACATGGGAATAGCCTTTTGTGTAATAGTTACAAACCCAGTTCTGCCTGATAAAAACAAATTGTGGTCTCAGTGCCCGTTCAAAGTGCCTGTTTCTCAATTCCCTTGATAAACCCTTTGGGAGTAAATCGTCACTGTTCAGTTAGTTGTTTCAGCAGCTCTTGAACTTGTTCACATTGCCCCAGGACTCAGAGAGTGTGTCCAAAAGTGTCCAGATTTTTAAGGGTCTACCCAAAGGAACTTAATTGACTAGGATGGTCCCAGCTGCCCCCACAAACCAGCAGTTTCCATCAGCAGTTTCCCAGGCCCCATCTTTTCCCTGGCATGACCGTGGGTCCTGGGACATGGCTACAGTACCCTGTTCCTTGCAAACTAAGTAGAGAAATCTTGCATGGCACTTTAGTATTTGCTCCATCTGTGCATTTTTAAGCGAGAGATTAAAGTGCGTGTGAGAGAGCTTCCAGTGTCCCACAGAGAAACTCGTGAAAGAAACTGCTAGGATTCAGATTGCTGGGGCCTGGGGTGACCCCCTCACTGCAGACTGGGCCAGCCCCCACTCTTTTTATGCTTTAGAAGAGTCTTCTTTTGCAGGTTGTTTGGAGAGGAAGACCCTTAAGAGGGACACCCGTGTACAGGGATGTGAATGTGTGATTTTCGTATGTTAGGGTGGTGTTAGTGTTTTTCAGTACTGTGAGCCACCTGCAGTCTAGTGAGTAGGGCCCATACAGATTCCTGGAATGAATGAATGAATTCATTAATGAAGAGCAGATTGTTTCTGAAAGGCTATGGCTTATCTGGGTTCTGCTGAAATTGGGTGCCACGTTCCAGGAATCCTTCCTTTTTCTCCCCAGGTTCTTCAGGGGATACGGCGTTCAGAGCCACAGACAAGGGAGGCGAGAATGAGAAACAGCACAAGAAGGTAAGTGGCGAAAATGCAGAGCTACGTCCGTAGGAAAAGCAAGGACTGAAAGGCTGGGTGGGGCTCTGGGTGTCAGTTCAGTAGAACCCATGTGCTTGCCCCGCCATGAGCTGTATTGCCAAAATGAGCTACCCCAAATCCAGAAAAATACTGCTGATGAGTCGTTCCAGTCCAGGTCACAAACACATTTGTTTGCATATTTAAGTTTTCAAATTGCTTTGCTTTGGAACAGGTATCTTTATGTGTACCTTTGCTTTGGACCAGGGTTTCTCAGCCTTGGCCCCTTTGAGATGCGTGGACTTCAGCTCCCAGAATTCTGGAAGTTAAAGTTCACACATCTTAAAGTGGCCAAGGTTGAGAAATCCTGGTCTAGACTTTAAAATGTAATAGAAAAAAACCTTCCTCTAAGAAAAGTCCTTAGCACAGGCTGGTTGAAATTGCTTTCACCATTGTTGCCTGCCTGAATCAGTGACAGGAGAGCCCTAGCAGAAAATCCTCCTGCTTATTTACAGTTAGCCTTCCCCCCAATTTCACTTCTTGCTGTGGGTGTTTGGAGTGGTAGATGATGCGGTAGATGGAGCCTGAGCCTGTGAACTCTCTCAGGGATCACACAGGAAATGAAAAAAGGCCCAACACCCCCCCACCTGATTAATCAGTGTTTGCACTGGACCTGGAGGGTGTGGGACGAGGTGCTGGGATGTGGATTAACTTCCATGGAATTCACTTCTAGTGTTTTTACTTAAGATGGCAGCTTAGAGTAGGCACAGGGAAGTCTATTGGAAATCAGAGGAAACGGGAGTACCACGTGGTTTACGTGGCCCCATACTCTAGAGTTCCCGGGCTTCAGACATGTGCCAGTTCCTGGAAGGGCCAGACCAAGACTCAGTGGGTTAATGTTTTGCATGTTGGATAGATAGGCTGTCAGGTGGCCTGTATGTGATCCAAGAAGGAATCATGGCAATCGTGATGGGTCTGCTAGAGCCCTGCTCCACCCAAGACCACGAGTTCCCACTGCTTGATGGGCAGGAAGATGGTTTCAACAGAGCTGAAGCTCGTGGTCTGAAACGCTGCGATCTTTTGCCTCGAGTTTTTTTCTTTTCTTTCATTTTTAGCGAGGAATAGCTAAATGAGGCTATTCCTATCTTTCTTCTCATATCAGATAGTTAGGATGCTACCTTGTGATGTAACACTGAATGTAGTTTACCCCTTGGCTGTGTGGCAGCGGTGCATGGTGCATAGTGCTGGGCAGAGGCTCCAGGCCAGCTTCGTAGTGAAGCCAGTGCCAAATGGCTGTGCTGGAGAGGGAGGAGAATCCCCCCCCCCCGCTCACCCAGGGTTGTTTGCAGAAGGTGGGGGTAAGATGGGAAGCCCCCATTGACCTGAGATCCATGGCTCTCTGTGTGATCTGAGGTCAGAGGTCACCCTGAGCTGTACAACTGGAGCCCATCATTCCTTCTGGCTTCGCTTCCCCACAGAAGCCCCCCAAGTGATTTTGGGCCATCTGTCAGCCAAACTTATTTCACAAGGTTGGTGCTGGGAAATAAAATTGGAGAGGGGGTTGCTATGTGCCCTGCCTTCAGTTGTAGAAGGAAAGGTAAGATATAAATCTCATAATAAAAGATTTTATGGTGTTTTACAAAACGAAGTCATTTGTTCAGTTGTCACCTTTATGTCAGTTCAACCACTATGCAGGCATTGGTTCTTTTTCAGCAGGACAAAAGCAGTGTCCTGTGCAAGCTGACCTGCTCTTGAGGGCACACTTAAAGAGGGCAGAAAGCTTGATGTTGGCTTGTGTTCCCCTGCAGTGGCTGGGCCCCCCTCGCCCCCACCCAGAACCAAAGGAGGTCCCAATTCCTCCTCTGGGACACAGGCACAGACCGTGCTGCACAATGGAGAAATGATTTTTCTTCTACGTTTTTGTGGTCTGGCAGCGCCCTCTCTCCCTTCCGCCTGAATATTCCATGTCCCTCGTCTTTCTGGAGAACTGGACAAGGGCACAGGCAACGTTGCACACGTGTGAAGCGGCACATCGCCCCATGTTTTCTGTCTCTGTGTGTCGCACAGTGGATGTTTTCTTCATGGCAGCAGTGTCTGAGATTTTCCACCCCAATAGCAGCAGAAGAGGGAGCACATGTTTCGGAGCCGCGAGAGTCTTTGGACGCTGTGGGAAAGGGGATAAAACGGAAAGGAAGCACCCCTCGGGCCTAGCATCGAGGGAGGTCCTGGGTGTCTGTAGTTGTGGCGCTGTACGTTGACTGCAAATTGCTCGTGCCTAATTTGAGAGAATTCGGCTGCTGGTGGTATGTCGCTGACCTTGGCAGACTCCCCAAAACGAGCAGGGTTGGAGTGGGAGACCACCTGGAGGCTTCCATGGACTGATTCATTGAAAAACCCCATAGAAGAAAACTGCTTGGTGGGGGGAACTCAGCCTGAAGGAGGCCTGGCTTTTGATGAAGGCCGTTTCGCTGCGGTGTGACTATCCATCCTGCTCCCCTCCCTCTTCGAAGGAATGCCCTGGGTTCAAATGGCAGTGGATGTGAGCGGGCTGCTTCACGATCCTGGAGAAGGCTGAACTCCAGAATGCTCCCAAACCCTAAAAAAGGCAGCCTTTGGGGCTGGTGGTGCCAACTCTGCCTGCATCCGACTGCACTCGGCAGCACCACCCTGTTTTGCGTCAGATCTCTTTGTGCTGCTGGCCTTGCCTGGCCTTCTGTTGGGACTTCTGTTTGGGGAAGGAAGGCCTTCCGGGTTTATCCTGGAAGCCCGTGCCCAAAACCACACCTCTCACAACGGTGATATTACCTGCCTTTAGGCAACAAAGGTGCTAATGAAAGGCTGCCTCTGGTCCAGAACATTTTTGAGAGCACTAAGGATGGGTAAATTTCATTTATCAGCCATCTGGTTGCAATTCATTTCCCAGAATGTGCATTCAAAGCTCACCCATTGCTTCTGTTTGTTTGCGTTCCTGTGCCCTGGGTGCAGCAGTTCTAAAGTTATTTTCTAGTTGTGTGGCCAAAAAAGGGCACTGAAACAAATGAAAATTGCCCATATGTGCACAAATTGCACCAGTTGTGCAGGTGTTATATGTACATCTGTGGCATTGGTCTAGTGGTTAAGGTGCTGGGCTAGAAACCAGGAGACTGAGAGTGCTAGTCCCACCTTAGGCAGGAAAGCCGGCTGGGTGACCTTGGGCCAGTCCCTCTCTCTCAGCCCAGCCCACCTCACAGGGTTGTTGTTGTGGGGAAAAGAGGAGGAGGAAGGAGTATTAGGTATGTTCACTGCCTTGAGTTATTTATAAAAATAATAAAGGCGGGATAGAAAATAAAATAAATAAATAAAATAACTGAATTGACAGTGAGTTGAACGTGTTTGGACTCTCTTGCCTGCAAGATTTTAACACAAATGATTGTCTGGACAGTCCCAAATATTCCAAAGAGAACTGGCATATTTGGACTCTTCAGATATTCTGAGTTTTCCTGGTTTATGTTGCACTGTCTGGGCCTCCTCAGGGAAACTTCTCAGGGGGACCTTAATTTCATTAAACCTCTTTCGTCTTGCCTGAGTAGAATTGCTTTCATTTTAAGAATTCCTAGAAGGCAGGTGTTCTGGCATGAAGGCTTCCGTCTGTCGTCATTTTTACGTTGAGCTACTCTGCTGGTTCTGTTACGTGCCCTGTCTTTGTGTTGCACCCTTTGGTTGACATTATTGCTCCCCTCACCTCCATTTTTTTCCTTCTCCCCCTTTTTGCAAACACGTGGCAGGGTCTCCTGGGCGAACTCATTCTCTTGCAGCAGCAAATCCAGCAGCACGAAGAGGATGTCCGCCGAGCTGCTGACCAATATGGGCCAGGCTCCTCCCAGCAGAAACGAAAGGTGATGGCTTTCAGATAGACAAGGAAGGCCCTGGGGGTGCCCTCCTCTCCTCCACCCTGCTTTCACCTAATCAGACCCTTTGCAGTGATTGGACTTTGGTTGCTGGGCTTTCTGCTCGATTTGTCCTTTTTAAGAAGGCACCAATCCGTTTGCTCCTCCTTCATCACGGGGTTGTCTTTTCAGCATGTTGATTCCTGCCTTTTTAATTCTCACGAAAGTGACGTTAAGCCCTGAGAAAATGCATGTGTAACCTGGCTCCTCAGTTTTTCCATCAACTATTGAGACGGTTGGATGCTGATGGGGAGAAAGGCTGTTGTGTCGGTGGTCTTTCTGGAGGCCTCTCTGGTCTTTTCCAGCATGGCTCAGTAGGTATCCGTAGTGAGAAGGTAAAGCATCTTGAACAGCTTTTGGACGTCATGCCTGAACTTCAGATGCTGCACATTTTATGTTAGTGCCTCTGAATTTGAAAGGTTCACCCAGCCCAGGCAATTTCGGTAGAACTTTCACGCAAGATGAGGGAATTCCGAATGAGACTGGCAATGAGAGCTGGGTTGAGGAAAGAGGCAAGACAGCGGGAGAGGTCCCAGGTGAGGTTGTGGGACCTAGGAATGTTCCGGTTCTCGGGCAGACTCCTCTTCAGTGCTGACACGCAGGAGCTCTAAGACCCACTGTTGGAGCTCCGCCTGCTGTCCCACGGTCGAGGCTGCCGTGCTGAGCGAGCCAGGAGAGAGTTGGCCAGGAGGAACAGCAGGTTGCAGTCAGAGGAGATGTTGGGCATTTCCCTTTTGAAAAGTTCCTGTCAGCCTGCTGGACAAATGCTGAAAACTTTTTTTAATGTTTAACTCTTCCAGTGCTTTTAATGACTGCATAGTCACCCAGAGATAAGCTTAATTGTTTTTTTGACTTTGTACTTTAGTCTTGGAGGATGGTTATTGCTTTAATCTGCTTTCTGTGAACCAAGGAACGAGGTGTTACAGATCTTCTATTCCATGTACAGGCGGTGGTCATCATTACCTTGGATTTTATTGTAGCCCAGAAATCTCCCCTTCTTGCAGAGAAAATGGATTAATCCACAGCCAAACCCATCTCATTATTTTCATCCAACCTGCAATTTGCTCTGGTGAAGGGTTAAAGGCTGCCAGCTGCTTCAGTCGATCCTGCCTTCTTTCTCATGTGGAGAACAAGCAGAATAGACCCCCTAAATTGGAGGTGACTTTGAAAGTCACACGATCCAACCACCTCCATGCACTGTCTGCAGTGCAGCGGACGGTGGTGGCTTTGCTTCAGCAGCTCTGGTGAAACGGAACCACT